>NC_056498.1:10371020-10397687 GCF_014905685.2 Nematolebias whitei
ATATATATATACATCTATGTATATATATATATATATATATATATATATATATATATATATAATATTTGTAAGTTGAATAAGTAAAAAATTCAGTTATTTAATATTAAGGAGTAGTTGTGTTTATTTTACTTTATATTTAGTTAAATTTAGCTACATTTATATTGTCAAAGTTACATCTGGCCCTATGAGGGGCAACCATTACGCTGATGTGGCCCTCGGTGGAAAAGAGTTTGACACCCCTGGTTTAGATTGTTATAGTAGCTTGTAGATGGTGCTCCACTTCTGTAAAAACCAACAGAGACAGATTTCAACTCAGCCCAGAAGCAGAATCTTCTCTCAGCCAGACGTCTCTGCAGAGTCCCGCCTTTCACCTCATCCGACAAAATGGTTTTAGTTTGGATGTAAAGAACAACAAGTAAACATTTAGTACTAAAAAGCTGTTTCACATGCATGCAGGCTGCAGACAACAGCTGGTTCGCCCAAAGCAGGAAGTCATTAGCAGGTGTAATGTGTTCCTGCAGCTCACTCATATAACCGGGTCAGTACAAACAAAACCAATTTAGATACTAGCATTTCTACGTGGATAATAAAAAAATAAATATATAAAATAAACAAAAATGATTAGAAGAAAACCCCTCCATGTCCAGCCAACAAGAATACGTTGAACTAAAACAAGGCCTCATTTTCAGCTACCGGATCGGAGGGGTCCATTGGTCTGGAGGGTCTTCACAAAACTCCCAACTGGAATTTGGGTGTGGTAATGGGGGAAAATGTAATTTTTTAAATTAATTTTATTTCTAAATTTGCCATAAAATAAATATTTTATCAATTATTTCAAACTGAAATGCGGAGTTTTTACTTTTATTTATTTTTGAACAAAAGACGCAAAGTTGAAGTAAAAAAAAAGTAATAAAAATTTGGTGTTTTTATTTCAGGCTGAGATGGCTCTAAAAGACTGACTAGTTAATTGTGGGTAAATGTGGGAATTTAAAACAGAAACCAGTCAACATGTGCAATCTTCATATTAAGGAGCAGCTGTGACTGTGAAGCAAAGGAGGGTCCGGGGGCATAAACACCCCACCCCCTCGTTTTCCAGCCATTTGAAGACCATTTTACTAAATTCTTAGGATTATTAAAACATGAAATCAGTATATCACACTAATGGCCTTTAAGCTGAACTTTACCTGAGATCATACTTGAAATCAGTATTACCCTTATTTTTTTACACACGGAGCACCATGAGCTTGTGTTGACTGCATCATTCTGTACTTTTATCACAAAATATCCTCTGCACCATATAATCTCATGCAGTATAAAACAAGATATCACACAGTCAGTGTGATGAGACACCAGTCATTCATAGAGGATTAATGAGATGAACTACAAGCCCTGGGAACTGATAAGATGCTGCTGATATTATTTGCATAATAAAATAATTGAATCATCACATCATAATTTTCACACACCATCAAGTACACCGAAATAAAAAATACAATTTAATCTAAATGCCCACGGTCACTACACAGAACTTTAGTTATTTTATAGTTTACATGTGAATTGTGGTTTTACCCTGCACATTTCTTTTTATTTATTTAATTATATGAAGGAAATGTTTAATGCAGAGTTAACTTCTGTATTTGTGATAAAAGACTAGAGTCAAATAAAACCCATCAGGGACCATAACAGCAGTAGGGTTGCATTCGGGCCTAATAAATCTGGCCTGGATCGGACCGAAGGACCGAGCCCCTGGACCGAATGGATTACCAGTAATTAAAGGGCCGAACCCGAAAAAAAAACCTGACTTTTTTAAATTAAGCTTTAATTGCTTTTGTAAGCAAATCAGTTTGACATGATAGTTTTACTATCTCTGACTCTCTGACTCTGACTCTTAAAAACGTAAAGAAAGGACGATATAAGATTTATTTTTTTATTAACAAGTCACCAAATGGATATTAACATACAAAACTTAGCCTTAAAAAATCAACTCTAAAGATAGGCTGTTATACAGATGAACAAAAATATTTTTAGAGCAAAATTACGTGGAAAAATATAGAACAAGGCTATTTTAATTTAGATATAAAAGAAAGTCATGCAAAATTAAATTGAGTCATGCTGTTGCTGATGACGGAGCGATTTAACGTTCACCTGCACTGCACCACAGGATAAAACTGGTGTGTGCATGAAAAATGAATTGAAAAGGCCTACATTCTACAACAATGCTTATAATAATAGCTACTTTAATAAACAAAATATCTATAACAAATAACAGACATAGTGAGTAAAGATGGATGGATGGACGGACGGACTGAAAGAAAAGTCAGAAACTAATTAGTTTCCGGCTTTGCTTTCAGCCCTCCATCCATCCATCCATCCATCCATCCATCCATCCATCCATCCATCCATCCATCCATCCATCCATCCAATAACAGGAGTGATAAAGATCAATAAAAATGATGAACAAAATAAAAAGTGAACATATAAAGCTGGCTCAGTTTGTGCCGGGTCTGTCATATAATCAGCCACACAGCCTCGCTTGTTCAGCTATGAACCTGCGAAGTAAAGCTGGAATTAGACCCCAGTTGCCTGAATACGAAATTATAAATATATTTAAAAATCTGTCGAGAAGTTATTGTGTTCTACTTACATGGTTTTACATGTTGTCAAGAACAATATTGCGTCCACTGTGTTTGAGCGCAGTCCTCCGCTGGTCTGTGCGGCCAGCTGCGCTAAAAACTCGCTGCTGCTGCTGCTCGCTGGGATGCAGAGCGCAGATCTCTCCAACTTGGCCAGTTTTGGGTACAACTTTGAGTTTAGTTTCCAAAATCCCAGCAGATGTCACTCATCGGCCATAGCATGCTTTTGAGTGATGTACAGTGTAACCTCATCATCACTCTCTGCCTCATCCACTGCGTTCTCTCACTCTGCAAAAGCACTTGCTCTTCTCTGTTTGGATTGAGTTGATGTGAACGCGCTGCTCGCTTCAGCTTTTGATGTTGTCACTTCTTGGGGCTGCAAATTCTTCCACTGCAGCTGAGAGCAGTTCCCCGCTGGTCTATTGTGCGGCCAGCTGAGAGCGTGCACCTGACAGCAGGGGTCATCATTTTAAGTTTGTTCAAGTTAGCCGAAAGGAAAAGTGCAGCTCTGTCCTTCAGCATGTCTGTGGCACACATACACCTGCTGTGGAGCAGAGCGTGGTGGGCGGGGTCATGCGTAATTGCTTCGCAATGCACCAGCGCTACTCTCTTTTCTGATTAACTCCTGTACTCTATTTTATTTCATTCCTCCTCCTCAGGTAACTTACTGCCTCCTCCTCTAAGTAGATTTACACCATTTTATATTGTGCATTTTTTATTTAGTTTTATTGGTGCTGTGCTGTATGATTCGTAAAACCACATCAAACACCGAGACCGGCCCGGACATTAATCACATTAATATGGCCCGGCCCTGCACTAAACCGGGTCGGTCCGGGCTGGGTTCGGGTTAAAAATGACAGCTCTAAACATCAGAGGTGATCACTAGATCTAAGAGATCCATTTAAGATTTTAATTTAATCTAATTTTTTATTCTAATTTAATCTAAGAGCTACCGTACATTTAAAAAATTGGGGGGGGTGGACAAATGTTTACAAGGGCCAGATTCGGCCTGCGGGCCTTGAGTTTGACACGTGTGTGTATATGAACCAACAGAACCACCAACTGGGCTTACGTTTATAAAACTTTGAGGTGGAAGAGGAATAAAATTAGATTAAAATTTTTTTGAGCAGAGCGAACAGAGAAAATAAAATTACAGATAAAATGTAAAAGTGCAGGATAGGTTGAATCTGTACAAACTTCCCTGAGAAATGTGAGGTGGAGTTTCCTGCAGGGCCAGTTCTACTGATAGAGCTCAAATCTGACGAGGCCGAGAGTCATCCACAACACACACTCTGAAAGCTCCGTGCAGTGTCCTATAAGATCGTGCTTAACATTATTTTCAAGGTTTGACCAAAACGGCTTCGACTCGATAAGATGATCCTGTTCTGAAACTCTGGCGTGAGAGGCGACAGGCTTCAACGACCGCTGAGGCGTTTACTGTTTTTCCCTCATCGCTCTGTCTCAACCAACATCTCACTGTTAGAACATGAGGTCAAAGGTCAGCTCTTGTAGGTGTTAGGTTTGCACCTCTGTTGTGATTTAGCTGCGTAACATTATTTGACCTCCATCTTTTGTTTGTTCCACCTGAAGACGGTGTCGGACAGTAAACGATCGTAGTGTTTGCATCTCTAAGAGCTTTTCCGTCACAATTAACAGAATACTCAGAGTAAGGACTGAGGTTAACAGACTCAAAACTCATAAGAATTAAAGTGATTTATTTACAGTCAATTATTATATTCCGTCTACAACAAGGGACCTGGGAAACCTGGGGAAGGAGGAGAGTCGGGATGATGGAGACCAATCAATCAATCAACTTTATTTCTATAGTACATTTTGAAAACTGCAGGGTAGCCTAAGTTCTGTACAATTAAAAAAAATAAAAATAGATTAAGACAATAAAAACATACAAATCATACACAAAGAAACAAAAACACGCACATACCAGTTTCACGGCAGGTGTGTTTTAAGACGCCTTAAAAGATGAGTGTGTTTTTAAAAGAGATTTAAAAACAGGAAGAGAGGAGGCCTGTCTGACACTCAAGGGTAAGTTGTTCCACAACCTGGGAGCAACAACAGCAAACGCTCTGTCACCTCTGAGCTTCAGCCGAGTTTTAGGGACTGTCAGCAGCACCCGATCAGCTGATCGTAGGGATCGGGGTGGGCAGTAAGGCTGAAGCAGCTCAGACAGATATGGTGGGGCAAGGTTGTTCAAGCATTTAAAGACAAACAGCAAAAGCTTAAAATGAATTCTGTAGTGCACAGGGAGACAATGAAGAGACGCCAGGATGGGAGTAACATGCTCGCGCCTACGGGCCTGAGTTAACAGGCGAGCAGCAAAGTTCTGCACAAGCTGCAGACGGACAAGATAGGTTTGGCTAATGCCTGCATACAGTGCATTACAGTAGTCAAGACGAGCTGTGATAAAAGCATGGATTAATGTCTCAAAGTCATTCATTCATTCAACCTTTATTTAGACAGGTAAATCCCATTGAGCCTCGAGGACTCATTTACAAGAGAAACCTGAAGTCATGTCAGGTCTTGCTAAGATTGGTTTCACTTTTGCTATTTGGCAAAGTTGATAAAAACTTTTCTGAACAACACTGCTGATCTGTTTTTCAAATTTAAACTCAGACTCAAACCTCACCCCCAGATTGGTGACAAAGTCCCTGAGATAAAATGATAGTGAGCCGAGATCTACGCTGGGAGAGGGACAGCAACTCTGTCCAAACATGAGAACTTCAATCTTGTTCTCATTTAGACTAAGGACGTTAAGAGAAAACCATGCTTTAATATCATTAAGGCAGAGTGTAAGTTGCTAGAATGTGTTATTTTGTGCCAAGGGACTATAGATCTGGCAATCATCAGCATAGAAGTTAAATGAAATGCGATGTTTCCTAAAAACAGAGCCGAGAGGGAGGAGGTAAAGAGCAAATAAAAGAGTGCCAAGGATTGAGCCCTGGGTGACACCATGTGGAAGAGGAGCTGTGGAAGACATAAAATTGTAAATTTTTAAGCAGAAACTCCTATTAGTGAATACGACCAAAACCAATTGGGGGCGACACCCCTGAAGCCCACACAGTGCTCAAGACGAGAGATTACAATCCTGTGATCAACAGTGTCGAATGCAGCAGACAAATCTAATAGCACTAAAACAACAAACTGTCCGGAGTCTGTTGACAAGAATATATCATTTGAAACCCTCAAAAGTGCACTCTCTGTACTGTGGCTGGCTTTGAATCCAGACTGAAATGGCTCAGTGATACCATTGTCCTCTAAAAAATGGTAACAACTGGTTGTAGATAAGCTTCTCTAATATTTTAGAAATAAATGGAAGATTAGAGATAGGCCTGAAATTGGAGCAGAGAGAGGAGTCGAGGCCTGTTTTTTAAGTTTCAAAATCTGCTCCAACAGGTTCGCTGACTCAAACAGAACTGTCTCGTTCACGCTGCTTTCATTTCCCAACACAAAGCTGCTCCTAAAGTCTGAGAGCTCTGCTTTGAGGTTTGAACTCACATAAATACAAACTCTAATGCAGTAGTCATGGACTCACCCTGCAGAAACTACAACTCTAAACTTGTCTTGAATGACATCACTTTGGAGAAACAGAGTTTAAGTCGGTGTTTTGTTACAGTCTGTCTGAATGTGGACAAATACGTAGTTATCATCTTGTTTCTGCTCAACCAGCTACTTGCTCCTGGAACACGGTTAGGTTGGGCGAGACGTCCCAGATCCTCCATGACCCTCTGAGGTCAAAGGAGCAGACTTTAACTTTAACAGGACTGGTGAGCTAATGGCTAGTCATAAGGCGCAGCTGACTCCGAGCTTCATAATTCTGCAGCAGCATTTTATAAACCTTCACACCTGATGTGGTGATTTACGTGGGAGTTCTGGGAGCACCAACAGCGTCAGCACAGCAGCAGCAGCAGCAGCAGCAGCAGCAGCAGCAAGCTTTAGCACTTCCTGTAGGTAGTTCAAAATCTGTCAGCAGGGTGAGTACACCAGGTGAAAGGGTGAGTAATAGTCACCCTTTCATCTTTGGCAGTGGGTGATATTAAAAGGCGGAGTAAGATTGAGAAGTAGTTTCTGTTGTTCTGTGGTGGGTTTCGTCCTCTGAAGTCTTAGATGTGATGGAACTGTCCGGCCGGGCTCTGAATATGTTCACTGTCTCAGAGTTCGGGTTTGAATTTAAGACGTGGGTTCAAACTTTTAACTAGTTTCAAAAGTCTAAAGAGATTGTCCTGCTCTTCACAGGTGAAAGGAAGCTTTGTGTCAGAGCGTTAACTGTGGTGGCCGTCGCCGTCCCCATCCTTCTCTTCCTCTGCGTCACGCTGTCCTGCTACTGCTTCAACAGGTGCGTCCATAAATCTGTGTCCACATCAGTCTATCCACGTCGGTCTGTCCACGTCAGTCTGTCCACATTGGTCTGTCCACATCGGTCTGTCCACATCGGTCTGTCCACATCGGTCTGTCCACATTGGTCTGTCCGCATCGGTCTGTCCACATCAGTCTGTCCACATGGGTCTGTCCACATTGGTCTGTCCATGTCCGTCTATCCACGTCGGTCTGTCCACATTGGTCTGTCCATGTCCATCTGTCCCCTTCAGTCTGTCCACATCTGTCTATCCACATTGGTCTGTCCATGTCCATCTGTCCACATCAGTCTGTCCACATTGGTCTGTCCATGTCCGTCTATCCACATTGGTCTGTCCATGTCCATCTGTCCACATCAGTCTGTCCATATCGGTCTGTCCCCTTCAGTCTGCCCACATTGGTCTGTCCACGTCTGTCTATCCACATCGGTCTGTCCATGTCCATCTGTCCACATCAGTCTGTCCATATTGGTCTGTCCATGTCTGTCTTATCCACATCGGTCTGTCCATGTCCATCTGTCCACATCAGTCTGTCCACATCGGCCTGTCCACATCTGTCTGTCCCCATCAGTCTATCCACATTGGTCTGTCCACGTCTGTCTTATCCACATCGGTCTGTCCATGTCCATCTGTCCCCATCAGTCTATCCACATCGGCCTGTCCACATCTGTCTGTCCACATCAGTCTATCCACATTGGTCTGTCCACGTCTGTCTATCCACATCGGTCTATCCATGTCCATCTGTCCACACCAGTCTGTCCATATCGGTCTGTCCCCTTGAGTCTATCCACATCGGTCTGTCCACATTGGTCTGTCCACGTCCATCTGTCCTCATCATTCGGTCCACGTCAGTCTGTCATCTGTCTGTACCAAAAGTTTTCAAGGGCCACAAGCTCTAACAGAAAGGTTGTCAAAAATAAAACAAGGAAAAGCAGAAAATTGGCACAATAACTAAAGATATAGAACTAAACCATAAAGAATAAACACAAAAACACAGATTATGAGAAGTGGTGGTTTATTTTTCATGCTGAGTCATCATAATCGCTGCGTGCATCATCATTGTGCTGCTGTTAATTGAAAAAGAAATGACTGTGATGTGATTTTTCTCTGCCACTCTGCAGGAACAGAGACATCTTCTGTCAGAACTGGCAGGACCCGTCAGGATTTAAGAACGTGTTGAACGGACTCATGGTAAGGAATGAAAACCACCGTCTCCTCGCCTCCCTGTCCTCCTCTTTAACGTGTGTTTTGTTTTTCAGAACTCGAAGGACATTGTGTACACGCCACAGATGGAACAGACTCAGGCCTCAGTTACACTCCTGCCTAAAACCATCGAGCCCTAGCAGCGATCAGAACCTGAGGTTCTGCATGGCAGCTGGACCTGGACTCTGGGGAGCCTTACAGAAACCACTAGAGCTGAAAAAACTCGACTCACGAACCTGCTGTGGACCTGTATCAGCACCACCAACTGGATGTTATGTTACCTCCACCACTAAACGTTAGCAAGAAAACATGGTGTTTACCTACTGCTGACACATTACTGTGCAAAAGTCTAAAGCCAGAGCCTCATGTGGTCAATGTGCAGGTCTGTCAGTACCTGGTTCCAGTTCAGTTTTTGCTTTACTGCTGTTTGGATTATTGTGATGAAAATGAACAGCTGAGGTCCAGATGATGTTGCTCAGTGGATCAGAGTCTAACAGGCCAAACCGAGCCTAAACCAGACCACGAGGGTGGCTCCAGACCCCTGTCGGCTCGTATGAGCAGATTTACTCCGATGAAGGGATGGGATTAAGAAACAACTGTAGAATCTACCAGAATAGCAGCTGTTCAGCTGTGAACTGGTAACGAGGATGAGGAAGTTGATGACCTCCAGCTGATCGCTGAGGAGAAGAAATGAAGGTGTTCTTTAATGAGAAGGTGGAAACATGAACGTTCATATCAAAACGAGCCTCTGTAAATACGTTCACACTCAGATAACCAGAGAGGATCGTCTGACTGTACGAGGAGCCAGTACCTGCTGATCGCCACGGAGAAAACAGCCCGAGTCTTCAGCTGGTGGCATTAATGCTTCAATGCTGCTCTTTTATCGTGTATGTTACTGTAAAACAAACAACCAGGGTTAATTTCCTCAGGTGGGACACTTTCTGTCTGTCTGCTTATTGACCAACCAGCAGGAAGTTTTCGGGCTGGCTCTGACCTCTGCAGTCTTTCATACTTTAATAAAAATGACGGTTTTATTCAAAAATGTAAGCTGCTGTGTTATGACGCCTTTTCAAACTATATGTGTGGATGTTTTGAAAGGAAAACAGACAAGAACTGTAAAATACTGAAAATCATTAGTTGTGTTCACCTCGCCGACTCCTTATCGTTCAGTTCATCCGTATCCACAACGCCTCATCACCCTCACTTGCACTTTTTTGTTCCTTTTAAAAAAAATCATCTATTTTTTTTACTTCTGCTTTATTAGATTTGGTAACTTGCTTTTGGTCTGGCAGTAGTTTTGACAGCTTAAAGAAAGTGAATGTGTTTTACTTCACACCTGAGCAGAGCGTGTGTCGTCTGTAGCTCCTCTCAGTGAAGAACACAACCGTCAGCAACATTTAGCCATCGTTTGCTTCATGGTGTACAAAAAGAGCAAACTGTGGAAATAAAATGAGATCTGCCACATTGGTTGTGTTCATCTGTACAGCCAGATTCCTTCTGACCTGTTTATTTTTTTCCCCCAACTGTTATTTTGATTTTTTTCCCATTTTAATACAACAAATACAAAAAAAAAAATAAACGGATAAGCAAACAAGTGAATAAGCAGCCTCCACTCGCAACAAAAAGTATAAAAAAAATTTAGAAACAGCCCACCCTTGCCAACAAAGTATAAAAATTCAAATTCAAAAACACTTTATTAATCCCAGAGGGAAATTATTTGTTGTTGTAACTCGTTATCCTCATTTCATTAAGAGATGTTATAGATGCTGATGGCTGTAGACAGGAAGGATCTCTTGTAAAGGTCCATCCCACAGTGGATCCTAAGAAACTAGCTGCAGATGCCGTCCGATCCGGCTGGCCTCTCGGTTCCACCGGGCAGTAGAACCGTCCAAATGCTGGGCAGAACTCCTCCCAGAGCGATGGCCACTCCTCCCAGCAGTCTGCCGAGCTCCTCGTCTCTGCGGACAGCCAACTGTAGGTGCCGAGGGACGATCCTGTCCTTCCGCTGTCATGAGCCGTGTTTCCTGCTAGTTCCAGGATCTCAGTGGTCAGGCATTCGAGCACAGCTGGCAGGTAGATGAGAATGTGTCCACAGAACATCCTTTTCAACTCATTTGAGATTCGGGGCTGTAGTTGAGATATTATTTGAGCTTTTGAGATGTTAATCAGCTGCTGTTGTTGTAGAAAACTGTATTGTTGCCATGGTTACGCATCATAACAAATGTCCAAAACTAAAAAAGTTTAACTAAAAATCCTTCCAGCTGCACAGCATCTGATACCAGAGGAAACAATCATCCAAAAAAATGTGATTTACATCTAGAAAAAGAGGAATTAAAGTTTCCAAAAGCAAAATCTCAGAATGAAAGTAACAGAGCTGCTCCAACATGCAACCACCTTGAGCGGCGCAATTCTAGAACAAAAAAGAAAAGTAAATAATAAAGTAAAAAAAGGGGAAGAAACAAGTAAATAATAACAATGTCAACTAATTTGGAACAGAGGAAAAGTTGGTTTGTTTAATCAACAGTTGCAATGGTTGCCAAACGTGTAAATTGCTCAAAAGAGCCATGCAGCAACATCCTGATTTTCTCAAGTTTAAGGAAGTAAAAAATATCCCTGAGCCAGTGCAAAAAAGAGGGGGGATGAAATACTTTTCATTTGAGCAATATCACTCTCCGAGCAATAACGGTCATAAAAGCTAGAGAATTACCCTGAGACGGGGTTAAGGGGGGCCCTCAAGAAAATACCCCAAACAAGGCGCTTAGGGGATTCGGGTCAATTTTTCTTCCAATCACCTCAGATATGGCAGCAAATACAGTATCTCCATCCAAAAGGTATCAAGCTGAGGGCACTGCCAAAACATATGTATAAGATTAGCAGGGCACTGTCGACATCTGTCACAAGCCGGAGAGACCGTGGTATAAATCTTAGATAAACGGGCTTTAGTGTAATACACACGGTGCACCAGCTTGCACTGGATAAGACAGTGCCTCGCGCAAATAGAGGATTTATGTACTCGTATCTGAATACGTGACCAGAGCTCATCAGAAATATTTTCCCCGATATCTTGTTTCCAAAGGCTCCTAATCGAATTTAAAGAGTTAGGACGGAACGAGGCAATTAATTTATAAAGCGTAGAAATAGAGCCCTTTAGCCCAGTGGTGGACAAAAACAAGGAATCCATGTCAGAGTCCTCGGGCAAATGGGGAAAAGTGGGGAAGTTACTACAAGCAAAACTGCAAATTTGTAGGTATCTAAAATAAAGTGGTGCGATGGAAGAGTAAATCTGTCTGATAGTTGTGCAAAGGAGGCAAAAACATCAACAAATAAGTCCTTGAAGGTCCGTGTGCCAAGATCAGACCAAGTTGTGAAGGTTTTATCCACAACAGAGGGAGCAAAGATATGATTTGCTGCAATAGGTGCATGAGGAGACAAAAGTTGGAGGCCAAAATGACGCCAGAATTGGGCCCAGATAGTAAGGGAAATTTTTACTATTTTAATTTTTGTATATGCAGCGGTGGAGGATTGGATTGGTGAATACACCAGAGCCATGAGAGAAACAGGTTTCACAGAATTTGTCTCCATACATAACCAGTCAGGTAGGGGGGAGGTCCCACAGTCGCGCCAGTATTTAAAAAATCTAATACTGGAGGCCCAGTAGTACCTAAAATTGAGTAAGGCCATTCCTCCAAGTGATTTAGGCCCCTGCGAGTATTGCCTAGCCAACCTCGAAGTCTTCCCCTCCCAAAGAAAGTTAGAAATAAGAGTGTCTACCTGTTTGAAGAAGGAGTTACTAAGGAAAATTGAGATGCACTGTAATAAATATAAAAACCGTGGAAGGACATTCATTTTAACACAGTTGATACGGGCTACCAAAGATAGCTTAAGCAGGGACCAGCGTTCAAAGTCTTCTTTAATTTTTAATGACAAGGAAGAAAAGTTGGCTTTAAAAAGGTTCTTCAATGTTCCAACATTTTTCAGTCAGGTCATCTGGACAGTTTCTTTTTTTTGTGCTCAAACGTTTCGCCTTCGGTCCGGAAGGCTTCATCAGACAAGGAAACACACAACAAAAC
The DNA here is from genome assembly GCF_014905685.2 of Nematolebias whitei. Lineage (NCBI taxonomy): Eukaryota > Metazoa > Chordata > Actinopteri > Cyprinodontiformes > Rivulidae > Nematolebias > Nematolebias whitei. Next base: position 10,383,297 of record NC_056498.1, read on the forward strand.
TGATTCTTCCTCCAACAGCTTACTCCAAAGTAGAACAAACCAGTTCTGCTTGTGATAAGATGGTCTCTTTTGTACGCCCCCTCCTCCATTGCCGGCCCTCTTCCTTGTTGACGTCTTGTCAAACTGGTTGAAAACAACAAATTTGTTGGATGTTGGATTGTATACCTGGATTATTGAGCATGGACTTTGTTGTTTTATGTATATGTATATATAGACATATTGATACAACAACAGTAGTCTTTGAATCTCTCTCTCTCTATATATATATATACACATGTATATATATATATATATACATATATATATATATATATATATATATATATATATATATATATATATATATATATATATATATATATATATATACATACATTGCATAAATATGTCCAAAGGCACTAATGTACCCCCATACCATCAGAGAGGCAGGCATTTGAACAGTGTGCTGATAACAGGTGATAACTCTCTTCTTTAGTCCAGAGGATGTAACATAGTTTCCAAAAATAATTCCTGATTCGGACCAGTCTGACCTCAGAACTGTTCTCCAGTTCTCTCAGTCCATCTGAAATGGTTCTGGTCCAGAGCAGATGGCAGAGGTTCTGGATGGTGTTCACATTCTTCTTCTTTGTCTGATAGAGCTTTAAGCAGTGTCTGTGGACGAACTGTTAACAGACAGTGATCTGTGTAGTGTTCCTGAGCCCAGAACAGAACCAGACTTGGTTTTAATGCAGTGGCCCCTGAGGGCCCGAACATCACGACCATCCATTCTTGACTTTCAGCCTCTTCTTCTGAGCTCAGAGATAAATCGTCCCACTTTTCTGCTGTTCCTCTATTTTTAGACAGTTTCTTTCAGACTATCAAACCTCTGCCCATCTCTACTTCTAAGAGACCTGTTTATTATTAGTACAATTTACTTTTACATGCTTCTGTTTGCCCTGAAACAACTTTCTGAGATCATTTCCATCAAATTTAAAATTATATATATATTTTTTTTTTTACAAAAATTAAATTTGTTTTAGTTTCATCATTTCATACGTTATATGGGTTTATGGTTCACGCTTCATTTGCATTCTATTTTTATTCACATTTTACACAGTCTTAACTTTTTTTAAACAGAATCAATGTTGCAGAATTCAGGGTTGCTATCAAGTGGGGGCCAGGAGGAGGCCCCCACCCCAGAGTTGTATCTTCAGTCCCAAAGTTTTTGCTTGGTGTGCATCTTTAATTTTATCGAGTTATTTGGGATTAATAGAACCAATAAACATAAAAAACAACAACTTTTTTTTTAATTAAATTGGAGTTAAAAATAAAACTTGAAATTGTTCCCCTGGAGCAGTCTGAGGAGCTGGTCTCGAGAAGTTTTATACTTTTTTTTTTTGACAAATACAAATGTAAAAGTGGACTGAACCGAGACATTTACTGTCAAAGGACAAACGTTTAGAAATCTTTGCTCAGTCCTGTTCCCTGCGCGAGAGGAAAAAAAGCCGCATCTCGCCGCCCTCTTCCAGCCTCCACCTTTCCTCACTCCTCCACCTTTCCTCACTCCTTCCTCAACAAGCTGGAAGCGAAAGTAAACTGTCGGATCTTAAAGAAGCAGCTGGACTCAGGACGGGCTTTATTTCTTTCTCCTCCCGGAGCCTGCGGGGAGGAAGAGGAGGAACCAGTTCTGAGAGGAGGAAGAGGGGAAGCTGAGTGCTGTCGGGAATAAACGGAGCGGTCCAAATGTTGGAGCTGGTTCTTCTGAGCGGTCTGTTCCTGGCGGTTCGCTCCGCAGCAGGTGAGGAGACATTGAAACTCGTCAAATCTCCTTTTGATGTCTTTCTGTCCGACAACTTTCTTTTCCATGGCCTTTTGGTTTCCCAGCAGTGACGTCACGTACAGTCTCACATCCTGTGTCGGTAGCTTGTGAAGGCGCGCACGTGAGTTGGACGCAGTGTTGCCAGGTGTACGTATTTGTACGACAATTTTGCCCTCTGTACGATGTACGATCAATAATCCCCCCAAAAAAGACAAATATATGATCATTTGACCATTCCGTGAATGTGTGGTTGTAATCTGTTGTCATTAGCCTGTCGCAACTGTCTGTCGGAGTTTTTTTGTGAACCCTGAAGACATCTGTGTCTGCAAACAGATGCTTTTCTAAATGTTATCTACGAGCGACGTATTTGCGTTTGCCTCAGAACAATGGCCATGATTGGATGAATAGTCCACTGCGCCCGCCCCATGACCCAAGTCAATTAAGTTTTATTTATAGAGCACATTTCAAACAGAAACTGTTACCAAAGTGCTTAACAAAAATATCACAACATCAAATAAAAAGTAGCAAGATATATTTACAGCACATGGAGTAAAAATATAAAACCAAAAACATAATTAGAAACAATGAAATACTAAATAAGATCACGTTGCGTCAAAAGTCAAGGAAATAATAACAAAAAGCATAAACTCAGTCAGAAACAATGAAATACTAAATCAGATCTGATGACCTTGTGTTAAATAGGAATAATAACAAAAGCATAAACAGAATCAGCATCAATGAAAAACTAAATCTAAATCCGATCACCCTGTGTTAAATGTCAGTGAGTACAGATGTGTTTTTAGGAGAGATTTAAAAATAGAGACTGAGGTGGCCTGTCGAATGTTGATGGGCAGATTGTTCCAGAGTTTAGGGCCCACGACTGAAAATGCTCGATCTCCTCTGAGCTTCAGCCTGGTTTTAGGTACGGCCAAAAGCAGCTGGTCTGATGATCTCACAGCCCGAGAAGGAGCATAAGGATGAAGGAGGTCAGAGAGGTATGAGGGTGCAAGGCCATTAACACACTTGAATGTCAGCAGGAGAATTTTAAAATTGATTCTGACACTCACAGGAAGCCAGTGAAGGGAGGACAGAACCGGAGTAATGTGCTCAAACCTGTGAGTTCCTGTTAGTAGCCAAGCTGCAGCATTTTGTACGAGCTGGAGATGTGAAAGTGAAGCCTGACTAACCCCAACTTAAAGCGAGTTACAGTAGTCCAGCCGGGTTGTAATAAATGCATGGACTAGTTTTTCAAGGTCGGATCTGGACAGAACAGACTTAAGCTTTGCTATTTGCCTATGATATGATATATACTTATGAGTGAGGAAAATAAAAAAGAAAAGAAGAAGAAGCAGAGCCGGTCTGGAAGCGGACCCATCACTACTATAGTGCATCAATAGATTTGTTATTTTGGTTTTGACGGGTGTACGATCATTTCCCTCAAAATACGATAATTTTATGTCTCTAGTACGATAATCCTACATTTCTCACCAGGCAACACTGGCTGGACTGTTGGTCTTCACAGGACAGAGCCAGCAGGAGGCTGTCAAACAGGAAGTGTCTCAAACCTGTCTTTTGTCTTTTTCTGTGTCCACTTGAAGGCACAGTCCCTCCTCCACAAAACCTGTCCATGGTGTGGGTGAATAACTTCGAGCCCAAGTTCTTCTGGGAACCCCCTCAGCCCTCCATGACAAACTGTGGATACGAAGGAACCACGAGAATACAGGAGTACGAAGATTCCGTTGTAAGCAAATGTGAACATAAACAAAGTGCCGGCTTTCACCAGCCTTTTACTACTTTAACAAACTAGCCTTATGCTACTTTTAGCTTTTAGCTACCATTTTGCTACTTTTAATTAGCCTTTTTACTACTTTAACATTTAAACTAGCCTTATGCTACTTTTAGCTACCATTTTGCTACTTTTAATGAGCCTTTTACTTTTTTAACCTTTACGCTAGCCTTATGCTACTTTTAGTTAGCTTTTTACTACTTTAACCTTTATGCTAGCCTTATGCTACTTTTAGCTTTTAGTTACCATTTAACTACTTTTATTTAGCCTTTTACTACTTTAACCTTTAATCTAGCCTTATACTACTTTAAAATTTTAACTACCATTTTGTTGTTTAGCTTTTACTAACCCTGCCTATTGTGTCTTTTAGCTACTATTTAGCTACTTTTAGTTAGCCTTTTACTAATTAAACCTTAAAGCTAGTCTTATGCAACTTTTAGCTTTTAGCTACCATTTTGCTACTTTTAGATAGCTTTTTACTACTTTAACCTTTAAGCTACCTTAGGGTACTTTTAGCTACAATTTAACTACTTTTAGCTTTTACTAACCCTATTGCGGCTTTTAGCCACCATTTAGCTTCTTTTAGTTTGCCTTTTATTACTTTAGCTTTTAAGCTAGCCTCATGCTACTTTTAGCTACCATTTTACTACTTTTAGCTATCATTTTGCTACTTTTAGCTTTTACTAGTCCTATTGCAACTTTTAGCCACCATTTAGCTACTTTTAGTTTGCCTTTTACTACTTTAGCCTTTAAGCTAACCTCATGCTACTTTTAGCTACCATTTTACTACTTTTAGCTTTTTAGCTACCATTCAGCTACTTTTAGCTTCTACCTAGCCTTTTGGTACCTGCTCTGTTTGCCACCTTTCTGTTTTATAAAAGGAGTTTTAATTGTGATGGTGGTCTCCATGGCAACCAGCCCAACATGTCCTGTCTGATAAGGCCAACCCCTCAGAGTAACTCTCCTAATGTAAACAAGTCCATATCTGACCGTTAAGGATTTTTATTTTATTTTTCTCTTGTGAATGGAAATTAAAACAAGGCTTTTTTTGTAGGCTCTTTATTTTGGTGAAGGTGAAACATTTTTCTTTAATGTCTGGTTTTCCTCATTTTGTTTTTTCCCCTCATTTGTAGAAGTTAAACTACAGTAAAACATATTACAGTGAATTCCTGATCATGAAGGGAGGATTTCTGCATTTCTCTATAAAAACAGTCTGCGATAAAAATGAGAGTGTACCGGCAGTCTTCGAGGTCCATTACCCAGGTAGGTCGTTATCATTCACCATTCTCTTCTGATCTTTAAGTGTGAATGCTTTAACTGCAGAGAAGAAGAACGTGTCGTTTAAATAAAATGTGTGTTCATCAGAGCTGGTGACAAGTTGGACCTGCCACAGTACTGCAAGCAAACAGGCGTACTGTTCCTGGTCCCCGGCCCGGAACATTACAGATCTTCAGTTCTTCTACAGGTCTGTTCACATTTCTACATTCTGACTCATCCCACAAGTGTTTTATCAAAGAAGGTAGCTCACAATAGCCTCTGTGTTTTCACCAGTAGGTAACACCCTGGTCCGCCCTGACTGCTAAGCCGGTCTGACTTTTAATAAACCGAAGTTCAGTAGAAGTTTAGCTCGTGGCTCTGTGTTTATTTTGACGAGTCACTCTGGGTTTTAGCTACTGATTTTGAGACCTGAGTCATGTTTTGAATGGTTACTGAGCCTGAAGAAGCAGTGATGGTTTATCCACCTTATTCCTGGGGGGCTCTACTGTATAAACGATTATGGGTACAACTTCCTGTCAGACACAGGAAGTAGCAGTAAGCATTGGTTAAGCATGGTAGCGGAGCATGGACTACAGTTTATTTGAAAGTAATTTGCATTCAGTTTAGCAGATAAATTTTTTTTTTGTTTTGTTCACGTTTATTTAACAACGGTAAAGTTTACTAAAATAGCCTGACGCATTCAAGACAGGTTACAGACATAGATACATAATGCTTGGAACATGTCACAGAATGAGCATCAGATAGTCTTCTGCAGACTTTTATACAGCAGCAGGATCCTGTGGGCGTTCCCTCATAACCAGCCGCAGTCAGACGCACAGACGTGATCCATCGCTGTCAGAGAGTCAGCCTCCAGATGGAGATAAGTCTGTTTTGGGCATGTTCTCATGGTGATAACACCAAGGAGGCACTCTGAGACAGCTTCCAGGTTGAGATAAGAGAGGGTTTCAGGCTCAAAGCAGGAGGGAAAGATGTTTTCAGCCTTCTCAGTTGTCATATAGAAACACAATAGAACTGTTCCTACCAAAAATTATCTTAACAGAAACAAAGTTCTTTGGTCCAATAATGTTCTGTCAGGTCATCTGGACAGTTTATTTTCTGTGGAAAGATGTTTCGCCCTCTATCTGGAGGGCTTCATCAGTCTGAGGAGTCCCAAGTAAACTGTTCCCCACTAAGCAGTACATTCCTTTAGTGAACCAACCAGTTTGCTGGTGATAAGATGGTTTCTGGGGGCTGTCCTGTCCCCCGTCGACTCCTCCCAGACAGGCAGCCAAAGTGGTTCAAGACATCAGAGTTCATGCTCAATCATCCAGGTGCAAAATCCATTAATGGTCAGTCAGGTCATCTGGACAGTTTCTTTTTTCGTGAAAAGACGTTTCACCCCAAAATTCTCTGGTCTAAGACAAAGATTGAACTCTTTGGTGTGAACGCCAGGCATCATGTTTGGAGGAAACCAGCTCATCACCAGAACCATCCCTACAGTGAAGCATGGTGGTGGCAGCATCATGATTAGGGGATGATTTTCAGCAGCAGGAACTGGCAGACTAGACAGGATAGAGGGAAAGATGAATGCAGTGATATACAGAGACACCTGGATGAAAACCTGCTCCTTTGAGCTCTTGACCTCAGACTGGGGAGACGGTTCAGTTTTTCAGCAGGACAACGACCCAAAGCACATGACCAAGATCTCATAGGAGGGACTTTAGGACCACTCTGAAGGACCTGGAGGGGCCAAGATCTCAAAGGAGGGGCTTCAGGACCACTCTGAAGGACCTGAATTAGATTGAACATCTCTGGAGATATCTGAAAAGGGCTGCACAGACGACTCACATCCAACCTGATGGAGCTTGAAAAGTACTGCACAGAAGAATGGGACAAACTGTCCAAAGAGAGGTGTGCTCAGCTTGAAGCATCATCTTCTAAAAGACTGGAAGCTGTAACTGCTGCCAAACATGGATCAACTAAGTGTTAAACAAAGACTGTAAATACTTACATAAATGTGATTTCTTAGTTTTCTTTTATAATAAATTTACAAAAATCTCAAAAAATTCTTGTATCACATTGTCATCATGGGGTATTGTGTGGAAAGAGATTAATTTAATCCAGTTAGGACTAAAGCTGTAACATGATAAAATGTGGAAACAGTGAAGTGCTGTGAATACTTTCTGGATACAATGTATCATGAACTACGAGGCTGGTTTGAATAAAACCTGCAAGCATTGAGCTGAATCTTCATGAGGTGGTAGCTGAGAGTTATACCCAACAAGTGACCAAAACAGCTACAACTCTGTCAGTTTACAACATTAGGTGATTGCTGTTTTTCTTGCGGCTGCCCCCTTCTGCAGGGATCAACAGTGAGCAAGCATGCTTGGCTGGGCTTGGTAATTGTTTTACATTTTCTGACTCAACCTGGGTTTGAACCAGCAGCCTCAGGATTACAGAGCAGTGGTACTGACCACCGAGCTAACGTGGCCCTTGCAACATGAGATGGTCTTTAACTAAAACTCTGGCGTGGAACGGACCAGATGATTTGCATCTCTTCAGGGCGCTGCTGGAGCTTTCATGGTTAATGACTCTAACTCAGCCTGGACCCAATGGTCTTTATGGAAATCTCTAACTGATTTTATTTAAGTCCTCTTTTAGGATTGTAAACATTTTGTGAAATGTGACAGTATTTTTTTTTTATGCTTCAAAGATTATCTGATGAGCCTTCAACTGAAACTCAGTGTTCGTTGTACAAGTCGCTTGGTGATGGGAAGACTGGTTGTGATCTGCAGGCGACTGACGTCACCATCTTTGTTGGATTTATTGCAACAGTCAACAACACGCTGGTTAGGAACACCTTCAAGAAAGATCTTTTATGGGACGGTAAGATGCCAACTGATTGGTTTAGTTTCTTAAAGGGAAAATCCTACTGATCTACGGGGCACTTCCTCCTTCACTTTCTTATTGAGGAAGTTCTTCTTGCTGTGCTTTCTGGGAAACGTTGTGGGTATTAGTTGCGTCAGGACTTGTGTGTGTATCAGAGTTCTTTCAGCAGATTACAGTGAGTGTAATGTCTTTCTGTGCAGTGAGACCTCCTGCCCTCACATGGAACATCACAAAAACTACTAACACGTTTAATATCAGCTGGGTTCCTCCAGACATGCTTGATCTATCAGCGTGGACGTTTCAAATAAATTACACTGAATGTGTTGAGAGTAAGGTAAGAGACAACAACACTGTGTGTGTACATTCTGACAGGTTTACTCACATTCAACAGGTGCGTTTTATTATGGAAAGCCATTTCATTCAAAATTAAATAAATAAATAGTGTTATTTAAAAAATATTAATAAATATTCCATTAAACAAATGTTCCCATAAAATAAAACATTTAAATAGAAATGTTTAGTTTTTTCCCCTCCAAGATTTAATGTTTATTTATTTCAAGATTTATTTTTTCATTTATTTCAAGATTTATTTTTTCATTTATTTCAAGATTTATTTTTATTTATTTCAAGATTTATTTATTTATTTAATAATGGAGTTTCATTTTGTGACACTTTTATTTTGTAAAGCTACTTTACATATTTCCGGGGCTTTTTTTTTTTTTTAACCCCGTTTTTCATTTTAAGCTCTTTTTATTTCATGTCCTTCTATTCAAATGAGGGGCAGCACGGTGGTGCAACTGGTAGAGCTGCTGCCTCTCAGTGAGCAGGTCCCTGGTTCAAATCCCGGTCTCGGGGCCTTTCTGGGTGGAGTTTGCATGTTCTCTCTGTGCATGCGTGGGTTTTCTCCAGGTACTCCAGTTTCCTCCCACAGACCAAAAACATGCATGTTAGGCTGATTGGTAACTCTAAATTGTCCCTAGGTGTGAGAGAGTGAATGGTTATGTGTCTCTGTGATGGACTTGCGACCCGTCCAGGGGGTACCCTGCCACTCGCACAGTGATTGCCGGACATGGGCACCGGCGACCCCTGTGACCCAAAATGAAAGAAGCAGGTAAAAGATAATGGATGGATGGATATTCAAATGAGGGGGTGGGGTTTTCCTCTATCTTTTTTGACCAATCACAACAAAGTATTCCCCTCGCTGAGCTCTGCCTGGTCCAGCTACCTTCAAATCATGAATTAACTGTGTTCAGAGAGTCAGGATGACAAGCGGGCAATATGGCGGACATTGGAGAACTTCGAGATGAAATGCAAAGATTTGCTGATGAAATTGAACATTATATATTTACATTATATTTACATCCCGCGTTGTATTCCAGGGTGTGATTCAGTTGCAGTGTGAACACAGAGTGAAGCGGGTCTCCTTTCTTCTGTGAGACTGACAGCCATTGATATCATATAAAAGTTTATATGATATCTGTGCTGACAACTGTCAGAGCTTGGGGAAGTGGGAGGGGCTTACAGCCCGCTGCCGAATGTGCTTTCATCACCAAAGTCTCCAGTAACACAGAAAAAAGTCTAGATTTGTCGCTAGTCGCTTAAAAAAAAGTCACTATAGAGGGGTCTGAAAACTTGCTAAATAAAGCGATAAAGTCACTAAGTTGGCAACACTGCAGCCATGTCCGCTATTGTGCTCCAGCCCGTGCGGAAACATTGTGCTGCACATTGGTTCCTCGTCAAAAAAGGGCCTGCGTGTGTGTTTTAGCGTGAGAAATACAAAGTGTGCCGTGTGCACGTCATGAAATGCGTGTGTCTCACAGTCAATGTGTGAGACTTGTGAGGCCATTGTTTATTTTATTTTTGATTTAGTTATTGATTTGCCTGGCCTATAAAACTCATAGATGGGCTGCTTTGACCCTGACCAGACCAGCCCCACACAGAAAACCCCGCCCCCTCATTTGAATATAAAAACATGAAATAAAAAGAGCTTAAAATGAAAAACGGAGTTAAAAAAATAAAAGATCCTGAAATATGTAAAGTAGCTTCACAAAATGAAACTCTGTTATTAAATAAATAAGTAAATAAATCTTGAAATGAAAAAAAAAAAATCTTGAAATAAAGAAAAATAAATCTCGGAGAAAAAAACTAAACATTTTCTATTTAAATGTTTTATTTCATGGGGACATTTATTTATTTATTGGAATATTTTTTAATAATTTTTAAATAACACTTTATTTATTTATTTAATTTTGAATGAAATGGCTCTCCATATTGTCCCCTGTCGCACAGTGAAGAGGGTATTTGAAAATACCCTCGAGTCTGTGCAAACACGACTATAAAATAAGTGTGGAACAGACTTCCATATTGGTTTGTGTCAACATCTAGGTGTAAGAAAGGTTCCTTTCAAAAATTGGGTTACCACATCAAAATCAAAGATGGCTGCCGCCGTATATGTAGATCTATAAACCATATTAGCTGGATAAGGTCAAAAAATATTTAACTGACGTTGATTTTGGTGTGTGGCTGCATCTAGGCATGAGATGTCATTAAACATTGTTAGACTGATTGGTAACTCTAAAATTGTCCCTAGGTGTGAGTGAGAGTGAATGGTTGTTTGTCTCTATGTGGCCCTGTGATGGTCTTGCGACCCGTCCAGGGTGAACCCCGCCTCTCGCAGACCGATGGTTGTGGGCACCGGTGACCCCCATGACCCAAAAAGGAGTGGGTAAAGAGGATGGATGGATGGATGGATGGATGAATGGTTTGCCTCATCAAAATCCAGGATGACAACTGACACACACACACATGGTGGTGCTTGAATGTTTGTAAAGTCTTTATAATTTTTTATATTTCTTGATAAATTTGATCTAAAACATCATCAGATTTTCACACAAGTCCTAAAAGTAGATCAAGAGAACCCAAATGAGACAAAAATATTATACTTAGTAATTTATTTATTGAGGAAAATGATCCAATATTACATGTTTGTGATGGTAAAAGTATGTGAACCTTTGCTTTCAGTATCTTTGTGACCTCACAGACTGTTCCACTCCTTGTTCTTGGAGTGATCTTTGTTGGGCCACCACTCCTGGGGAGGTAACTATGGTCTTGAAGTTCCTCCATTTGTACACAATCTGTGTGACTGTGGATTGGTGGAGTCCAAACTCTTTACAGATGTTTTGTAACATTTTCCAGCCTGATGAGCATCAACAACTCTTTTTCTGAGCTCCTCATCCATCTCCTTTGTTCGTCCATGATCCACTTCCACAAACATGTTGTGAAGAGCAGACTCTGATAGATCCTGTTCTTTAAATCAAACAGGGTGTCCACTCACACCTGATCATCATCCATTGATTGAAAACACCTGACTCTAACTTCACCTTCAGATTAACTGATAATCCTAGAGGTTCACATACTTTTACCATCACAAATATGTAATATTGGATCATTTTCCTCAATAAATAAATGACCAAGTATAATATTTTTGTCTCATTTGTTTAACTGGGTTCTCTTTATCTACTGGTAGGACTTGTGGGAAAATCTGATGATGTTTTACGTCATATTTATGAAGAAATATAGAAAATTATAAAGACTTTGCAAACTGTCAAGCACCACTGTACATGCTACAACTCATTGTTTTATTCCAACAAGATGACATCTCTTCAGTCCTTTGATATAAGTATTTTATGAACTTTATCAAAGGAAACTGTAAAGATCCATTCTTATTCCCTTGAAGATAGACCTGTGATCCCAGATGTGTCATGTAATGCTGCTGTTATCTTTTCCAGGATCTTCAGTTTACAGAAGTAACTCAGTATCAGCTGACTCGGATCCCTCACTGCCAGTACTGCATACAGATTAAAGCTATGAACGGTCTGGGTGGGCACACCCCACTAAGTGACACGAAGTGTTTTGGTATGGTTCTTTGCTCTTTCTTTACTTCTGATTATAAAGGCTTGTATTTCAAAGAGCAGGCTGTCATTTCATCACTCCTTTAAAGAAAAGAGATACGCTGATCTTAACGTCCTGCTCTGTCCAACACTGTCCAACACTGTCTTCTGTTTTCATGTAATGAGTTTTTCAAAGTTTCTTATGTTGTGGCTCTCAGCTGACCGCAGCACTCCGGGTGTCTTTACCTCCAGATGCTGATTATGTGCCCTTTAGTCCACTGGTATTTGCAGCCATTTTTATCCCACTGGTGATTGCCTTCCTGGTTGCTGTGACATGTTGTTGCTGGGTGTAAGTGAACATGTACTTTGTTTTTAATCTTAGTTACAGTTTTAACATCATTTTTTGTTTACCTCTGATCTCTAACTCTGTAAACAGATTTAAAAACAGCATTTTCCCCAAAGTACCCAAACCTCGGGATCTCCTCAGTGATCGTTCAAACAGCACTGTGGTAAGGTGGTTTCTTTTACTTCCTATAAACACAATGACCAGAGATGTCTACATTCGGTTTGTCTAGAGCTTAACACTTCCTTTTTCGTCTCCACACAGAACTTTCTTCATAAACTGTACACCCCAGCAGAGGAAGAGGAGAACTGTTTTGTCACTCTGGTTGAAGATACCCCAACCAAGAAACCAAAGTGTTGACACATCTATTGTCAAGTCACCCTTTCCAAGAAAAAAAAAAAAAAACTGCTTCTGCTTTCTTAAACATAGCTAACTGGTTTACTGTTGTTTGGTAATGGAGATAAAACACACACATGGAAGAGAAAGGAAACGTATTTTTTTATATTTAAACTAAATTTTATTTTTTTAGCCTCAGGATGATTCGTGTCTGAGAAATGGTGAGAAACGCAACAGTTCTGCCTGAACTGATGGCGTATCCAGTAATGTTTTTTGTAACATGCTGTGAAGATAAATTAGTCTAAAGAGTAGTCATAGAAGTGTACAAAACGTTTTGTAAATGTACAATAAAATCCACCGGTGTACCCCAATATTCACACACGCATAAACATTTTTTTTTGTTTATGTGCACATTTCAACCTGCAGTAGTAGTAATATTATGTGCATACAGATTGTCAAACACGTACACAAATCACGTTCTGTGGACGGATCAACTTGCCTGTAAATGTGACTTTGAAGACTTCTTTACCACTCCAGATTCACAAATATGAAGCTGCGTTCAAGGCTGGTGAACTGTTTAAACGCATTCATTTACATTGACATTAAGAGACTCTAAAAATCTTCAATTTGTGGGAAAAAACTCAGATGAGCAGTTTGTTGTTCATTTGGGAAATCTACCAGGAAAAATATATTTACCGTATTTTCCTAAGTAAAAGTCGCATCAATCCAAAAAAAAAAAAGCATCATGAGGGAAAAACACATGTAAGTTGCATTTATTATGCATTTATTTAATGGTCAGAACAGCTTCATTTCGCCTGGGCGGCAAGGCGCCATCCATCCATCCATTGCAGCTGGAGCCGCTAGCTCTCCAGCTTTCCTCTGCCTGCACCAGCTGAGTGAAGCGAGCGTGAACGGGAGGACTCGCTATTGTAGTTCTTCAAAATTTAAAGTCAATCCAAATCCGAATACCTGGCCCCTTGACAAGTATAGTGAAAATATGTGGTCAGTTTGTCCTCCAGCAGTCTAAGCCTATAGCAGCATAACTAAGGGACAGCACAGGAAACCCAAGCCAACCCTAACTATAGGATTTCTCAAAAAGGAAAGTCTTAAGCCCAGTCTTAAAACAGGACAATGTGTCAGCCTCACAGACTGAAACTGGAAGTTGGTTCCACAAGAGAGGAGCCTGATAACTGAAAACTCTGCCTCCCATTCTGCTTTTAGAAACTAGGATCCACAAGTAAACCTGCAGTCTGAGAGTGAAGTGCTCTGTTAGAAAAATATGGAACAATAACATCTGTAATATAATATGGAGCTAGGTTGTTGAGAGCTTTGTAGGTTAGAAGTAAGACTTTGAATTCTATTCTGAATTAGACAGGGAGCCAATGGAGAGAAACTAAAACTGGAGAGATATGATTTCTCAACGCTCATTAGAACTCTGGCAGCAACATTTTGGATCAGCTGAAGTTTTTAATGAAGTTTGTGGACACCCACATAATAAAAAATTGCAATAGTCCAGTCTAGATGTGACAAATGCATGATCCAGTTTTTCTGCATCATTTTTGGACAAGATGTTTCTAATCTTAGTGATATTACGCAGGTGAAGGAGAGTGGTTTTGGTAACCTTTTTAATGTGGGGTTAGAAGACATGTCCTGATCAAAAATAACACCAAGATTTTTAACTTTAGAACTGGAGGCCAAATTAATGCCATCCAGAGAAAGTGAAAGACTGACCATTTTATTTCTAAGATGCTCAAGTCCAAAAACCACAGACTCTGTCTGAGTTTAAAAGCAGAAAATTTAGGGTCATCCAAGTTTTCATGTATTTAAGACATGATTGTAGTCTTTTGTAGCTGATTGGATTCATCGAGTTTCATGGACAAACATAATTGTGCATCATAAGCATAACAATGAAAACTTATCCCATGCTGCTTAATGGAAGCATATATAAAGTAAAGAGTATTCCTCCAAGCACTGAACCCTGAGGAACTTAATTTTGATGTATGAAGAAGATGAATTACTTATATTTACAAACTGGAATCTATCATATGTAGATGATATGCAAGGCAGTAGCATACACATATGTATGTATATA
>NC_056498.1:10398087-10422935 GCF_014905685.2 Nematolebias whitei
TGTATATATGTATATATATACATATATATGTATATATGTATATATATATATACCTGTGTATATATGTATATATATATATATATTATATATATACATATATACACAGGTGCTGGTCATAAAATTAGAATATCATGGAAAAATTGATTTATTTCAGTAATTCCATTCATAAAGCGAAACTTCATTCATTTACTTATTTCTATAGCACTTTACACAACCATGGTGGTGGTGACCAAAGGGCTTAACAAAACTGTAATTAACATGACAATAAAAATTAAAAGCAAGAATAGCACAACAAAATAACAACAACAAAAAAAACAAACGTCACCACATATTTAAGTTCTAAACTTGAATATTGTATTAATTCATTACACACAGACTGATACAGTATATTTCAAATGTTTATTTCTTTTAATGTTGATGATTATAACTGGCAACTAATGAAAATCCCAAATTCAGTATCTCAGAAAATTAGAATATTGTGAAAAGGTTCAATATTGAAGACACCTGGTGCCACACTCTAATCAGCTAATTAACTCAAAACACCTGCAAAGGCCTTTAAATGTCTCAGTCTAGTTCTGTAGGCCACACAATCATGGAGAAGACTGCTGACTTGACAGTTGTCTGAAGTACAACCATTGACAACTTGCACAAGGAGGGCAAGACACAAAAGGTCATTGCTAAAGAGGCTGGCTGTTCACAGAGCTCTGTGTCCAAACACATTAATGGAGAGGTGAAGGGAAGGAAACAATGTGGTAGAAAAAAGTGTACAAGCAATAGAGATAACTGCATCCTGGAGAGGATGGTGAAACAAAACCCATTCCAAAATGTGGGGGAGATTCACAAAGAGTGGACTGCAGCTGAAGTCAATGCTTCAAGAACCACCACGCACAGAAATATGCAAGACATGGGTTTCAGCTGTCTCATTCCTTGTGTCAAGCCACTCTTGAACAAGAGACAGTGTCAGAAGCATCTTGCCTGGGACTGCTACTGACTGGTCCAAAGTTATGTTCTCTGATGAAAGTACATTTAGAAATCAAGGTCCCAGAGTCTGGAGGAAGAGGAGAGGCACAGAATCCATGTTGCTTGAGGTCCAGCGTCAGGTTTTTATAGTCAGTGATGGTTTGGGGTGCCATGTCATCTGCTGGTGTTGGTCCACTGTGTTTTCTGAGGTCCAAGATCAACGCAGTCATCTACCAGGAAGTTTTAGAGCACTTCATGCTTCCTGCTGCTGATCAATTTTATGGAGATGCAGATTTCATTTTCCAACAGGACTTGACACTTGCACACAGTACTAAAGTTACCAGTACCTAGTTTAAGGACCATAGTATACCTGTTCTTAATGGGCCAGTAAACTCACCTGACCCTAACCTCATTGAAAATCTATGGTGTATTGTGAAGAGGAAGATGTGATACACCAGACCCAACACTTCAGAAGAGCTGAAGGTCACTATCAGAGCAACCTGGGCTCTCATAACACCTGAGCAGTTTCACAGACTGATGACTCCATGCCACACTGCATTACTGCAGTAATATCCAGGCAAAAGGAGCCCCAACTAAATATTGAGTGCTGAGCATGCTCATACTTTTCAGCTGGCCAACATTTCTAAAAATCCTTTTTTTATTGGTCTTAAGTAATGTACTAATTTTCTGATATACTGAATTTGGGGTTTTCATTAGTTCCGTGTGTCCTCCTGCAGAAAAATTGGAATAAAAATTACTATTTTAGAGAGCAACAGTTAACAACTGGCCTAACCACTCAGCTACAGCCTTCAAACTGGAAACTGGATGCAATTTATCCATGTTGGGCATGAGGTTTATGAAGTTATTCTTCCCTGTCTCTCATGTACCAGGTAAGGAGATAGATATCACAAATGCCATTTCCAGATCTTCTGTCAGCAAAGAAGTATGAAAAAGGAATAAAGCTATATATGGTTTCAGCCGGGCAGCACGGTGGCACAACTGGTAGAGCTGCTGCCTCTCAGTGAGCAGGTCCTTGGTTCAAACCCCGGTCCAGGGGCCTTTCTGGGTGGAGTTTGCATGTTCTCTCTGTGCATGCGTGGGTTTTCTCCGGGTACTCCGGTTTCCTCCCACAGACCAAAAACATGCATGTTAGGCTGATTGGTAACTCTAAATTGTCCCTAGGTGTGAGTGAGAGAGTGAATGGTTGTTTGTCTTGTTTGTCTCTATGTGTCCCTGTGATGGACTTGCGACCTGTCCAGGGTGTACCCCGCCCCTCGCACAGTGATTGCTGGACATGGGCACCAGCGACCCCCGTGACCCAAAATGGAATAAGCGGGTAAAGATAATGGATGGATGGATGGATGGATGGTTTCAGCCATAGAAAGTTTACCAGCTACAGAGAAAGGACTGAAAGAAATCTAAACACATAAATCCAACAGCTTCATTCTCCAGTGGCTAAAAATGTTCTGTGCAGAGGAGTGGCCAAACAAGTACTCTATTTGAAGTGCATTTCAGCCATACCTCCCATTCTCAGGGGAGCTCACAGTTCATAATGGTATACTGTTGTATGGTAGCAGAACAGTGACTCCAGCGTCACTGAGAGCAAACACACTCTCCAAGCTGCACAAGGACCATTTATGGATAAGAAATTTTAGGGAGATAGCAAAGCTGTCACTTTGTTGGCCAGGACTCAAGAAAGAGCTGGCACAAATAGTATAGAACTGTGACTTTTGTGGATGAGAGACAACAAACCATAGAGAGAGACTTTATTGTCCATTGAACTTCCTGAGAGGCTGTGGGTACTGCTGATCTGTACTAGTTTCTGTACTAGTTTGCAAGAAAACAATATGCCATCATCTTGTAATTCTTGTCAAGATGTTCTGAGGTGGTAAGACTTACCTCCGTCATATCAGAACCTGTGATTGTGAAAATCAAGTCAGTCTTTGCCATTCAGCATACCAGAAGAGGCATTAACCTTTTAAATACCTGCAGATACCAGCAGATTATTGTCCCCAGTCATGGAGTAAAGAGAAGGAGCTGAAAATAACCTCCTTCCCTCTCCCTCTGTCAATATTGTAAGCATAACTTTTTTTTTTTTTTGGGGGGGGGGGGGGGGGGATACTGGCTTCCATTTTGGTGTTTAGCTACAGCTTGGCACAATAAAGGACATTATCAGAAATTTGGTTGCTAAGTCAAAATCCAAGATGATCACCATTATGTATGTACTGTATGTAAACTGGTCACCCCTATCATTTGAGGAAACTACACTTCATAGTTATTACATTATCCATCCATCCATCCATCCATTTTCTTCCGCTTATCCGGGGTCGGGTCGCGGGGGTAGCAGCCTAAGTAGGGAGGCCCAGACTTCCCTCTCCCCAGCCACTTGGGCCAGCTCTTCCGGGGGAATCCCGAGGCGTTCCCAGGCCAGCCGAGAAACGTAGTCCCTCCAGCGTGTCCTGGGTCTTCCCCTGGGCCTCCTTCCGGTGGGACGTGTCCGGAACACCTCACCAGGGAGGCGTCCAGAAGGCATCCTAAACAGATGCCCAAGCCACCTCAACTGGCTCCTCTCGATGTGGAGAAGCAGCGGCTCTACTCCGAGTCCCTCCCGGATGATCGAGCTTCTCACCCTGTCTCTAAGGGAGAGCCCAGACACCCTGCGGAGAAAACTCATTTCGGCCGCTTGTATCCGAGATCTCATTCTTTCGGTCACAACCCAAAGCTCGTGACCATAGATGAGGGTGGGAACGTAGATCGATCGGTAAATTGAGAGCTTCGCCTTTTGACTCAGCTCTCTCTTCACCACGACAGACCTGTACAGCGCCCGCTTCACTGCAGACGCTGCACCTATCCGCCTATCGATCTCACGCTCCATTTTTCCCTCATTCGTGAACAAGACCCCAAGATACTTGAACTCCTCCACTTGGGGTAGGACCTCCTCCCTGACCCAGAGAGGGCACTCTACCCTTTTCCGGCTCAAGACCATGGCCTCGGATTTGGAGGAACTGATCTTCATCCCTGCCGCATCGCATTCGGCTGCGAACCGCTCCAGCGAAAGCTGTAGATCACGATCTGATGAAGCCAATAAGACCACATCATCTGCAAAAAGCAGAGACGCAATTCTGAGGCCACCAAAACGGATCCCCTCAACACCTTGGCTGCGCCTAGAAATTCTGTCCATAAAAGTTATGAACAGAATCGGTGACAAAGGGCAACCTTGGCGGAGTCCAACTCTCACCGGGAACAAGCCCGACTTACTGCCAGCGATGCGGACCAGGCTCTGACACCGGTTATACAGGGACCTAACAGCCCGTATCAAAGGGCCTGGTACCCCATACTCCCAGAGTACCCCCCACAGGGCCCCCCGAGGGACGCGGTCGAACGCCTTCTCCAAGTCCACAAAGCACATGTAGACTGGTTGGGCAAACTCCCACGCACCCTCCAGGACCCTGCTGAGAGTGTAGAGCTGGTCCAGTGTTCCACGGCCAGGACGAAAACCGCACTGTTCCTCCTGAATCCGAGGTTCGACTATCCGACGGACCCTCCTCTCCAGAACCCCCGAATAGACCTTACCAGGGAGGCTTAAGAGCGTGATTCCCCTGTAGTTGGAACACACTCTACGGTCCCCCTTTTTGAATAGGGGGACCACCACCCCGGTCTGCCAATCCAGGGGAACTTCCCCCGATGTCCACGCAACATTGCAGAGTCGTGTAAGCCAACACAACCCTACAACATCCAGAGCCTTAAGGAACTCTGGGCGGATCTCATCCACCCCTGGGGCCCTGCCACCGAGGAGCTTTTTAACCACCTCGGCGACCTCAGCACCAGAGATTGGAGGGCCCGACCCAGAGTCCCCAGGCTCCGCTTCCTCAGTGGAAGACGTGCCGGTGGGATTGAGGAGGTCTTCAAAGTATTCCGCCCACCGACCCACAACATCCCGAGTTGAGGTCAGCAGCACACCACTCCCACTATAAACAGTGTTGGTGGCATACCGCTTCCCCCCCCTGAGACGCCGGATGGTGGACCAGAAACGTCTCGAAGCCGTGCGGAAGTCGTTCTCCATGGCCTCTCCGAACTCCTCCCATGCCCGAGTTTTTGCCTCAGCAACCACCCGAGCCGCATGTCGCTTGGACTGCCGGTACCCATCAGCTGCTTCCGGGGTCCCACAGGCCAAAAAGGCCCGATAGGACTCCTTCTTCAGCCTGACAGCATCCCTCACCGACGGTGTCCACCATCGGGTTCGAGGGTTGCCGCCGCGACAGGCACCGACAACCTTGCGGCCGCAGCTCTGGTAAGCCGCCTCGACAATAGAGGCACGAAACATGGTCCACTCAGACTCAATGTCCCCCACCTCCCTTGGAACATGTTCAAAGTTCTCCCGGAGGTGGGAGTTGAAACTCCGTCTCACAGGAGACTCTGCCAGACGTTCCCAGCAAACCCTCACAATACGTTTGGGCCTACCAGGTCTGACCGGCATCCTCCCCCACCATCGGAGCCAACTCACCACCAGGTAGTGATCAGTTGACAGCTCCGCCCCTCTCTTCACCCGAGTGTCCAAGACATGTGGCCGCAGATCAGATGAGACGATGACAAAGTCGATCATCGAACTGCGGCCTAGGGTGTCCTGGTGCCAAGAGCACATATGGACACCCTTATGCCTGAACAAGGTGTTCGTTATTGACAATCCATGACGAGCACAGAAGTCCAACAACAGAACACCACTCTGGTTCAGATCAGGGGGGCCGTTCCTCCCAACCACACCCCTCCAGGTCTCACTGTCATTGCCCACATGAGCATTGAAGTCCCCCAGCAGAACAAGGGAGTCCCCAGAAGGTGCACTTTCCAGTACCCCCTCTAAGGACTCCAGAAAGGGTGGATAATCTGAACTGCCGTTTGGTGCATAAGCACAAACGACAGTCAGAACCCGTCCCCCCACACGTAGGCGGAGAGAGGCCACCCTCTCATTCACCGGGGTGAACCCCAATACACAGGCACCAAGTTGGGGTGCAATTAGTACGCCCACACCTGCTCGGCGCCTCTCACCAGGGGCAACTCCAGAGTGGAAGAGTGTCCAGCCCCTCTCAAGGAAACTGGTTCCAGAGCCCGAGCCATGCGTAGAGGTGAGTCCGACTATTTCTAGCCGGAACCTCTCAGCCTCACACACCAGCTCAGGCTCCTTCCCCACCAGTGAGGTGACATTCCACGTCCCAATAGCCAGCTTCTGTAGCCGAGGATCAGACCGCCAGGGTCCCCGCCCTCGGCCACCACCCATCCCACATTGCACCCGACCCCTTTGGCCCCTCCCACAGGTGGTGAGCCCATGGGAAGGGGGACCCACGTCTCCTCTTCGGGCTGTGCCCGGCCGAGCTCCATGGGTAAAAGCCCGGCCACCAGGCGCTCGCCCACGTGCCCCACCTCCAGGCCTGGCTCCAGAGTGTTATTACATTATAGTTTCCTCAAATGATTGAGGTGGCTGAAAATTAATCTATGGTGGCCAAGGCCACCACTGGCCACCCTCACGCCTGGTGATGGATCCAATTGCTCCCTCCACTTCTTGAAACTTACCACTTCTCACTCTGTGCCTCCTCGGACAAGCAAAATATAACTAAATTAATTAATTAATTAATTAAAAATGATTACCTCTACTCAAAATCTACAAACAATTACTCAGCGACGGGGGACATCAACGTATTGCTTGTAGCCCTTGGAATTCCGTGGTCCACTTGATGCTTTTGTTAGTCACAAAGCAGACATGCATATTTACATCTTTAACCGAGTTGCTGAGAATACGCTTCAATTGTGCTTTAAATCAACGCTGTCCGACAACTACAAACTTCATGAGCCAAAAGGGAAGGCCCTGTTATGACTCGGGGAACCCTGAGTTGTATGAGACCCAGAATGAGACAGACACAGGTGTGTACAAAAGTAACAGTGTTTATTATTTACAGTGGATAATAGACAGTTGTTTCTCTGCAGCTCCTGGAAAAGGAAGGAGATGGTCAGCAGGGTAAACAGGCAATGTTAATGTGATGATCCAACATTTTTCAGTCAGGTCATCTGGACAGTTTCTTTTTTTGTCCTGAAACGTTTCGCCTTCGATCCGGAATGTGATGATGTTTCTCTTACAGGTTTGAAGATGTCTTTGGTTCATAGGCGTCGCAACCATTATATGTGAAGGGGACAAGTCCCCCCCACATTAAAAAAAAACGTTCATTTGGACCCCCTCACTTTTACTATGAAACATTAGTTCAGGCAGCGCAGTTTCTCTTTCTTTGTGAACAAATCCATTCCACTTGATTAATAGGAGAATACTCAAACCACTAAAACTCCACTCCAGGTTTTCCTGGTTACCTCCAACTCTCCACCATCCCTTTCTGCCTCTTGCCTCGGCAGAAAACGCGCACAGGTGGAGGAGGTGGAGGTACCTGTGTTACTCGCTCGCCAGTTTAGTGAGCTTAGTGCGGGCAGTGGTTGACCAGGGGGTCGATCATAAACATATATTCATGTTAGGAGGATGCTTGAGAGGAGCTACGTCTGTAGCATCTTAGCTGAGCAGTAACTGTGACTCTGTCAGACGCTGCAGGTGTAAGAGACGCGGTGTTCAGGTGCATTAAAGTAGAAATATCTTTAAAACCCCACACCTTATTGTCCTCAAGCTTCATGAGAAACATCATTTAGATGAGGAGTATTGAACACAAGTAAAAAAAGTCCAGTGGTGATGTTTTTATGTCTCTATAAAGACAAATAGATTTGACACTGACCGATCTGACACTCTGTATTAAAGTGTATTAAAGTTAAAATGTATTTAAAATCCACAGCTGAATTTACACAAACTTGGTGAGAAACATGCTTTAAATGTGTGGAATTAAAGCAAATCTAGGTGAAATGCTGCTTTTTTGTTCACTAGTGAACACCTTTTTTTACGTGCGCACACACGTGCATGCGCGCACACACACACCTACACACATCATTGTGTTCCCCCCCACACACACACACACACACACATTACGGATGCTTCTGATGCCCTTGCTTTGGTTCCAACTCCAAAACCATGGAAGAGCTCCAGAGGGAGACAAGGCCAAGGGTCCAACAGGACAAGGGAGGCAGGCAATTGGTGGCAGGCAAGGCATGAGGCGAACCAAGATAAGGCACAAGGAGAACCAGGACCAGGCACGAGGAGAACCAGGACCAGGCACAAGGAGAACCAGGACTAGGCATGAGGAGAACCAGGACAAGATCAAGGGAACCAGGACACAGGAGACAGGATCGCCGAGGACAAGAAAATCGGGTAAGTAGATTTACTTAATGTAAATTTACAGACCGGAGGCACAAATACCATTGATGGTCAATGCTCCAGCGAAGCGTAACACTGGACTGCAGCCTTATGTAGTGGATGTCTCTCATCAGGTTGATGGCTGACAGCTGTTGATAATCAGTGGCAATCTTGGATGAGGAGCTGCAGACAGTGGTACTAAGAATCGCCCCCAGGCGACCTAAGGTGTTTCTCGGGGTGGTTCCTGAAGAAGGAGGTGATTAGGCTGGGGTCCAAATAAACGATCTAGGGATCCAAGACCTCTCCTCTGGGCCGTACACCTCCCAATCAATGAGATACTGGAAACCTCTACCTCTGCGCCGCACGTCCAGGATGGTTCGTACCATGAATGCAGGGTGATTGTCAATCAGGCGGGGCGGTGGAGGGAGGTCGGAGGGGGGACACAAGGGGCTCATGGAGACGTGGGAGACATGGAACATAGAATGTATTTTCATAGTGTTAGGGAGCTGAAGTCTTACCGCAGAGGGATTTATGATCTTGGAGATGGGGAAGGGACCAATAAAGTGGGTTGTCATCTTTTGGGGAGTGTCCTTTAGGTTGATGTCCCAGGTTGACAACAATACTTTCTGTCCAACTTGGTAAGTAGGTGCCGTATAATGGTGGCAGTTGGCGAGCCTCTTGTTTTGGGCGGCAGTATGGAGCATGGTTGCCTTGGCTTGTCGCCAGATGCATCTACAGCAATGGAAATTATGCTGGACAGAAGGCACCGTGCAGTCCGTCTCCAAGCTGGGGAACAGAGGGGGCATATAGCCGAGTGAGGCTTCGAACAGGGCCATACGTGCGGCGGTGGGTCTGTGTGCATTATGGGCGTACTCCACCCAAACCAGGTGCTGGCTCCAGGCTGACGGGTTCTTTTCTGCAATGCAGTGGAGGGTGGTCTCCAGCTCTTGATTGCAGCGTTTAGCCTGCCCATTGGATTCGAGGTGGTAGCCCAGGGTGAGGCTGGTGGAAGCTCCTAGGGACTTACAAAAACAGTGCATACCTGTGAGATGAACTGAGGGCCGCGGTCTGACACCACGTCCGAGGGTATGCCATGGATCCTGAAGACGTGTTGGACCATGACTTCTGCTGTCTCGAGGGCCGAGGGAAGATTGGGCAAAGGGAAAGCAGCCTTGGAAAAACAGTCAACGATAGTAAGTATGGTGGTGTTACCATCTGAAGGAGGCAGGCCTGTGATGAAGTTAATGGATATATGTGACCAGGGACGGCTAGGAGTAGGGAGGGGCTGAAGAAGTCCTGCTGGAGGTTGAGTACCTGTCTTGTTTCTGGCGCAGATGGGGCATGCTGCGAGGAAGGCCTTAACATCATGCATCATGGAGGGCCACCAGAAGTTCATCTTGGCCAGAGAGAGCATGTGAGCAGTACCTGGGTGACAGGATAATCTGTTGGCGTGAAGCCAGTGTAATATCTTAGACCTCATGCAGGACATGACGAACAGTGTTCCAGGAGGTCCGTTGCCGGGGTCAGGTTCAGTTTTCTGAGCCTCTTTGATCTCGCTCTCTATGGGCCAGGTGAGGGTCCCAACAATACACACGGGGGAGACTATGGTTTCTTCAGCCTCGGGTATGTCTGGAGGGGTGAACTGATGGGACAGTGCGTCTGGTTTGACATTCTTCAAGCCGGGTCTGAAAGTGTAGAACCACTAGACTGAGGAACAGCTTCTACCCTGAAGCTGTTAAACTCATGAATCTCTAACCAGAATAATCACTGTGGAAAATCACATCATGCTGCTGATCTGTTTCATGTTGATGTGTTTATGCATGCTCATCTGCTCACACAGACTCATGTTCATGCTGCTGTTCGGCGTATTGTTTTTATGCTACTAGTGCTTAATGTATATTTAGTTGATGTTTTTCTTAGTTCATATCTTAGATCTTATTACTGTTTTTCTTTTACATTTTATTGTTGGATGTAACTGGGACCCTGTGTACAAAATCTCGTTCCACCACATGTACCAGATGGTGAAACGACAATAAAGAATCTCTGAATCTTAAATATGCTAGGATAAGTAGCTAAATATGCTAGGATAAGTAGCTATATATGCTAGGATAAGTAGCTATATATGCTAGTAGACGTACGGTAATCTGCAGCCACTTCTTCAGCTCGTCCTCCATCCCTCGTCCTTATCAGGCAGCAGGCTGATTATATTGTCCTGTTTGAGCTCTGACAGGTGGTGTTCCTACATGTTTAAATTAAATGCACAATGCTTGGAGAAACTACATTAGCTCGTACTGTTCACACATAAACAAATGCTGGTTCTGGTCTGCGCCGAATGTTGCATCCATAATTCACGCAAGGCAGCATGGGGGCTAGGTACAAGGTGGATTGAATGTTTGGTATAAAGTTTGCACAGGTGTGTGTTTCCAAGTCTGTAAGAATAGTTTGCAGCCTCATCTGGCTGCTGGTCATTCTCCAGAAGGCAGCCATGAAGTGAGAACTGAGACAGAGGAGACTCTGGCTGTGCGGTCCTCATAGAACAGGGAGCTTGTTCCAGAAGATGTTACCTCCTGAAGGTCAGGAGAGATGTTCAGGTCATAGGACGAGTCAACAAAGAGCCTGGAGACAATGAGACAGAGCGTGCAGGTTTCACTTTGGATGAATTAGAAAAACACCCCCATGTTTTAAAACCAGGAGACACAAATAAGTTTGATCATCGTCACAAAACTTTGGATTGGAATAAAAAAACATTATTAAAAAAAAAAACATTTTGTGCACACTATACTGTGCGGGAAGTGGTGGCACAGAGGTTAGATAAGGCTGCGGTCAGAAGGTCGCCAGTTCAACTCCCAGGACTGACAACATAAAAAATAAGGGTGGGAAATGTGAAACACCTACAACTATGGCAAGCCCTTTTAACATAAAATCGAGTATTCTGACTATTTGTAGTTACATTCTAGATATCTTAAATTGAGTTTTGACTAGGCACAATTACATTCTGACTAGTCAGAATAACAATTCAAGATATCTTAAATAACTAATATGTCTAGTCAAAACTCAGTTTAAGATATCTGGAATGTAAGCGTGGTGAATCCGATTTTATGTTAAAAGGGCTTGCCATACTACACCTCCCTCCACCCTCATTTACCCCACTCTGGGTCATTGAGCAAGGCTCTTAGCCCCCACCATCTGCTCCCCCAAGATGGCAGCTCTCTGCTCCACACAAAGGGCTGTGGTAGCTCAGTGGTCTGTGGTTGTGTCAAGAAGGGTATCCGGTGTAAAAACAATTGTCAAGTCTTTATGCAAGTTAGTTCACTGTGGTGACCCCTGAAGAAGAGAGCAGCCGAAAAAAAAAGATAATAATAACAATTAAAAAAATAATTATATATATATATATATATATATATATATATATATAAAATTATGTGTGTGTGTGTGTATCATAGAATTACAAAATAAATAACTTGTTTTATATTAAGGACATAACAGAAGTATAAAGTAGAAAAATTGTCAAGCAGTCACTTTATTTTCAAACTCAAGGTTCTTTAAAGAAAAACTTCACACTTCCTGAATTGAAGAGGTTTAATGTTCTCAAAGTGATATTATTCCTTTATATGACAGACATTTTTAAAAAATCAGCAAAACAGCCAGTGGGCATAGTTCTGTACATCCTGACCTCCATTCTGTGTTCGTTTCTACTTCCTGTTCCTCTCAAACAGCTGGTCGAAGCAGAGGGCTGCTTGTCCTGAGCCTCGCTCTGCTGGAGGTTTCTTCTGTTCAAAGGGAGTTTCTTCTTTCCACTGTCTCCTTTGTGCTCGCTCAGGATGGGAGACTGTGATGAAGTGAAGCTTCAACACAGTCTGCTGCTTCTTTAGACAGAGAACTTTTACAAGACTTTATATGAATGTTTCAGTGCCCTGAGACAACTTCATTTGGAACATGGCGTTATATCAATAATCTGACTTGAACTGTTTCACATTCAAAGGTCCAAACTCTTTCTGGAGCAGCATTTTTATAAATCTTTTAGAATAAACCACCTAGAATTTTACTAAATCATTTTTTGACATTTTTCCCTCAAAATAAATAACTTATCCAGCTTTTTTTGTTTGTTTGTTTTTGTTTTAAATATCAGATGAATTACACTAATGGTTTTAGGTAAAATCACATCTTCTGAAGCAGAAGTCTGGATTTGAAGCAGACCGATCTAAGAAATTAAACAGTTTTAAATTTATTTTAACTCAAGTACTTCAGATGTTTTTCAAACAGAACTTCTGTTTTATTCTCAGTTATTTACAATAAACAATTTTCTCAAGAATTAAACATTGTTTAACACCAAACATCATTCTTTGGTTGTTTCATTTTGCTGGGTCTGTGACTAACATGATTCCAAACCATAGTGCGTCCACCACCGTGCTTCACTGTGTACTGTCAGGGTTCAGCCTCCTCTTCACATCTTCTTCATCTCTGAGGGATTTTCCAGGACTTTTATTTTTTTTGATAAGTCAGTGTCTTTTAGTCTTCTGCTGCTCGTTTCTGGTTTGCGCTTTATTTCTGCTCGACGGATATTATGTCATAATATTGTGTTATTGTTTTAAAAATGGTGTTATTGTTTTAAATACAGATAAAGTAGTCGGCCATTTTTCAATCTTTTGAGACTTCTGGTTCTGAATGTATCTCTGAGACAGAAATCTGGCAGGAAATGATGAATAAATCCACTATAGAAACCAGTGTTGGATCATTAATATAATTAAAACGAGTCCATGGCAACATTAGGAATAATAAAACGTTGCCTACTATAATCTACAAAAACATCTGACATTTTCTTAAACTGTGGAGAATAAACACCCTCCGTTGTAAAATAGAGACAGATTTTATTTCATTAAAACTTTACATGACAGACTAACTGGTCGCTTTGGTTTCAAAACTCACCTGAATGAGTACAACCACTCCATTAAATAAAAAAGCTATTATAAAAACGACACCGGCCATTGTGGTCGTGTCAGGTTCGTGAGCGTCAAAGTTCAAAAAGCTTCCTGTTTGCGTACCTTCAAAATAAAAGTATAACTTATTGTTCACCCATCTGAGCTTTTATTTTGTCACGGTCGGTTAGGTTAACTTCCTGTGTTGCACTGTGAGCTTGACGGAGCACCGAGGTGAGTCCTGCAGCTGCAGCGCCCTCTAGCGGCGGCAGCGTCGACATGTCGGCTCATTGCGGTCCTGATGCTGCAGAGAACACGAAGATCCTGGAGATGTGATGTATCTAAAGCGTGGCGTGGCTGTGAAATCACGGCGCAGTCTCTGTGGCGCAATGGAATAGCGCGCTGGACTTCTAATCCAGAGGCTCCGGGTTCGAGTCCCGGCAGAGATGGGTCACTCTGCATGCCACACGGCAGACCTGCGGTTATTTTTGTTTAAATCTCCCATTACAGGTTGAACGCATTATTCTGCTGTTTTAATCCGTGGTCACGAACCAAATGCTGGCTATTATCAGCTGCTATGATGTTCCTTAAAAAAAACAAAAACAACTGAAGTAAAAGCGTTTTAAATTCTAAAAATAGTTGAAATAGTTTCTTATTCAGACAAACTGACGTGAGACCTTTTTTGAAATTAAAAAAAGCTTTAGCACGTTTTTTTTGTACCTCATTATGTTAGTTGAAGCTGTTTTTAAAAAGTAGCTTAAATAATATAAATATAATAGCAAATAAAAGCTGTTGCTAGTCATCTTCACTCTCACCTATCCAACAATAACATTTATGAAGAGTTTCAATCTGGTTTTCGCCCCCACCATAGCACCGAAACAGCTCTAAAAAAATAACTAATGATTTCTTGCTGCTGACTCTGCTCTTCTGACTATCCTCATTTTACTGGATCTAAGTTCTGCCTTCGACACAATCTGTCATTCTATCCTCCTCAACAGACTAACCTCCATTGGCATCTCAGGTACTCCGTTAGACTGGTTCAAATCATATCTCTCTGACCGCATTCAATTCATTCAGCTTAAATCCTTTCATTCCCAGTCTTCCCCCGTCTCCACGGGTGTGCCCCAAGGCTCTGTCCTCGGACCCCTCCTCTTCATCATTTACCTCCTTCCTCTAGGTCACATCTTCTGCAAATTTAGTGTCCATTTCCACTGTTATGCTGATGACACAGCTCTTATTGTCAACCAAACCAAACTCCACCCACTCACCCTCCATCCTCACAGACTGTCTCAATGAGCTAAATCATTAGTTTTTTAACAATTTTCTACAACTAAACAGTGACAAAACAGAAAATGTCACTCGGTCTGCCTATTTCCATCTCAGAAATATAAACCGTCTCCGCCCTTCTCTCACACCCCGCTCCACAGCCATCCTTGTGCACAGTCTTGTGACTTCTCGGATTAACTACTGCAACTCCCTTCTTTATGGCCTCCCCAACAAATCTCTTCAGAAGCTACAATTGGTCCAGAACTCAGCTGCCCGTGTCATAACTCAAACCTCCTCCTATAACCACATCACTCCTGTCCTGCAGCAGCTCCACTGGCTCCCGGTTAAATCACGCATAGTCTTCAAAATTCTTCTTCTCACTTTCAAAGCTATCCACAACCTTGCCCCTCCTTACCTGTCTGACCTCCTACACATCTCCATCCCTTCTCGCTCTCTCAGATTCTCCTCTTCACTACACCTCCATGTACCCTCTGCCCGCCTCTCCACCATGGGGAGCAGGGCCTTCACCTGCTCTGCCCCTCATCTCTGGAACTCTCTACCCCCTGACTTAAGAAACACCACCTCTCTTTCTCTATTCAAGACTGCTCTGAAAACACATCTCTTTAGACTCGCTTATCCTTAACTTTGCTGAATGTATTTTATATTCTTTATGCATTTTATATTCTGTATGTATTTTATATTTTAATTAATTCCTGTTGATCTTTGCACTGTGCTTGTTGTTTGTTTTCACACAACCTTTCTGATATGTTTCTTACTGTAAAGTGTCCTTCAGTGTCCTGAAAGGGTCTTTTTAAATAAAATGATGATGATTATTATTATAAAAGTTGCTTGTTTGGGCTGCTGTTTAATATTCAGTTTCTTCTTCTTCTTCTTCCTTCAGCTTTTCTCTCTTCAGGGGTCTCCACAGCGAGTCATCCTCCTCCATTTCTCTCTGTCCTCACTCCAACTACCTCCATGTCCTCTCTAACTGCATCCATACATCTCCTCTTTGTCTTTTTCCTGGCAGCTGCATTTCTAACATCCTTCTACCAATACACCCACGGTCCTTCCTCTGGACATGTCCAAACCATCTCAGTCTGGCCTCTCTAACTTTATCTCCCAGTTGTTCAACCTGTGCTGTACCTCTGATGATCTCATTCCTAATCTTATCCATCCTTGTCACTCCTAAGGAGAACCTCAACATCTTCATTTCTTCATTTCTCACTTTGATGAACTCACATTATAGTTTTGGCAAAAAAGTGTTTTACATCAGATGTCCTTCCTGACACAACCTCACCATTTACCCTGGCTTGGGACTGGAACAAGAGATACACTGTTGTGCTCCCCAGTGGCTGGTTTATACTGTATTATTTTAAATTATTAGTGTTTAGTGTATATCTTAGAACCCTATATATTGTTTCTTTTTAAATGTTATATTTTTGCTATTTTTGGGTGTAACTGGGACCTTGAGTATACAATTTCGTTCCAACCTCATGTACCACTAAACTTGAACTAAATCTAACAGTGGTGATGATGTAGTAAAACTCTGTCCTGATGCCTCTAATAAAGAAAAATAAAAGTATTTATCAGTGTTGTACAGCGGTTTGATGGATAAAAACAGCATATAAGTGTTTACTAAAGAAGGTGTAGATGCCCGATCACCAGGTGGCTGTTGATGGACCTGGACGCCAGGGGGCGCTCCAATACCAGTGCAGCTCTAACAGCTACAGGGACATTCATCACATCACCTCTGGAAGGAGGACAAACTCTGTTTTATATCACGTGCTCGTGATTCTTCATCCCAGTGACGTCACTGCCCTGCTAATCCACATCACATTTTGTTTTTATTGTTGTTGCTTGTTGTTGTGTTGCTGCTTCTCCAGTTCACTGAAGTCAGTTCACAGAGTGAACGGAGCTGAAAATACATCGGATTACATGAGTTTGTTCAAACACCAGATTTATATATTTTTATCATGTTAAACTTCAATTACTGCCTAATGTCACAACGTGATCTGCAAAACAAAAGGAAATAGTTTCAAAAGGTCATGGTACCTAAAGTGATTTTAAACTTTTGCGGATTTTACTACTAATAATCATAATACTAGTAAATAAATAAATAAAACAATAATGATAACGTTTCTTTTCAAAGCACGGAGTAAAAAGGGGGCGGAGCTGTGTGTAGGCCAGAGGAATGTGTCTCTAATGAAAAAATGACGTCAGATAAAAAAACATAGAGGACAAACCGGAAGTAGAACATGGTTGCATTTGACTAGCTTTATGTACTCGTCTTCTTTTGTTGCTCATGTTTTAAATGTATACATTTATGTCATTTTCATCGTGTCACTGCACAGGCTTTTGTAAAAATGTGAAATATTTTTCAAAACAGTTTTACTAATTCTATTAAAGAAATAGAAATATCAATGTTTACATTTTGTGATTCATAATTCTTATAAGATAATTCCATTTTATTATTTTGTCATGTTTATTATATTTTGTTATAATTTTATCATATCTATTATTTCATTTTTATAATGTTTTACTGTTTATCTCTCCAATCACAAAACAACAGAAGTATAGATTTGTATCTGAGCTGTAAACAAGACGACAAACTGTTTATTGTGAACATGCTGTGTAAACTCTACAGCTAAACCACTGAACAATAGCTAAAAGCTAACCAAAGCAGAGCACTAGCTAAATGACGACGAACACTAGCTAAAAGCTAACCAAAGCAGAGCACTAGCTAAATGACGACGAACACTAGCTAAAAGCTAACAAACAAAGCAGAACACTAGCAAAACATTTACAAAAGCTAAATGCTAGCTGAAATTTAAAAATGGTAAAATGCTAGCTAAAACTAAGAAAACAAAAAGATAAAAGTTATAAAAAGCTGGCTTAAATCTATTGGCACCAAAACAACAGATAGAAGTTCAAAGTAATCAAAGATTTTAGTTCAGCATCGACAGCGCTCCAGTGGGGGGTACCGCAGGGGTCCATCCTCGGTCCCCTTCTCTTTTCTTTATACCTGCTGCCACTAGGTGCTATTTTCCGCAAACACAACATACCCTTTCATTTCTACGCCGATGATTGCCAAATTTACTTCCCCCTGAGGCACAGAGGCACACGCTCTATTCAGCCTCTTCTTGACTGCCTGGCTGACATCTGGGACTGGATGGCTTTAAACTTCTTAAGCTTCAATGAGAAGAAGTCTGAAGTCATGCTGTTCCATCCCAGTGGCTCACTCATGAACCATGAGATTGACCTTTACTCTCTAGCCCCGCTAGAGACACAAAAGGTCACCAATCTGGGGGTGATAATGGACCCGTCCTTAAAACTCAACAGTCACGTAAACATGATGGTCAAATCCTGTTTTTTTCAGCTGAGACGGCTGTCTAAGCTGAAGCCTATACTCTCCAAAAAGAACCCTGAGACAGTGATCCACGCCTTCATAACATCTAGGCTTGATTACTGCAATTCACTTCTGTTTGTAATCAGTCAGTCCTCCATTGCTCGTCTACAACTGGTCCAAAATGCTGCAGCCCGATTTTTAACTGGTACAGGCTATAGAGAGCACATCACGCCAGTTTTGGCCTCCCTGCATTGGCTACCCATTCACCTTCGGATCCAATTCAAAATTCTCATGTATGTTTTTAAATCACTGAACAGTTCTGCCCCATCCTATCTCACTGATCTTCTGCAGCCATATGTCCCACTGCGCTCTCTGAGGTCAGCAGACCAGATGCTTCTCTCAGTCCCAGAAACCCGTCGTAAGCTCAGAGGTGACAGGGCTTTCTCTGTTGCAGGTCCACGACTGTGGAATGAGTTGCCACTGAGTGTCCGGCAGGCTCTCACACTCTCAGTCTTTAAGTCTCGCTTGAAGACCCACTTCTATTCTCTGGCCTTTAACACGGTGTGATTTGTTTGGTCCTGTCTGTACTCTACACTGTTGGCCATTTTAGCTAGCTTCTGCTGCTATTTGTATCTGTATTTTTATTTTATGTTTTCCTGTCCGCTGTGCATGTTTGTTTTCTTTTGTACAGCACTTTGGTTGGCCTTGTTGCTGTTTTAAGTGCTCTATAAATAAATTGGTATGGTATGGTAAGTAGCAAAAGGCTAGCTAAAAGCCTAAAAAAAGGAAAATGCTAATTTAAAAGCAGTAAAAGTTAAAAGTCAAGGTTAAATGGTTAGTTACAACAAAAAAAAAGCCTAGCAACATCATCAAAATGCTACTTAGAAACTGACAGTAACAGTTAAACTAAAAGCTCAAAGTTGTAAAACACTAGCTGAAAGTAGTAAAATGCTTGCCAAAGGTATCAAGTATTAACTAAAAGCTAAAGTATAGCAAGAGGCTAGCAAAAAGATAACAGTAACAGAAGAACAGCTATAAAGTTTGTAAACAAAATATAAAAAAAAAGAAATATAAAAATCTGACATTTACAAAAAATAAACATCCATATCATGAATGAGCTGATAAATGAACTGGTCCACGTATTTATCCCGTCTAGACTGGACTATAGCAATGGTTTATTATCAGGGGGTCCAACTTCTGTGTGACTTGGTGCTCTATAAATAAACTGAATTGAAACTGATTGTTTTGATGAATGAATGACTAAAACCGCAGAGAAAACAAACAAACATCATGACCACAAAAAGAGGAAAACAAAAGTATGAATGTTCAATCAGTATTTACAAAAATAAATAAAAACAAAAACACAAACTGCCGCTGCAAAATTTTCATCCATCTTTTACTCTGATATTATAAAATGTAACAATCATGACAACAAATCTGTACTCAATTTTTCTTGTATTGTTTATTTTAGATCAATCTTTTTATTGATGTGAAACCCATATTAAAAATATATATTTTATTTTGAAGAGCAGAACCGGAAGTTCCGGGTATAACTGCCGCGCGCTTGCCGCCGTTTGAAGAAAACTGACCGTAGCTGAGGAGAGAAGAAGAGGAGCGAGGTAAAGAAGAAAGAGACGGGGCGAAAAACAGCAAAATGGTGTAAAAGCGAGCGAGCCGAAGCCGAACCAGGGCCGAAGGGGAGGATTGTGGGTGTTTGAGTCCGTTTTCAGTGAAGTCAGTAAAAGTGTCGCTCTTTGATGCTGTCCTCACGGAGGTCTGAGCCCAGAACGGACTCGCTGGTCGGCTGAACCAACCATGCAGAGGCTGCTGCTCCTGAGTTTGGCGCTCAGTTTTCACTCTGGTAAGAAGCAGTTTGTCTCTTTCTCATGTATGCGCTGACGAGCACGGAGGTTGAAGTGAGTCCGGTTCTGGTGTGGACACAACAGGACTGGGACGAGATTTCATTCTTACTAACAGGCGCCGCAGCGATGGATCACCTTTAGGCGCGCGCACGCAGATGTGCGCGCGTACGCGTGTGTCCTTCCCTGTCTAGCACTGTCACCCTTCTCTTTTTTAAATTATTTTTGCGATGAATGCGCGCGCGCTGTACGAATATGTGAGGCGCGAGCCTCCCGTGCCGATCAGCAGCGGAGGACCGCGCGCGCACCCGCCTCTAAATGATGACCTTTCCGCACGTGACCGAAGCCCCGCGTGCAGTGGTGAGGACGTGAGGAGAATGACAGTGATTGACCGGCGCTGCTCCCCCCCTCCTCCCCCAGATGCCAACCCCTCTCCTCCCGCCCCCCTCCCTCCATCCACTGTAAGGTGCCAGGTAGGCTAATTATTGGCTACTGACAGTCACAGCTGTAGTTGCCATGGTGACAGGAGGAGAGGATGGTTGTATTTTCCCAGAGATACCTGTTAGATTAAAACACAATCATATCTCCCCCAGTCTCACCCACAGCCTCCTGGTATCCTGACTGCAGGAGGGTGGTGTGAAGGAAGGTGGTGGTTTGGGGGGGTGGGGGGTGTTCAGGGATGATGTCACCATGTCTGCCAGGCTTTTGCTCAGCATCTTCAGCAGCCACCCTCCCAGTCGGCGAGCGTGGACTCGTGCACGCGACGAGTCGATGCTCTAGGTGCTCCGAGGCGACACGTACAACCCCCCCTCCCTCGCCGCCGTCCGACGGACACCCAGAGCCAGGCTCAGCCTCCTCACACGTGCATCCTTTTGTCTCTCGTTGTGCCGTTACAATAATCCGGTTATTACTCCACGATGCTCAGTCCAACACAAAGATGCTCGCCCACAGAGGCTTTTCCTCCAGACAACATTACCGGGGGTGGGGGTGGGGGGTGTCAGCAGGGGCTGCTTTATCTTTGGGAAATTCTAATCAAGATGATGTGCTTGTATTTTTTTTATTTTCCCGTGTTGGGGTATGGAACCATAGGAGGACTGAGCATAAACCCAGAGAGAGCTGACATCACTATCAGCCAAGGGCAGTAATGTTTCTCCCGTGCGTCTGCTTGTTAGCAAAATAATTCACAAACCGCTTTTATTATTGCTCTGCTTTCATGACATTTTCTTTCTGTGCAGCCAGGCTCTTATCTCCTGATTAAACTAGTAAAACAGTTAACCTTAGCATGCAATTTGCACACGTGTAATTGTCTCCAGTGCTAATGAACGGGTGAATATTAGTCGAGCAGCTAATTAAAGCTTTGTTGTATCAGAATGCCTTATTTAAATTCAATTATGGAGCTGCAGCCATGACTACCTACTGAGTGTCTCCTTCAGCAGCAGCACCCCAGGAGTGATTGATTTAGCGTCACTGCCTTGTAGCTACACCCCACCCTGGTAGTAACTCCCAAGCTAGCGCCACCTTTAACGCAGCTCTTACACGTTACTGCTCAATTAGTAATTTGCCGACTCAAAACCTTAACGTACCAGACACAGAGGCCTTGTTCACACAGGAACCTCTTTCACTTGGTGTAGTTTTTTAATGTAACAAAAACGTAAAAACTGAACCGTTTTTTAAAAATGCTTTCATCCACATGGAAATGCGGAAAACTGTAAATGTTGTAGTAACTACGCCAGGCCTGTGTGTGGCGCTGTAACATTGCCACTAACATCAGGAACAGGAAACAAGAACTTGAGCTACACACACAAGAATAAATTAGAAATTATTCTTTAGTTTGATGTGTCATCTTAAAAAAAACAGGTGTCCTACCAATAAATTCCACCATAGCTACAGGAAGTAGCTGAGAATGTATTTGGGCACAGGGTGCTCTTCGTAACAACATGCAAAGTATTTGTAAAAAGTCAGTTGTTGTTACGATTGTGGCTTATTCGTGGGTTAAATCAGAGGCAGGATTATGACATCATCCATCCCAGTGTTCCCCCGACCATTATCCATGGAGGGCGCACCATCCTGTCAACCGATCCGAGCGCCCTGCCTACTGGCACTGACGTAGCGCTAAGCTAGTGGCGCGCAAAACAGACGCGCTAGTTAAAAAAGCTACAGAAGTAGCGCTCCGTTTCCCTCACGCTGATCCATCCAAGGTTGGGAATTGATCCCGCAACCTTCTCGCTGAGAGGCAACAGCTCTACCAACTGTGCCACGCTGTTTTCAAATGTTGTTAAAGCTGTCTCAAAAAAAAAAAAAAGGAAATCAATCAATAAATGCAACAGTAGCATTTGAAGGGTTTGTCACTCTGGAACCCATGTTCAAAAAGAGGTTCCTAAAACTGTTGTTGTGTAGTCGAGGCTCGACTTGGAGTCGTGCACCTGAACTGCTGGACCATAGCTTTGGCGCAGGTGAACCGTTGACCGTGTGCTGCCTCTGCCGGCGGTACTCTACGCTCCGACTCTGACTCACGCAGCTACGATGTGAATCACAGACCTCAGACGGATTCCTGCTTTGTGCTCAGCTGAGGAAATATTCACATGTTAGAAGAGTTGGAGACATTCAGGGGTGGGCGGGGGACTTCTGCACCCACTGAGAAGAAGTGTTTCCTTTGGGACTGTTTGATCGCTGGATAATTGGTTCCACTACTAAATGTGTAATGTTAACGACTCAGAGAGGGCAGTAATAGCTCAAATAAAAATGAATAAAAAAAATCAAGAACAGCCCATAAAGAATCCAGAGCAGTAATAAAACTCTGTATTAAAACTGCTGATTTCACACATTCTTTGCGTTTTCTTCTTTATTAAATTCCTATTTTCCTACCCTGTCTTTGATTTACACACCCTGGCTGGAGAAGGTGTTAGTCCATGAACCCTCTGTGATTTGTACACACACCACCGGGGGCCCATTTTATGTCTTGGCTATAAAGAAATTAAAGGAAGGCGTGCACATCACCCACCCTGCCCCATGTCACAGGTTTAAGCCAGGATCGCCTTGTGTTGATAAATGACAGAGATGTTTATGTTATGGTCAAACCTCGAATGTGTGATATGCATGTCACTCAGAGAATGTGTTGGGATGACTCTCAGCTACTACCACAACCAAAGTTTAGTTAGACTCCAGTAGTTAAAACTGAAGTTTGAAGTAAGGATCTCACACAATGAGAAGCCCTTGGGGTATGTGTTGGGAATGACTTCAAGCTACGACCACCCCCAGTTTTAGTCCAGTTTAGTACATTTGGCTCATGTTTGGATGTTGAAGCTGTTTTTTAAGGTCAATTGGCTCTGGCTGCCATCTTGAATTAGGTTGACCTCAAATGTCAATCAGTTGCAGATGGACGTCCAGTGATTACATTCTAAAGGTTTCTTCAAAGTCCGTCTTGCGGTTGTCCCCCATCACTGAGTAAATTAGAAAAAGCTTACGTCCATCCCTCCTTCCGTCTGTCAGTGCATGTTGTGAGCATGATAACTTGAAACATAAGTCAGGTAAATGGTAAATAGACTGTATTTATATAACGCCATTCTATCTTACCAAGACACTGAAAGCTCTTTACAACACAATCTGTGCCTCATTTACCCATTCATACAGCACTCTACTAGATCTCTACAAGGATTAATCAGAGCTTTAGATCACATTCATACACTGATGGGACACACATCGGAGGCAATGAGGAGTTCAGTGTCTTGCCCAGGGACACTTCAACATGTGACTGCTGGTGGAATCGAACCCCCAACTCTCCTATTGGAGGGCGACTGGTATAATAACCAGTCAGGCACGACTGCCCCCTATAGGTACCGACTTCCATCTTGATGTGTGGCTACATCTAGGTGTAAGGAAGGTTCTTTTTGAAAATTGAGTTGCCAAATCAAAATCCAAGATGGCTGCCCTGCTATATGTATTTATGTAAACTGTGGGAGTTTGATCATTTGAAAAATAAGCAACGTACTGACTTCTATTTTAGTGCGTAGGTGAAGCTAGGCATAAAAAAGTCTATCCTTTCATGAATGGGGTGGCGCTTGGGGTAGACAAAAATGTATCTGTTGTGGCCAAGGCCACCGTTGTCCCCCCCTCCCCCATCTCTGCCATTGCACCTGGTGGTGGATAATATTGCTCACCCAAAAACAAAAAAAAAACTACCTCTGTTCTTCTACACAGTGTGACTCCTATTCACTCGAGTACTTGGCACCAAAATCATTAAAGCTTACTTACCGTATTTATCGGACTATAAATCTTAAAATCCTTTAATTTTCTCAAAAATCGACAGTGAGCCTTATGTATTAATTCTGGTTGTGCTTACTGACCTCGAACTGATTTTATGTGGAACAATGTTGAGAGTTACTGTGAATGAGTTGAATAAAGTTTGACTTATCTGACTGTTTTGTTTTGCTTGATGCGTCTTATAGTCCGAAAAATACGGTACATTCTCTGTTCTGCTCCATTCCAGAAAAACACTCCGAAAACTACAAACATTCACTGTTCAAATCCTCTTAATGCTTCTTCATTAAGGATTTTGCTAACAGACATACAAAGGTGACTGCAAGTGCTTAATAGTAATATTTTAATCAGAGTCAAAGTTGTTGGCCTCACACAAGGAGAACTCCTGAATTCAGGGACCACGATGAGCCGTAACGTCTGAAAATGAACCCCTGGAGAACCCACTCCTGGGCTCACTGTGGTGGCAGGTGCTGTTGGTCAGGAAGGGGAAAATAAAGAATCACCTACAGAACGTCAAACTGTCAGGATCCTCATGTGGACGGCCACCTCCACAACTATTTATATCTGCGTTTGAAGAAACCTCTACGAGGCTAGCGAAGCGCGCTGTAGATCTGCGGTGACACATGCAGCGAGGCAGGAGTCTGTTGTTAATTTGGCTCTCGGTGAGCGAGATGCCTACAGTTAATAAGCGAATTCTCAAATGTCCCGAGTAATGATTTTTTGAGGAGTCTGTCTCCAGGCAGCGAGGCAGATGTTTAGACGTCCACACGAGCATCAGCAGCTCACTGGAGGTTTCACTGGTGAAGCCCCGGGAACTCACAGGGCCCCTTAATGTGATTGTGTTTGACGGGCTGGGAGGCATGTGAGTTATAAAAAGAAAAGGGGGAGGGGGGGGGAGGAAAAAATTTGTTTCTTTATGCAGAGTCCCCCACCCCACCTCCCCCAAGCAAGAGAGGAAAGCTTTATCAGAT
>NC_056498.1:10423335-10439282 GCF_014905685.2 Nematolebias whitei
CCCCCAAGGTTAATTACTGTTAACAGACTTCTGCTGTTTAGATTTCCTTTGACTCTCTCCGTCCGTCTACATGATCTTTTTGTGCTTACCAAAGTGCATTCTTTCTCCCCTCTGTCCCCTCCTAACCCCCCCACTTTTTTTTTTACTTGAACTCCCCCACCACCTCCTCCTCATTACTTCTTTTCTTTCCATCGACCCCCTCCTCCCTCTCTGGCTGTCTAATAAGTTCCAGATGTGGTTCTTGCATTCCTCTGGTCGCTGGAGAGAGAAGGGGGAAAGAGGAGGAGGAGGGGGTTAAGTTGGGGGAGGGGACAGTATGGAGAAGCACATGAATTAAAACAAATAGCACAAGATGGGGAAGAGGAGACCATGCACGTCACACACACACATGCACAGACACACACAAGCGTTTGGTGATCAACATCAAATGTCTAAAAGTGTGTGTGTCGGGGGGTGGAGGTTAGTCCTGTAACCTGAAAACTTTTGGGACATTCTCTTCCTCTTCTCCCCTTCGTCTCCCCACTCCTCCTCTGCGCCCCCTCCCTCTGCAGGAATGTGTCCGACGCTGATGATGTCACCCCATCCCTCTGCTCTCCCGGTCTCTGAGAGGCTCAGAGCTCTGACTCGCTCCATCCATCTTCCCTGCACGGTAACGATGTCAGAGTTGGCCGTCCAAACTGAATCGGGTACCGCAGCGTCTCACTGTCCTCTCCATCCAACAGCCTGCGGGCGTCAT
Organism: Nematolebias whitei; assembly: GCF_014905685.2. Taxonomy (NCBI): domain Eukaryota; kingdom Metazoa; phylum Chordata; class Actinopteri; order Cyprinodontiformes; family Rivulidae; genus Nematolebias; species Nematolebias whitei. The sequence goes on from NC_056498.1 coordinate 10,424,072, forward strand.
CGCTGCCGCCCCGACCATGAATAATGACCGAGGCGTCCTGTAGAAATAAAAATCATCAATGGTTTTGAAGTCTGGTCATTAAAACAATGCTGTGTGGACGCACAGCCTTCTCAAGGACTGAGCTGTCAACTGAAGACCTCAAGGCAAAGCCGACCCCCCCCCCCCCCCCTGCACCCCACATTCGTTCAGAGATGCAGATCAGACTCAAGACTAATTTCCATTTTGCAAGTCATCTCGAGTTGATCAAAGATGCTCTGCAGTCAGATGCATGGCCTCTCTGGTCTTCAGGGAAGGCTTTTCATTCGTTAGAGGAACCCGACTGGAGCCATGTGCTCCGGTTCTGAGGCACTGATGTGTCGAGGTCAGGATTAGTAGGGATTTTTAGCCAATACATAGTCCTGTCACGATAACAAATTTTGCTGGGCGATTAATTGTCTCAGAAATTATTGCGATAAATAATAATATTGGGGCAGAACGGTGGTGCAACTGGTAGAGCTGCTGCCTCTCAGTGAGCAGGTCCCCGGTTCAAATCCCGGTCCGGGTGCCCTTCTGGGTGGAGTTTGCATGTTCTCTCCGTGAATGCGTGGGTTTCCTCCGGGTACTCTGGTTTCCTCCCACAGACCAAAAACATGCATGTTAGGCTGATTGGTAACTCTAAATTGTCCCTAAGTGAGAGAGAGAGAGTGAATGGTTGTTTGTCTCGTTTGTCTCTATGTGTCCCTGTGATGGACTTGCGACCTGTCCAGGGTGTACCCTGCCCCTCACACAGTGATTGCTGGACATGGGCACTGGCGACCCCCATGACTTGAAATGGAAGAAGCGGGTAAAAGATAATGGATGGATGGATGATAATGTTGAAAAATTGACAGTAATTAGTAATTATTGTCAAATTTAAGAAGAAATGTTTAATTTGTTTTGTGTGTAGTACCTTTTTCCGACCACCAGATGGCAGTATAAGACTGAACCGAAGGATGGATAGTGAGGGAGCGAGCAGCGTGTCTCTTTAAGAAAAATGGGAGGGAGGCCCCATGACGTGACATGGGCTATCTCTCTTCAGTTCTCAAAATGGCAGACGCTCGGTGATTTGAGCTCTTTAGCATAGCATTTATCAAACAAAGCTTTTAATAAAAAAAATCAGTAAACAAGTTCTCAGCTTCTTTTTGCAGAGAAAAACAACTTTTTACACGAAGGCACGGGTTTCAACCGTGAATGTTGGAGCTTCAACAAGACAGAGGTTTTTCTCCGAGGTCTGTCTGTTAGCTTAGCTCGTAGCTTAGCTTCTCAGCTTAGCTGCTTTTAATGATCCAAAAACGCCATTTTGGACGATTAAAATGTATTTTAAAGAGAAAAGAGAAAGGGAGGGGTCAGTGAAGAGCACCGGAGTTGTGCTTTTTGTCATCCAGTGTCTTCAGTAGAAAGAGAGATGAAGAAACGATAAAGCCGATAAATGAAAATGAGGTATCTAAAAAGTTGTCAGGTCCTCTGGACGTTCAAAAAAACAAAAATGTAGAAACGTTTCGTCTTTCATCCAAAAGACTTCTTCAGTCTGAGGTGCTGTATTCAGCTCAGTTTTATAAATAGCACCTTCTCAGAGTGGATCAACCAGTTTAGGTTCCTAAGAACTGAGGAAGTCTTTCGGATGAAAGACAAAACGTTTCTACATTTTTGTTTTGTTTTGTTTTTTGAACGTCCAGAGGACCTGACTTAACTTTTGTAGATTTTTCTACCTGGATTATTGAGCATGCATCAAGATGTTAAAATGAGGTAAATAATTTTCATTTATCATGCAATTAATTGATTTATTGTTTATTGCAACAGGCCTACCAATACATTTTCTTAAAAATCCGTAACTGTTACATTATTTTTAATATTCAAACACTTCTCCGCTTCCACTTCAGAGCCGCCACCATCATCAGGTGAACCTCAGCTGTTCATGCTTCTCGCAGCACGTTTATTTTCTTTTTAAATCGTGTTGAGGTGGATCCTCGTGCTCCGTCCGTGAAGCTGAGCCCCCCCCCCCCCCACACACACACATACACACAACCTTAGTTTCCACGTTGTAATCCTTTTAAAATAAACTCAAACGGGAGAAACAAATGCCGGGATGTGTTTGTCTTTGCTTTTGTTTTGAGAACGAGGAGTGGACGGTACGAGGTTTGAAATGAGCACGTCATAAGGAAACAACTTGCTGTGTCCTTTCTCACAAATGTAAAATTAACAAAAAATAACAATAACAAAAAAGTGAAATAAAAATACATAAAATAAAATACTGAGACATCGCTGTTTATCTGAAAACCGAACTTCTCACTAACTGTTGGCAACAGACACGAACGTTTGCAATGAATTTTCCAAAACGGAAATGGAAAATTACTTTTGAACATGTTCTGTCCAAATACTCAGAAGAGTTACTGTGAGCATTTGGAAGCCATCTCAAACTATTCTCAGTTTATTTTCGGTGAGCTGGAAAGTTTGGGGGCACTTTTGGGAGGGATCGGTGACTGGAGTCAAAAAAGAAAATAAATCGTGATCAAATTGAAACGTAAGTAAGACACTTTGTGACGAAACAGATCAATAAATTCATTTATATGTCATTTTGAAGGATTTTTGTGTACACATTTATTGTGATTTCTAGGCAAAAATTGCATATATATACTATAATATTGTGTTTCCCATTACCGTAATTTCCAGACTATAAGCCACTACTTTTTTCACTCGCTTTGAACACTGCGGCTTATACAATACTACGGCTAATTTATGGATGTTTTTTTTGACGGACTAACAAGCTTCATGCGGCCAAAACATTTAGCCTTGTCACACCCGGGCGCTCACAGAGCTGACCAACACATCTCTCTTGGGGAGTGGGTCCTTGTGACTCATTGAGACTACCTGTATAAATAAAGATAAAAAAAACTGACCAATGAAATTACCGAACAGGTTACAGTGGACCAATGAAACTTGGTTCATTGGGACCCGTTCTCTCCTCCCCTCCCCGTTGTGCCCGCAGAGAGGGGGGTGGGGACTTCATTCCCTCCACTCACCAGCATCCATCACTCTGAACAAAAAATAAAAAATTCAAGTTTCCCCCCTCCCTGTGGGAGTTTCCCCCCTCCCTGTCCCTTCCTCCTGCACAGTGAGCAGGAGGAAAATGAAAACAGTGATCAATGACTTCCTGGTAGGGTACTGTATTTTGTTTTACCAGCCATGATACAGGCACTGGTCAGGAAAAAAAACATTTACTGCACGTATTTGTGTATGTTACCGATACGTATTTAATTAAAAGTAAAAAAAATCTTTCTGAGTAAATAGCTCATGTTACAATGTGGACACCACAACTTATAGACAAATGCGGCCTATATATGTACAATTTTTTTTCTTTTTAATTTAGTGGTCGTGGTTTATATTCAGGTGCGCTCAGTAGTCTGGAAATTACGGTAGTCCTGAACAGTCACAGCCCAGTTAGACACAGGCTTAAAGTTGATCTGCTGCAATCTGTCCATCATTGTTTGATATACATGTTGCATTTTTCGAAGAAATACATAATCATGGTAACATTTTAGACTAAAAGTGAATGACTCTCAGCTACTACCTACCTAATATTAGCTCAGTACTTAAAATAACTGTTGAAGCCATTTTTACAGTTTCCTAGATTGCCATCTTGAATGGGATTGAATCAAGTAGTTAATCAGTTGTAGATTTCCATCCAGCGATTACTTGCATTGATAATTTACAGCCCGACCGAGTCATTCTTAACTCTAACCTGGTATTGTGTGATAACCTGATCAAGTGACTTACAACCAAGCTGGTGTTTTGATAATACACATAGATTCAATTATTTGATCTGATCTCAGCTGACAAAATGCACATTTTTTGAGGGTGCCTCTCTCACTACATTATGAGGACCAACTGCTCTTTATGGGACCCAAAGCCCGGGTCGGGCCCCATAAGATGAAGTGCTGTTGGTGGGTTAGGGGTTAGGTTTAGGGTTAGGTATGTACTGGTAATGGTTAGGTTTAGGGTAAGGGCCAGGGTTAGGTTATAGAAATGAATGAAAAATGAATAGAAGGCAATGTAAAGTCCCTATAAAGATAGGAAGACAAACTTGTGTGTGTTTGTGTGTACCGATCCCTCCTATAATTTGAGGAAACTCTTTTCTACCTTTTAAATTGTGTAAACGTATAATTGCATTAGCTAAGGGTTAATCTACGGTGGCCAAAGCCACCACTGACCACCCCCTAGCTCCACCACTGCATCTGATCATGGATAAAATTGTTCCCTCCACTCACCAGGATCCATCACCAAAAACATTAAAGTTAACTTGCGTTCCCTGTTCATTTCCAGTCCAGAAAAACGCTCATCTCAAAAAATACAAACATTCACTGTTCACATTCATCGACGGGGATCATCAGCGTACAGCTTGAAAAAACAATGCCAGTGTCCATACAGCTGAATTAGAGTTTACTCATCCCCCATTTCTGCAGCTGAGAAACATTTGGATGAAACAGAGGCTTTGGGCCCAGAGTCGTGCAACTAATTCTGCTAGCCAGGTATTTTTTAATTCCTTCATTTTAATCAGCCCGATGGTTGAAAATGGAAAGGGCCACACATATTCTGATAGTACAGCTGAGCTCACCTGTGACCACTTAATAATCCCTTTCAAAATAAACTACATTGGCTAAAACAAACCAGAGGACTCTCCATGTTGTTTTTTTCTCTGGAGAGGGGTCAAAGGGTGAAGAAACTATACTGGGAAAGCCCCATTAGGAAACAAGTTGACGTGCCACGTGACCAGGTGCCAGTGTAAACCAAATGTGCAGATTTGATGTTTGCATTAATTCTTTAAATATTTGAAAATGACTTCAGTGCTCTAAAATATATAGTCTGTATTACTGATAGTAGTTAATTGAACAATGTATTTGTTTAAAATTGTCCCCAGAGGTACAATCCAGTTGTTTATTGTGCTCAACCCAGATCTATCCACATGTCTACCATCATTCTGTGTTTGCCATCAGTGGAGAAACCTCCTGGAAGCAACAGCATGACTTGCTGTGATATTGCCAAGAGCTTCTGCATGAGTATTACTCCTTTCCAGGAGGTCAAGGCCCTGAGCTTTTTATGGGATGGCTCTATGTGACAGATGACATTGCAAGAAGCTACAGCACATACCAGTAAAATGAAATTGCATGGGATTAAATTAAAGCAGACCTTGGACGGGTAATTTATTGACGAGACGCTGCTTGTAAAACACTCGAGCTTGATTCCATCTCTTCTGTACACTGACGAGGATCGAGGGACCATGTGGATGCAGTATCAACATGGTGTGGTTGCTGTTGTGGCCTCTGGAAGGTTGGAGGGGATTTAGGAATGGGGGGGAATCCAGCCACAATCAATGGGGAGTGACTGCTGGGAATTATGGATTCATTATGTATCGATTGTGCAGCTGAATTCAGTGGCGACTCATGCGCTGCGCGCTACACGGCGCTCCACTGTGGAGAAGCAGCTTGGCATGTATTGTATCCTCTTGTTCAAGCTTATCCAGAGGACAGCTATTGTTAGTTCTGGTCACCGTTGGTTACGGCAGTGTATTTCTTTGTCAATTGCTCAGTGTGTTGGACGCACAAAGGCTCGTAGAGTACCAGCAATGGACCGGGCTTTCCAAAGATCCAACGATTTTCGTGTGACCGTAACGTGTCAGATGTCTTGTTTATGAATTATGATCCTGGGGTTGCCATAGCCACTGTGTCTATCATTATGTCAGCGGTCCTCACCGGCTGTAGCCATGGTAACAACGTCTGTAACAGAGGTTCGGCACATATAAAGCCCTTCAGATGTGAAATGCGCACATGAGAGGAGCCCCAGAGAACGAAGGGGTGGCACATTCATACAAACCTGGCCTCCACACACTCCAAGTGGCAGAGAAAATCTTTGGAAATGTTTTTAAATTTTTCTCTTGTTTGTTTCTAAATGAATACCGTTTAGATAGTAATAAAGAGGAGGTGCTGATAGAAGAGAAGAGAAAATAGAAAGGTAACCCACTAAGGGAGCAGGGAGGGAGGTGGATGGTGTAAGGTGCCTACCAGACAAAAGGAATGGGGACTGAGAGCAGGGCAAGGTCGCACAAAACGAGAAGAAGAAAGAGGAGGTGGGGGAGGACAACAAGGTGGGATGACGGAGGAAGGGAGTGATTATAGGAGACGAAGAAACAAGTCTTCTGGCTGTCTAATCTCCACCTTCCCTTCTTGCTCCATCCAGGAGACACCTTTGTCTTTGACACTGTGTCGACAGCTCAGCGGGACACCTCCCTACACTCCCTGCCTCTTGCTTGTGCCTATAGTGGTGTCACCATGGCGATGGGTTTTATTATGGCCAGGCAGCCATGTTGTGGAGAGGAGACAGGCACAGGTGTTAGTTCCCACCGCCTGGTGAATATAACGGCATGAGGGCAGTTTAAAGTAGTAAGATTTGGGTGAGAAATCCAGTCATTGACTAAATAGACAAATGCTGACGCAGCATTTTTTCCTGCTACAACGTCCGACACCTTTATATGACTTCAAGCCTAACATCTTTGGACTTTTTAGGTTCAACAAAGATTATTGCCCACTGTCAAAAGGCAAAGTTGGACAATCATGATCGTACCCATGTTTGTGTTAGTGTACTGTATCTGCCTGTTAGCAAAAAATATCTTGATCCTCTGGACAAATTTTGTTGGAACATGCAAAACTTGGTCATTGCATGTACATCTCCAAAGCATTTACTTTTCAAGTCAACCGATTCTAAATGCCTGCCACAGCCAACTATCCTTAAAAATACATAAATATCTACAGTTCAGTCAAAAATACAGATATCGATAAACTTTGGTGTGGTAGTAGCTGAGAACAGTTAATAACATATACCCTGAGGGCTGCATATTGTGCAACATCTTAGTAGAAATTTAGCATTACCTGTTGGGTTTGTCTGTTAGTAAAATATCATGAACCACTGCATAGATTTTATTTAAAGTTTTGAAAAGTATTAAATATTTTTCCAAGTCAATCCTATTGTAAGTTACCTCTGCTAATCAACATTAGCTAACACATGAATGGCTATAAGTCAGTCAGTTTTAACAATATTGAGCTAAAGTTTGTTATGGTAGTAGCTGAGAGCCCATCCATCCATCCCATCCATTTTCTTTACCCGCTTATTCCATTTTGGGTCACGGGGGTCGCTGGTGCCCATGTCCAGCAATCACTGTGCGAGGGGCGGGGTACACCCTGGACGGGTCGCAAGTCCATCACAGGGCCACATAGAGACAAACGAGACAAACAACCATTCACTCTCTCACTCACACCTAGGGACAATTTAGAGTTACCAATCAGCCTAACATGCATGTTTTTGGACTGTGGGAGGAAACCGGAGCACCCGGAGAAAACCCACGCATGCACGGAGAGAACATGCAAACTCCACCCAGAAAGGCCCCTGGACCGGGGTTTGAACCAAGGACCTGCTCGCTGAGAGGCAGTAGCTCTACCAGTTGTGCCACCGTGCTGCCTAGCTGAGAGCCATTTACTATAAATACTCTGAGTATGATATTTTGTAATATTGCATGACATTGGGCGTAAAGTATTCTTTTTACAACTCTGTCATTTCTCAACAAAAACTGATCTTAGTCAAACTCTGCATTAAAGGCGGATGGTGATACACATTCCTTCAAGGAATGCTGGGCTTTTAGTATGAAGATTCAGTCAATCTTTATTTAGGCAGGTTAATCCCATTGAGCCTCGAGGACTCATTTACAAGAGAGACCTGATTTCAACAAAGAATGATGACAACAATGGACAACAGTGACAACAATAGACAGTTATAAAAAGACATACAGATTTATTGATTTATTTATTTTTTTACAAATTAAAATAAGATGGCAAAAAAGGAAGCAAAAACAGCTAGACTACAAGACAAATGTAGAAAACTAAAAACAGGAACATGTCTGCATTGGTCCTTGCCAAGGAGTCCAACAGATTCTTAAAGCCACTTAGAGAGTTCAAGGTCAAGAGCTTGTTGTTGTCATTAGCTGTGATTGGTAAATATCCCCCATCGCAGAGTGAAAAGAGGGAAATGGAAAAACCCTCTGTCTGTCCATCTGTTCTTCTGAATATTGTAAGTGTGATAACTAGAAAAATAAGTGAGATATCCACTTCCATTTTGGTAAGTGGCTACATCTAGCCGAGAGAAATGTTCCTTTAGAAAATAGGGTTGCCAGGGCAAAATCCAAGATGGCTGCCACCATTTATGTGTTTATGTAATCTTGTGAACAGAATAGAATAGAATAGAATAGAAACAGCCTTTATTGTCCCACAGATGGGAAATTCAAGTGTAACAGCAGCATCAGATAAAAAGATTCACACAAAAATTCCATCCATCCATCCAATATCTTTTACCCGCTTCTTCCATTTTGGGTCACATGGGTCACCAGTGCCCATCCATCCATCCATTATCTTTACCCGCTTATTCCATTTTGGGTCACGGGGGTCGCCAGTGCCCATGTCCAGCAATCACTGTGCGAGGGGCGGGGTACACTCTGGACAGGTCTCAAGTCCATTACAGGGCCACATAGAGACAAACGAGACAAACAAACATTCACTCTCTCACTCACACCTAGAGACAATTTAGAGTCACCAGGAGGATCTGGAGATTTCATGTTGGGCTGATCTGATGTGTGGGCTGCAGGGCCAGTGCTCCCTGTTTAAAAAAAATTTTTTTTAGAACGTTTTATTAACAACATATAAACACAGAACACCGCTGCGGCTGGAGTTGCCAGCTCTCGTTTTTTTTTTTTCCGACCTGTCAATCAATCCAGTAGGCGTGTCAGCAAATGACCAATCGAAGACCTCAATTTGTCCCAAAGGTAAACGCCCTTTGTCTGCGAAGCTGCTCTGCAGCCGCTCAGGGTGGACACTCGAGTATGAAGTCTCAACCCTCCGCGTACGTATGCGCGTACCTCCGCACGGACGTACGTACGCAAGAGTATACTGGGTGCTTTAGCTAGCGCATCTGTATTGCACGCCGCTAGATTAGCATTATGTCAGTGCTGGCAGGTGTCAAGGGGGGATGGACATTTCAGTAGTCAGGGCGCTCTGTTCTGTTGACAGGGCAAGACACCATACTTGTATAATGGTAGAGGAAACACTGCACTCTATATACCAGGGTTATTCAACAAAACTGCTCAGGGGCCGGACATCCAGCAATTAAAGTCATTATGTAAATAAACAAATTATTACAATGATCTGTTACCTTTTGAATTTGTTTATTTTATTTCATTGAATCATAAATGCAATAAACAGAACCCAAACCCAGACCCCCCCCCCAAAAAAAAAAAAAAAAAAAAAAATATATATATATATATATATATTTTTTTTTTTTTATGAGGTGGGCCAAATTGAAGTCACCTACTGGCTGGAAATGGCCTGCGGGCCACCAGTTGAATATCCCTGGTATGTACTGTAGATGTAAACTGACCACCTCTATCATCTGAGGAAAGTATGTTTTCAAGTTTTTATATTGCTTTAAAGTGTAGTTTCCTCAAATGATTGGGGTGACCCTTTTGGTGTCCAAAGATTAATCTATGATTGCCAAGGCCACCATTGGCCACCCCCCTGGCTCCACCATTGCACCTGGTGGTGGATAAAATTGCTCCTGTCTCTTGCCAGGATCCATCACTCTGCATTGTTTCAGACAAGAAATAAAACAAAAACCAAAAAAACAACCTGCGTCTCTTCAAAAATTACAAACATTTACTATTCAAATCCCTCAGCAATGTAGGACATCTGCATACTGCATGTCTAACATGTAACTATCATACCATAAACTGATAATACTAATATGTGTACATACGGTACATACATTGTTGTGAACTCTAAAAAATAAAACCCCATATCTCCAACTCGGCTTTTCAGAAAGACGACCACACAGCTTTATCTCCATCTAGACTAGTTTAAACAAAGACACGCGCTGGACAGATTTTGAAATCTTTTGTCCTTTCGAAAACATTCTGTCTTTTCTCTGACTGACAGCTGCAACACACACATGCCATATAGAGCAAACCTGAGGAGGGGAGGGGGAGTCACAGCAACTTTGTCCTAAAACCATGATGTCATCCTCCATCACACCTCGCAGCTCGGCGTCTGAGGACCCTGCCCGTCTCTTTGTTCTTCGTTTTCCCTCACCTCGTGTCCAGGCAGCCCCTCTAGAATACCAACACACCCGTCGCACGCAGCGTCGATGTGCAGTTACACAGGAGGAAGATAGAAACACAACAATTCAAATCTGATTCAGTAATAGTAAAAAGGAGCAGGGAGTGAGGGTGGGAGAGACAAAACAAGATGCCAGTATTGGCTGCATATTCACTGAATAGGTGGAAGGAGGATGAGGTCATTGATAGATTTTGGTCTAAAACCTGGATCTAACAAACACATGGGAAGGTTTATCCACTGCACATCCTCCGGCGAGCTCGCAGACATGCTTGGACAAAAACTTTTTTTTTTGGGTGGGCAGTTACTTTACACGTCAGCTGTTGCTATGGTGACGTAAGGCTGTGATCCAGCTGAGGCGAGGGATTGGCTGAAGGAGCGAGGGAGAGACTTTTGGCGGAGAGGTGCGGGGAGGGTGGGGCCGGACACGAAGCTAATTAAATGGATGCATAACGATCCACACAAGTGCCATTTTATTTAATAGCATCTGATTCAATGAGAGCCACTGGTGACCGACTGTCCTCTGTGTGGCATCGCTTCCAGACAAATAATCTGTCTCGTACAGCAGTGAGGTGGAAAAAAGGTGAAACTCAGCCGTTTCAGCTAACACAGAGTGTCCACCAGCTGAAAATAGCACCAGAAATCTTTGTAGATTGTTGATGGGCTTGTTGTGAGTTACTGTTGGTAAGAACTGTGTCAAACTGCGGTGAGAGATCCTTCCTGTTAAAAAAATACTTCACCTAAAACAGCAGCACACCGATGTCCCACATCGCTAAGAGATTTGAATAGTGAATGGTTGCAGCTTTCAAGAGGACTGGGATTGAACAAAGAATGCAAGTAAACCTGAATGTTTTTTTTTTTTTTTTGGGTGCAAGATATTCAAATGAGTAGGAGTTAAACTGTATAAGAGTAGATTTTTCTTTGTTTTTTTTTCTTGTCCGAAGCAATGCAGAGAGATGATACTGTCGAGTAGAGGAAACAATTTTATCCACCATGACCAGGTGCAATGGCGGAGCCGGGGGGTGGCCAATGGTGGCTTTGGCCATCATAGATTAATCTTTGGCCACCTCAAGGTTCACTCCAATCATTTAAAGAAACTAATTTGAAACAATTTAAAAGCTAGAAAGCGCAGTTTCCTTAAATGATAGGGGTGGTTGGTTTACACACAGGCGCATACACACACATAAATAAATAAATAAATATATATACATACATACATATATATGGTGGTGGCACTCTTGACGTGACAACCCAATTTTTTATGGTAACCTTTTTGAGACTTAGATGCAGTTACATACCACAATGGAAACTGGTGCATTGCTTATTTTTTAAGTTATTCATCGCACAAGATGAATGGGCATATATAGTGGCAGCCATATTGGATTTATATATGACAACCCTTCTTCATCTTTCGGCTTTTCTCTCTTCAAGGGTCTCCACAACGAGTCATCCTCCACCATCTCTCTCTGTCCTCACTCCAACTACATCCATGTCCTCTCTACCTGCATCCATATATCTCCTCTGTCTTTTTCCTGGCAGCTGCATTTCTACATCCTTCTACCAATATATCCACTGTCCCTTCTTAATCTTATCCAGCCTTGTCACTCCTAAGGAGAACCTCAACATCTTCATTTCTGCCACTTCTAGTTCTTTCTCCTGTCTTTTTGTCCATGTCTCTGTCTCCAGACCATACAATATAGCTGGTCTCACCACTGTCTTGTAAACTTTTCCATTGACCTTTGATGACACCCTTTTGTCACAAATCATTCCTGAAACTTTTCTCCATCCACTCCATCCTGCCTGGACTCTCTTCTTCACCTCTTCACCACACTCCCCGTTTTCCTGGACAGTGGACCCCAAGTACTTGAAGTCCTGCATCTTTGACATGGCAACCCAATTAGCAAAAATAACCTTTCTTGTGCCTAGTAGCCATACACCAAAATGGAAGTCGTTACTTCACCTATTTTTCAAGGTATCATGCTCATGTTTGGGCTGCTGTTTATTTTATCATATTGTTTTACATTATCAGTGTTTAACGTATATCTTATATCCTTATACATGGTACTGTTTCTTTTTATACTTTATATTTTTGCTATTTTTAGGTGTAACTGGCACCTTGAGTACACAGTTTCATTCCACCTCATGTACCACATGTGATGAAATGACAATAAAGAAACTTGAACCTTGAACAATTCAATTCAGTTTATTCAATTCAGTTATTTATATAGCGCCAAATCACAACAAAGTTGTCTCAGGGCACTTTACAGAAACATTCACAGACATAAAAGCCAATTATTTAAGTTCTCTATCTAAGGAATCCAGCAGACAACAACATACACGGTCGAATGAACAGACGGACAGAAGGTACAGTGCCTTGCGAAAGTATTCGGCCCCCTTGAACTTTTCAACCTTTTGCCACATTTCAGGCTTCAAACATCAAGATATAAAATTTTAATTTTTTGTGGAGAATCAACAACAAGTGGGACACGATCTTGAAGTGGAATGAAATTTATTGGATGTGTCAAACTTTTTTAACAAATAAACTGAAAAGTGGGGCGTGCATTATTATTTGGCCCCCTTGCGTTAATACTTTGTAGCACCACCTTTTGCTGCAGTTCCAGCTACAAGTCTCTTGGGGTTTGTCTCGATCAGTTTTGCACATGGAGAGACTGAAATTCTTGCCCATTCTTCTTTGCAAAACAGCTCGAGCTCAGTGAGGTTGGATGGAGAGCGTTTGTGAACAGCAGTCTTCAGCTCTTTCCACAGATTCTCGATTGGATTCAGGTCTGGACTTTGACTTGGCCATTCCAACACCTGGATACGTTTATTTGTGAACCATTCCATTGTAGATTTGACTTTATGTTTTGGATCATTGTCTTGTCGGAAGATAAATCTCTGTCCCAGTCTCCGGTCTCTTGCAGACTCAAACAGGTTTTCTTCCAGAATGGTCCTGTATTTGGCCCCATCCATCTTCCCATCAATTCTGACCATCTTCCCTGTCCCTGCTGATGAAAAGCAGGCCCAAACCATGATGCTGCCACCACCATGTTTGACAGTGGGGATGGTGTGTTCAGGGTGATGAGCTTTGTTGCTTTTATGCCAAACATATTGTTTTGCATTGTGGCCAAACAGTTTGATTTTGGTTTCATCTGACCAGAGCACCTTCTTCCACATGTTTGGTGTCTCCCAGGTGCTTGTGTCAAACTTTAAACAACACTTTTTATGGATATCTTTGAGAAATGTCTTTCTTCTTGCCACTCTTCCATAAAGGTCAGATTTGTGCAGTGTACGACTGATTGTTGTCCTATGGACAGACTCTCCCACCTCAGCTGTAGATCTCTTCAGTTCATCCTGAGTGATCATGGGCCTCTTGGCTGCATCTCTGATCAGTCTTCTCCTTGTTCCAGATGAAAGTTTAGAGGGACGGCCGGTCTTGGTAGATTTGCAGTGGTCTGATACTCCTTCCATTTCAATATGATTGCTTGCACAGTGCTCCTTGGGATGTTTAAAGCTTGGGAAATCTTTTTGTATCCAAATCCGGCTTTAAACTTCTCCACAACAGTATCTCAGACCTGTCTGGTGTGTTCCTTGGTCTTCATGATGCTCTCTGCACTTTGAACAGAACCCCAAGACTATCACAGAGCAGGTGCATTTATATGGAGACTTGATTACACACAGGTGGATTCTATTTATCATCATCAGTCATTTGGGACAATATTGGATCATTCATAGATCCTCACTGAACATCTGGAGTGAGTTTGCTGCACTGAAAGTAAAGGGGCCGAATAATATTACATGCCCCACTTTTCAGTTTTTTATTTGTTAAAAAAGTTTGACATATCCAATAAATTTCATTCCACTTCACGATTGTGTCCCACTTGTTGTTGATTCTTCACAAAAAATTAAAATTTTATATATTTATGTTTGAAGCCTGAAATGTGGCAAAACGTTGAAAAGTTCAAGGGGGACAAATACTTTCACAAGGCACTGTGTTTCCAATTTCCTCTCATCACTCCATGATGAGGGGCAAACAAAATAACAAATATAACACAACTATTTCAAATGGAATACTGAAGACTGTAGCATTGATAGATTTTTGTTTTTTTACTTAACCTATACTTTTCACACCAAATACAGTGTTTCCCCTAGTATACTTGCAATGGCAGGACACTCATATCTTCTGTGATTTTCATCTGTATTGCACGCAGCTAGCCTAGCACTATGTCAGTGCCATCAGTCCTCGATAAGGGGGAGGGCGTAGGCAGGGCGCTCTGTTCTGTTGACAGGACGGGACGCCCTGTTTATATAATGGTAGGGAAAACACTGATATATGAGTATCATATTTTCTGGCGTACATGTCGCTCCACCTTATAAGTCACATCAGTCCATATTTGTCTAATAAAGTGGAAAAATCTATAAATATGTGGCTTCGCCATATTCGTCACATCTATTATGCGTCACCGCTGACAGCCCGGAAATGTGGGCCGGTGTTTTGCCAAAAATCATTGGGCTGCCCATTGGCTGTCGCAGGAGCACGCACGGGAGGACTTTAACAATAATTTAACAAGATTAACATTTAAAAACAATTATTTGTTTGCTCGAAATTATAGTAAATATGTGTCTCAGTCTAACGTTTGATTAATAAATGCACTTTGACGGTCAAATCAGCTGCATTCCAAAAGCTGATGCGCGTAAGTAGGCACGAGTCGCTGTGCAAATTTAACAAGATCAACACCTAAAAACAATTATTTGTTTGCTCGAAATTATAGTAAATGTGTGTCTCAGTGCAAAGTTTGCTTAATAAATGCACTTTAATTGTCAAATCAGCTGAATTTCAAAAATTGTTTCGCTGCCTCTGTGCTCTCGGGAGCGTGCAGAGGGAGGAAAAAAGGAGGAATGTTGCTTATTTCTTCAAAATTTCACAAGAAAAGCACCTAAACAATTACACAAAGTTTGTTTTCTCAGTCATCCAGGTATATAACAACAAAAAA
>NC_056498.1:10439682-10485400 GCF_014905685.2 Nematolebias whitei
TAACAACAAAAAAGGTTGAATCATGTCATCTGGACTTCGTTTTTTTTGTTAAAAAACGAAGTTTTTAACAAAAAAAACGAAGTCCAGATGACATGATTAAACCTTTTTTGTTGTTCACCTAAACAATTATTTGTTTGCTCGAAATTATAGCAGAGGTGTGTCTCAGTCTAACATTCGCTTAATAAATGCTGTTTAATGGTCAAATTAGCCGCATTTCGCCGGGGCGGTGTAGCTGGTTTGACGGTCGGTCCAAGCAGCGAGCAGAACAACAGAACAAAGGTGGGGAGACTATGGCAAGCCGATTGTATCATTAATAGCTGGTGAAGATTCTCATCCAGGACATGGTAAATAATAAAAAAAAAAAATCACAAAATAAAAACAATAAAGTATAAAGTATAACAAATAAAGTCCAGTTGTTTTTGTCTTGAACTTTTTTGAATTTGTCATTATAGCCACGCTTACAAGATACAACGGCCTGCCATACAGCTTCTACTACTCTGCTGCCTCATATGGCTGAAAATGGTACTGCTTAAAAAAAATTTTCAGTCAGAATGAATGAATAGTCATATCTCAGCCAAAAATTGGTTTATAAATATGGGAAAAAATTCATAAATACATCACGTGGGCCTATAAGTTGCAGGGCATGTACATTATGCAAAAAAGTGTGACTTATAAGGTAGAAAATATGGTAGTCTAATAATTGTATTTATTATATATGAGCAGTTGCAGACTGCTTTATCCATTCACTTCACGCAGACTCTCTCACTTGTACATTTTCATTTTTAAATCATTTCTTGGTCTGCTGCCTTCATACATCTCCTCCTACATTTCTCTGCGTGAGTGCAGCTACAGCGTGCGCTCTCAGGACATTATTACCTGCAGTGTTCCCTCAAAGCGGACTGAACTAGGCAAAAGGGCCTTCTCCTACTACGCTCCTGTTTCCTGGAATATCTTACAAAAAGATCTGAAGCTCTCGACCTTGACCTTTCTAAGTGGCTTTAAGAATCTGTTGGACTCCTGGCAGGGCCCAATGCTGACATGTTCCTGTTTTTAGTTTTCTACATTTGCCTCAGAATCTAGCTGTTTTTTTGGTTACTTTTTTAAGCCATCTTATTTGTAAAAAAAAAAAAAAACAATCTGTGTGCCTTTTTATAACTGTCTGTTGTTGTTGCTGTTGTCCATTGTCATCATTCTTTGTTGAAATCAGGTCTCTCTTGTAACTGAGTCCTCGAGGCTCAATGGGACTAACCTGTCTAAATAAAGGTTGAATGAAAAAAAAAGTTTAAGAAAATAAAACAAAATTATCAACTAAAAATATTGATGTTGAACAATTAGCATAATCATTGTCATCAATTATGTTGACTGAAGCAGCCCTGGTCACACGTGCTCGGTGGTTGAACCATTGTTCCCATTACGGCCATGCTTTTAGTCAGTTGTCGAAGGCAGCATGTGCTCGCTGGAGGCTTTGTGTCTGCTTTTTCAAGCGTCGGTCCGTATCCTAGGGTTTGTCGGAGTTGTTGTCCTCACTCCCAGATTAATCCTAATAATCCTTTTCCAAACTTTGACTCGGGATGTTTTTAATCCTAGACCAAACTGAGACCCATTCCCAGCGGAGACGGGGATGCTCGCTGCTTGCTGGCTTGGCGTTCGGCTCCAAGTTGTCACAAGTGTTCAGGAAACCTCCTCTGTGTGTTGATTGCATGTTTGGGGTTCGGCGCGGTCGTGTTTGTGTGCATGCAGACAGGAAATGGTTAGCCCGTGTGGTGAAGGTTAGGCCTGTTTATGTGTGTGTGTCCATGTGGTCTATGTGTGGACAGGGTGCTCAGAGTCTCCCGGTGGTATCTTGGGGATGAGTGACTCAAGAAAATCAGGACACTCTAAATTTGTCTCTGCAGCATAACCCACATAGAAGAAGACATGCTCCCTCACATACACTCCCCTGCCTTGCCTTTGCTCTCACTGCTCTGTGTTTTTGTATTTTCTTTAAAAGCACAGACACATGCACCCATGTTGACAAGTGTTAACTGGGTAATATGGAAATCAGATGGCAACGAGCACATGCTGAAATGAGTCAGTGTTTTCAGCTCTCAGCCTTGGCGTTGGGTGTTTTCTCTGCAGACTGTGCAGCCTGCACTCAGAGGCGTTCACGATGGATTATGTTGTTACGGTTTACGGAGGCAGTTGAGGGAATACCTCCAGCTCGCGTGTCTGAGGTGGTGGAGGAAAAGTTTTGCTTGCCCTCAGGCTGCTGTCGAGGTTGCAAGGTAGCTTAAACCCAGCTAAAGCTTCTACACTCTGTGGACATCTGAGATAGAGATTGTATGATTTTTCTGCTGGTAAGCGTTGACACCGTACAGTAAGCTTTTTAAGAAACACGAGTTTTATCAAACACAAATATTTGGGAAATTACAGCACGACATCAAGGTACTTCTAGAATACCAAACATGTTGTTTGGTTCTGGTCTGAAGGAAAGGTTTTTGCACTTCTACTTTTGAAGCCCGAGGCAAAATTATCAAATGAACAAACTCGTTATTTTAAAATAAGGGGTTTAAGCACCCCCTCCCCACTTGCAGTAGGGTATATTAAAAGGTGAGCTACGTTGTGGGAAACAAGAAAACAAATGATTTTCTTGTTGTTGAATGCTTTTTGTCAGCAGTCCATAAAACCCTTGTCTTGTTTGTTTGTTTCTTGTTGAAACTGAAAACAAAACTAAACACAACACCTGCTGCACATATACAACAATGTTTTTTTTTAAATGTTTGTACAATTTACTATAGTGAGGAGACAAACGTGACTTCAAAATTAACTTTCACCCATGACCTTGTACAATTCTTTATAAATCAACTTAAACTTATTGTTGTCCCCTGTTGCGGAGTGAAATATGAAATACCCTCCGTCCTTCTGTCAGTTTGTTCATTCGTGCATGTTGTGAGTTTGATAACTTAAAACACAAGTGAGGTACCGACTTCCATTTTTGTGTGTGGCTACATCTAGGTGTAAGAAAGGTCTATCACAAATTGGGTTGCCACTTCAAAATCCAGAATGGCCACCACTATATATATATATATATATATATATATATATATAACGCTCTAAAAGAGCACAGAATGTCATGATTTCAGCTCTCTGTCTCCGGCTGCACTCTCGGCCACGCCCACTTTTCCTCTCTGCATGGAGATCAGCTGCAGGAGGAAGATTCTCCCACAGCTGCACACAGGTACTAAATCATTTAAAATAATTTATTTTAAATTAAAAAAATCTATGCCGATCGTGCGGCTCATCCATCAATCAGCCATTGTGTATCCTGTCCACTCTTATTTTGAAAAACCGTGATCGAGCGAAGCCGCGAAAAACAAACAGCGAGGTAGCGAGGGACTACATATCAAATATATAGCATGGTGGGCAAGGCCACCACTGGCCACTCCCTGGCTTTGCCATTGCACCTGGTGGTGGATAAAATTGCTCAATCCACTCACCAAGATCCATCACTCTGTACTACTTCAGGCTAGCAAGAATAAGGTAAATGGACTTTACTTATATAACACCTTCCTATTTAATGAAGATGCTCCAAGCTTTTTATACACAATCTGTGCCCTAATTACCTCAACACACACATTCATACAGCACTCTACTACATCTCTACAAAGATAATCTGAATCTGTAGAGACTACTCAGTGGTTTAGATCACATTCATACACCGATGGACACATATCAGAGGCAATGAGGGGTTCAGTATCTTGCCCAGGGACACTTCAACATGTGCCTGATGGTGGAATCAAACCCCCAGCACTCCCATTGGATGACGACTGGTCTAACCACTCGGCCACAGGTGCCTTTTAAAAAACAAAAGCTACTTCTATTCCTCTCCACAATGTAACTCTACTCACTTGAATACCTTGCACCAAAAACATTAAGGTTTAATTGCATTCCTGTCGATTCCAGTTCAGAAAAACACTCATCTCAAAAACTTTAAACATCCAGTATTCAAGTTCCTCAGCAACGGTGGCTTGTTAACTTGAAATTTGGGAAACTTGAATTTCTTGACTCAAATCTTCATATATGATGAAGGTTACTAAAACTCCAAAAATCTAAGAGGAATAAAAATACATTTTCATATAAATGTTTTTGAGGATGAAAAAAATCTAGTACAGAGCAGTTTCCAGTCAGAAACATTGACCGTTCATAGAAATATTAGACCGAATGTCTCAGACTTGTCTCATTGTTGGGAATTGAAGCCAGCAGGATTAACAGGAGCTTCCATGTTGTAGTTTTGGGACCAGAGTCTGCCCACTTGGGGTGTGTGGCTGTAGGATGACTTCAAATCTGTACACCAGCCTATGGAGTCCTTTATCTCCCTCCAACTTCAGCTTTCTCATGTTACTTCTGAGAACTTCAGAGTTCTTACTCTATCTGGTGTGAACGGTCGATGGTCAGAAATGGTAAGAATTAAAATTACTGAGATAGTAGGAGACAAGTGCCCCTTTTCCACCACTCCTACTCAGCCCCAACTCTGCTCAGCTCGCCACGGAAAGGGCGCTATTCCACCAGTACTTTGCAGCTGATTCGGCCCCTTTTTTGTCCCTGCTTCTCTGGTGGGACCGTTCGAGCTGAGTCGGCACCTAAATGTGACGTCAAAACACTGTCGGTCACTGATTGGTCAGGGGGAGGAGTCACTGGATCTCAGAAACTTTTCACTGATCCTCCATTTGCAATTTCTCGGAACGCGGAGCAGCGGCTGGATCTGTTTTAAAGATTTTAAAAACAATCATGACAACACGGTGTTTAATGCTGGAGTCCAGGCGTGTTTTGTGTTTGGTGACGACGACAAAATTCAGAGCGAGCGGAGTCACCGCGGAGGAGTGCTGGCGCAGAGGTTAGAAGATGGGGCTGTGATCAGAAAGTTGCAGGTTCAACTCCCGGTACTGTCAACATCAAAATGTGGGTGGAAAACGTGAAACACCCACACCTGCCTCCACCCTCATTGGCCCCACTCTGTGCCCCTGAGCAAGGCTCTTAACCCCCACCATCTGCTCCCTAAACAGGTCTCTCTTGAAAATGAGTTCTCGTGACTCAATGAGACTACCTGGATAAATAAAGGTAAATGAAAAAATACGAGCTGCTCACAAAGACCGGATTACGAGCCCTGGCAGGCGGCAGATGAGACGAAGGGTGGAAACGTTTTTTGTTAAATATTTTATGTATAAAAAAATAATGTTTTTTATCAATGAAGATTAAAAATAAATAAACGGTGCTGCCTTTATCATGCAATCCTGTTCTCACTTTGACTTTATTAAATAATCTATTAATTAAAGTTAACTCAGCTGAAAAATCATAAAAAGACAAAATTATTGGATCTCTCAGGAATATTTCCCTCAAATATGTTTAAAGAAGAGACACAACCTTTGGTTTAACTTTATTCTAACCCACAGATGTACGAATCACAAAACAAGAATTACACTTTAAATCACTTAAATAAAATCTGTATACAAGAAACAAAACCACATATATCTACTTTGTATCTAAATTGAACAATAAAGGTAGACACAAGTGCAAATACATCAAATGATGAAGAAATATATAGAATTTTAAATATAGATGTTTTTGTAGAATCTGGTTCATCAGATTTAATTCGATTCAGTTTCTTTATACAGCACCAAGTCACAACAGAAGTCGTCTCAGGGCACTGAACAGAAACATTCATATATAAAAATAATAATTTCACATTATTTATCTGAGGAGCAGATTGCTTTGAGTTTAACTCATCGCAGAACTCTCACTCGGTGAACTAAAGTTCATTAAAAGTTCATTAGCAGGATTTTGGATTCTGGACACGCCTCCAGAAACCGTCCTGAAGTTCGGTGGAAATGCGACGTGTAAAGAGTTGATCTGAGCAGGGCTGAGTAGGAGTGGTGGAAAAGGGACAATAGTTTGGGGTCCTAGCAGGCGGTTGGTGTGCGTGTGCACGACTGCACGTGCGTGTGATGTGACCTGTGCATTACTCCAGGCTTGATCCAGGGGCAAGATGACAGCAGGGTTCAGACAGGAAGTGAGCAGATGGGATGCAAGGGAAGTTTTATTTAAATGTGAAGTCACAACAAAGCATGAGAGGATCTGAAAACTGCACAAAGAGATAAAAAGAAGTGACAATGGCATTAAAAACAAAATTTAACGTGTAGTCATCTGTGGTACAGGACTTTAGGTTGATTTTTGTATGAATTCAAACCAGCAGCTTTACAGAAGCAGGAGAATCTTTTTAAGTTCAGCCTATAGGCAGCAGCAGGTTAGGTTTATTCACTAGAAGTCTTGGCTGCAGTGTCACTGCAGAAACCATGATCTGTTCACAGTTTAGAGCTTCAGTTTTGAAGGCATCGTAGTTCAGCTTGATTTTTTTTGTACGGTTACATAAAAGTAAACAAACAAATGTATATAACATACATCCAGCAAAGTTCAGTCAGGTCCTCTGGACAGTTTCTTTTTGTTGAAATGTTTTGTCTTTCATTGAAAAGACTTCATCAGTCCAAGGAGCCACAACAAACTAAGCCTTATAAATAGCACCTTCACATAGTGGGTCGACCAGTTTAATGGTGCTCAGGTGGTTTATGGGTAGGCCTGTCACAATAACAAATTTTCCTGGGCTATTAATTGTCTCAGAAATTATTGCGATAAAAAATAATATTGTTTGAAATTTTACAATAATTAGTAATTATTGTCAAATTTAGGAAGAAAAGTAGGTTATTTCTGTGTAGTACCCTTTTTGACCACTAGATGGCAGTATAAGACTGTTTCAACCGAAGGATTCATAAGGGAGCGAGCAGCATGTCTGTTTAAGAAAAATGGGAGGGAGGCCCCTTGACGTGACATGGGCTGTCTCTCTTTCCTGTTTTTCGGTTTTCAAAATGGTGGATGCTTGAATTGTTTTGAGCTCTTTTTCGTTTTGAGCACACAAAGCTTTTCATAATAAATAAAAAAAATCTGTAAACAAGTTCTCAGCTTCTTTTTGCAGAGAAAAACAACTTTTTACACGAAGGCACGGGTTTCAACCGTGAATGTTGGAGGTCTGTCTGTTAGCTTAGCTTGTACCTTAGCTTCTCATATTAGCTGCTTTTAATGATCCAAAAATGTGATTTTGGATCATTAAAACAGATTTTAAAGAGAAAGGGAGGGGTCAGTGAAGAGCACCGGAGTTTAACCTTTTTGTCATCCAGTGTCTTCAGTATTAAGAAAGAGACACGAAGAAACGATAAAGCCGATCAATGAAAATGAAGTTGATAATTTTCATTCATCATGCGATTAATTGATTTATTGTTTATTGCAACAGGCCTATTTCTGGAGTCCGCCCTCTCCCCCACCGACTCATTTGAGGCAGTCATGGCCAAAGTGGTTTGACCAAAAAGTACACATCTGAAGCTGCGCGCTGTTTGTACCGGCAGTTTTCGAGTGTGGGGGGGTGGAGGGGGTTCATTGTGGGGGAAGGGGCAGCGTGAGCACTGCCTTTAGCTTTTCAACTAGCACGCCTGTGGTTTGCGCTGCTAGCTTAGCATTACGTCAGTGCAGACAGGTGGGCGAGGCGGGGGTGGGGCGGGGGTGGGACGGTAATTTTCATTTATCAGCTTTATTGTTTCTTCGTGTCTCTCTCTTTCTGCTGAAGACACTGGATGACAAAAAGCTCAACTCTTGTGCTCTTCATTGACCCCTCCCTTTCTCATTTCCTTAGCGTGAGGGGTGAGTGAATTATCGCGACAGGTAGCCAGCAAAGGCGCATCATCTTAACATTAGAGCCCTGTGAGGAGTTAGCAAGCTTAAGAAACACTATTTGATATTGGGGGAAAAAATGAAATGGAATTGGTTTCAAAGTTGAACGCAACAGCAGCAGTGTGGGAGCACTTCGGATTCAAACCAAATGACCGAGGCGAACTGCTGAACATTTGCGAGCTGGTACTGTATGTTGCATATGTCATAAACTCAACATGTTGGTATTTCTTGCTCAGAATCTGCCAGATTAAAGTAGCTACAGATCTGCTTATGGACTGTTGAGACACCTGCTCTTATTTAAATGCAGTGTGCTTTTGTTAGTTTGCACTTTTTATTTATAAACCTGGCAGTTTTGCCCGTTTTCTCGCTATAAAACTAATGATTATTATGTTTTGAAGCGCAGTTTAGTTTACAGACTTCATAATCCATACTGTTTTGGTTGAATGTAGTTTTTGTTTCTATTTTGTTTTTTGTTTTTGTATTAAGTTTTTATTCAAGTAAATTTTGACTGAGTCCATTTTTTTTGTGGTTATTTTGTTTATATTCCAGTTCCATTGTTAAGTGTTCTTTTGAAATGAAAGTTTATTGATCTTTGAGAGAATGTACTTGCATTATTATGTCATTATTACATTAGTTTAAAACGGCCTCCAAACGATATTATCGTTTATCGCAATAATTTCTGAGACAATTAATAGCCCAGCAAAATTTGTTATTGTGACAGGCAGGCCTATGCTGACATTAAGCTTCTGTTACATTCACTTTGTGTATTATATACAGTTGAAACAAG
Organism: Nematolebias whitei; assembly: GCF_014905685.2. Classification (NCBI taxonomy): domain Eukaryota; kingdom Metazoa; phylum Chordata; class Actinopteri; order Cyprinodontiformes; family Rivulidae; genus Nematolebias; species Nematolebias whitei. The sequence goes on from NC_056498.1 coordinate 10,448,222, forward strand.
ATGTTTACATATATTATGTAAAAGGACAAAAAAAAAATCCCACTGATATATTAAAATAGACTAAACATTTCCTGTTTTATGTCAGTTACTGTAGGACTCAACATTAATTCTATTTGTCAAATAGAATTAATGTTGAGTTAATTTGTTAAATACCTGAAAAATGAATTAGATTTTTTTTTTTGGGGGGGGGGGGGGGGCCCAGACGATGATGTCATGACTTTGGAAGCTTTTGATTGGTTAGTTGACAACATGTGAGTTAATTAGAGGCACACCTGTGGATGCATTTTAAGGCTCACCTCAAACACACTGCTTCTTTGTGTGGCATCATGGGAAAAAAAATCAGTCTAAATATTAGGCAGAGAGTTGTCGACCTCTACACGGCTCATACTTGGGTCCAGTTTCCACATTCCCAACGAGCCGTCTGTTCAAACATTTATACACAAAGAAAAACACCAAGAGAACATCCTGCCATTGTATGAGTCAGGAAGGATGGTAAATGGACTATACCTATATAGTACCTTTCTATCTTAACAAGATACTCAAAGCTCTTTACAACACAACCTGTGCCTCCGTTCATACAGCACTCTACTAGATCTCTACAAAGAATAATCAGTGCTTTATCACATTCATACACTGATGGGACACACATTGGAGGCAATGGGGGGGGGGGGGGGGTGTCAGTGTCTTGCCCAGGGACACTTCAACATGTGACTGTTGGTGGAATCTAACCCCCAACTCTCCCATTGGAGGATGACTGCTCTAAAAACCACTCAACCACAACTGCCCCCTATAGGTATCGACTTCCATTTTGATGTGTGGCTACATCTAGGTGTAAGGAAGGTTCCTTCTGAAAATTCAGTTGCCATATCAAAATCCAAGATGGCTGCCCTGCTGTATGTATTCATGTAAACCTTTGGAGTTTGATCATTTGAAAAATAAGGCTGCCCTCAAGGAAATGGGTTCTCTATTCTTAAGATATTTGTGTTCTAGTAAAAAAATGTGTATCAAGACCAAAACAAAAATTCCTGTGAAGATGCAGCTAAAGTTTGTCAGAGTGTCATTATTTACAGTGAGACGAGTCCTAAACCATTGTGGACTGAAAGAACATTCAACCAGGAAGAAGACATTACTGTCAAAGAAACATCAAGAGACAGATCTGTTTGTAAGCAGGGACAAACACATTACTTTTTGGAAACGTGTCCTGTGGTCTGATGAAACTAAAGTTGAACTGTGTGGACATAATGACCAATGTTGCACTTGGAGGCAAAAGGGTAAAGTTTGCAAGCCTGATTATACCATCCCAACTATGAAGTAAGATGGTGGAGGCATCATGTTGCGGGGGTGATTTTCTGCAGGAAGGACTAATGCAGTTGAGGAGAGAACATTATGTGGAAATCTAAAAAAGTTAAGTCAAATCTTCAGGATGGAGTCTTCTTGTTGAAACTTTTTGTCTTTTATCCAAAAGACTTCTTCAGTCTGAGGAGCTGCAACAAACTCAGTCTTGTAAATAGCACCTTCTCCTAGTGGAGAGCACAGAAGAGCAACATCATCAGGCCAGGACTCTGCGGTCTACACGCATCTACAAGCCAGGGGTCACTCTTTCAGGGATAAAGATGTGTACATACTTGATAGAGGAATGTTGGTTTGAGAGAGGAGTGATGGAAGCCATCTTTGTGAAGAGAACCTGTCCATCATTAAACAGGAGTGGAAACCTCTGTGTTCAACTGTCCCCGTCTTACAATGCTTCAAAGTCCATGCTCAATAATCCAGGTAAAAAGTCCAACAAGGGTCAGTTAGGTCATCTGGACGATTTCTTTTTTTTGTTGAAATGTTTTGTCCTTCAACCAAAGAACTCCGAGGAGCCACAAACAAACTCAGTCCCACAAGCAAGTCTTAGGGTGTTTTCACACCTGATAGTCCGGTAGACTCGGTTCAACTGGAACATTTGTTACGTTTTCAGCTCATGCAGTTCACATTCACACTGCACTGAGTCATTCGAGCCAAACCCTTTGTGCAACCTGTCCCCCCACCTCACCTGTGGTGGTGCTGCACCAAGAACTACTGAAGGAAACGACACAAAGACCTCTGAAGAAGACACTGAGCACAACTTCTTCTGGAAATAAAAATGGAATGGCGTCATATTTTTGCAGTTTTAGGATTTCTGTTTTGTCTGTGGCTCATGTGCCAAACACATTTTCAACAATGGACTCAGCATGAGTGGAAGATAAGGCAGAAGACCATGGAGAATGTTGTTTTTCACACTAGGCAGCTGGTTGTATTTACCCAGAATGCCCTGTGCAGTAGTCCACTTCCTGCTTTAGGAGCGGTCTCCGGTCTGCTTGCATCCATAATGCATTCGAGCCACGCCAGAGTTTACTTCAACCGAACCGAGACCTAGATTTTTAGGCAGACCAGAGTTCAATATTTTGGTCCACATCAGAGTTCAATTGCACATTCACACCTCCCCAAACGAGCCAGACTTTCTAGGTAAACGGACTAGAGTTCAATTAAAGCGGACTAAACAGGGCTGGTGTGAATGCACCCTTACAATGCTGTTATTACATCGCTCAGCCCCCTGTGAATAGCAAGCAGCCATCAAGACACTAATGATCGGTCAGTCGTTAGGCTGAGGGTCCTCCTTTATCATGTGAACACCTAGTTCTGGCTGTCACCAGCCAACTGGTTGATCCACTTTTAGAAGGTTCTATTTATAAGACCGAGTTTGTTGCAGCTCCTCAGACTGAAAAAGTCCTTTGGATAAAAGACGAAACGTTCCAATAAAAATAATTCATCTAGAGGACCTGACTCAACCTTGTTAGATTTTTCTACCTGGATATTGAGCATACATTAGGTTATTATGTGGAAATATTAAAGCAAAATCTCAAGTCTTTTTAGCCAGGAAGTTAAAGCTTGGACACAAAAGGGTCTTCAAATGGACCATGACCGTAAGCATACTGTTACAAAGTGACTGAAGGACAATAAAGTCATTGTTTTGGAGCAGTCCATCAAAAAGACCTGATCTTAGTCATTTAGAAAAAGGACCTATTTGAATTGAAGTTGTTAACTTAGTAACATTATATTTTTGTGATTCTGCATCACATTGTTCACAGTCAGAAGCTTTTTATCCATCCATCCATCCATTATCTTTACCCGCTTCTTCCATTTTGGGTCACGGGGGTCGCTGGTGCCCATGTCCAGCAATCACTGTGCGAGGGGCGGGGTACACCCTGGACGGGTCGCAGGTCCATCACAGGGCCACATAGAGACAAACGAGACAAACAACCATTCACTCTCTCACTCACACCTAGGGACAATTTAGAGTTACCAATCAGCCTAACATGCATGTTTTTGGTTTGTGGGAGGAAACCGGAGTACCTGGAGAAAACCCACGCATGCACGGAGAGAACATGCCAACTCCACCCAGAAAGGCCCCTGGACCGGGGTTTGAACCAGGGACCTGCTCGCTGAGAGGCAGCAGCTCTACCAGTTGCACGAAGCTTTTTATAAACCCTGTAATTTTTTATTCGTCTATTCTTTAATTCATCAGTTCATGCAGTTGATTTGGGCATCCCTCGGGGAACAAAGGCTTATTTTTGGAGTTGGGGGTGAATAGTAAATTATTCTAGGTATACATGCTGCCGGGCTCCATCTGCATCCAACTCCCTTTTCACCGTGTATCCTCACACATCCTCTCTATCTTCAGAATATTAATGCGCTGCACTGTCAGAAGCCATTGTTGGGATTGGTACACAAATCTTTTTGCATGACTGCTTTCTTTTGTTTTACCAGACTTGCTCTACCTCTACAAATCATCCTAAACCTGACATGATAGGGGAAAGTGCGTGTCTGTGTATGTGGAGAGGAAAAATGGACAAAATGACATGAAGAGGTGCTTATCACCCACCACCTTCTGTGCCAGAGAGTTACACTCTGATAATGAGAAAGGACGGCACAGTTTTGGTCTAACTTCAAAAAGAACGTTACGCACAATCCTAGTCATATCCTTTGACCTTGTTGCACTGCCTTTGGTTGTTGGGCAGCGAGCGTTAAAGATAGGGGCCGAGGGTCACGTTTTGGAAGTGGGAGGTAGGCTGCAGATACACATGGCAGTTGTTTAAAACAGAATCAGCAATGGGAACCTGAGGGAGGACTATGGCAAGCCATTTTAACATAAACTCGAATTTGTCTGACTATCTGTAGTTACATTCTAGATATTTAAAAATTAGTTTTCACTAACAGCAACTACATTTTGACTATCCAGAATGGTAATTTAATATATCTGTATTTTCATTCTTACTTGTCAGAATAACAATTCAAGATATCTTAAAAGGAATTTTGACTAGTCAAAATGTAATTCAAGATATCAGAATTGACGTCACCTGATTCGTCATTTGAAGGGTCAAACATCAGTAATTACAATTCAAGGTATCTCCAACGTAATTATGACTAGTCAGAATGATATTTTAAGATATCTTGAATAGACCTGTCACAATAAACAATAAATGAAAGTTATCGACCTCGTTTTCATTTATCAGCTTTATCGTTTCTTCTTGTCTCTCTCTTTCTACTGAAGACAATGGATGACAAAAGGCTCAACTCTGTTGCTCCTCACTGACCCCTTCCTTACGTTTTTCGCTTTAAAATCTGTTTTACCAGTCCAAAATCGCGTTTTTGGATCATTAAAAGCAGCTAAGCTGAGAAGCTAAGCTACGAGCTAAGCTAACAGGCCGACCTCGGGAAAAACCTCTGTCTTGTCGAAGCACCAAAATTCACAGTTGAAACCCGTGCCTTCATGTAAAAAGTTGTTTTTCTCTGCAAAAATAAGCTGCGAACTTGTTTACTGATATTTTATTAAAGCTTTGTGTGAAAAATGCTATGCTAAAGAGCTCAAACCACACCGAGCGTCCGCCATTTTGAGAACCAAAAAACAGGAACGAGAGACAACCCATGTCACTTCAAGGGGCCTCCCTCCCATTTTTTTAAAAGAGACACACTGCTCGCTCCTTCACTATACATCCTTCGGTTCAAACAGTCTTATACTGCAATCCAGTGGTCAAAAAAGGTACTACACACAAAAATTAACCAAGATTTCTTCTTAAATTTGACGATTATTATTAATTATTGTCAAATGTCAAACAGTATTATCGTTTATCGCAATAATTTCTGAGACAATTAATTGCCCAGCAAAATTTGTTATCGTGACAGGCCTAATCTTGAATTAAGAAATTACGCATAGACCCCCGGCTGCCACTTAGCTGTTCAAAGAGTTGCATAATTTTAGGTGGCTGCAATGGCGCTAGCTGTTCTGTCAGAAAATGCCACAATATAATTCATGTCGAGCACGAGCTGCCGCGCTAAAAATCTTGTGAAAAACACGAGCGTTGTGTTGGACTGACCTGACATTGCAGACCACTGAATAAGGCTAAAATGCCTTATGATTTTTCTGCCAAAATGCTACGTAAATCTGTGAAGTTTTGACTAGTCAAAATAATTATTCTAGATATCTCAAATAGAAAAGCCATCTATATGAAAAAATAGAGATATCTTGAATTAATTTGGAGATATCCTGGGTGTATTCCAGGTGCGATGGGTTAAATGCAAAGCCAATTTCGTCTTTCTATAGGAACATACAATGATGACAACACATAGCACTTTATTATTTATTATTATTAAAAGGAATTTTGACTGGTCATAAGTACAGCTCTAGATATCTCTAAGTTAGTTTTGCCAAATCATTATTTGCTATCAAGATATCTGCAATTTTATTTGCACTAGTCAAATCCTTATATGTGATATCTAAAAATACTTTTAAGGCATCTTGAATAATGATGCAATTTAAGATATCTTTAATTGTAATTATGATGAGTCATAACTAAAAGCAAGATATCTTGAAAGCAAATAATGACTTTGTCAAAATTAACTTAGAGATATCTAGAGCTGTATTTTTGACTAGTCAAAATTTATTTTAAGATATCTTGAATTGAAGCCTCCACACAACTAATTCTAGAATTGCGCCGCTCAAGGTGGCTGCATGTTGGAGCAGCTCTGTTACTTTCATTCTGAGATTTTGCTTTTGGAAACTTGAATTCCTGTTTTTCTGGATGTAAATCACATTTTTTGGATGATTGTTTCCTCTGGTATCGGATGCTGTGCAGCTGGAAGTTTTTTTACTGAATTTTTTTAGTTTTGGATGTTTATTATGATGTGTAACCATGGCAACAAGGCAGTTTTCTACAACCAACAGCAGCTGATTAACATCGCAAAAGCTCAAATAATATCTCAACTACAGTCCCAAATCTCAAATGAGTTGAAAAGGATGTTCTGTGGACGCATTCTCATCTACCTGCCAGCTGTGCTCGAGTGTCTGACCACTGAGATCCTGGAACTAGCAGGAAGCACGGCTCATGACAGCGGAAGGACAGGATCGTCCCTCGGCACCTACAGTTGTCTGTCCGCAGCGACAAGCTCGGCAGACTGCTGGGAGGAGTGGCCATCGCTCTGGGAGGAGTTCAGCCCAGCATTCGGGCGGTCCTACAGCCCGGAGGAACCGAGAGGCCAGCCGGTGGACGGATCAGATGGCATCTGTGGCCAGTTTCTTAGGATCCACTGTGGGATGGACCTTTACAAGAGCTCCAAACAGCCATCAGCATCTATAACATCTCTTAATGAAATGAGGATAACGAGTTACAACAAATAATTTCCCTTTGGGATTAATAAAGTATTTTTGAATTTGAATTGAATTGAATTGAATTCAATTCAAAAATACTTTATTAATCCCAGAGGGAAATTAAATGTTTTTGTACCTCATCATCCTGGTTTCATTAAAGAGTTGTTCTAGATGCTGATGGCTGTGGGCAGGAAGGATCTCTTGTAGCGGTCTGTCCTAAAACGGATTTGAAGAAGCCTCTGACTGAAGACACTTTGTTGTTGTATGACAGTCTGATGAAGAGGATGCTGAGGGTTGTCTATAATGTTCTTCATTTTATGAAGAATCCTTCTTTGTACAATCATCTCCAAAGCTTCTAGAGGAGTCCCCAGAACTGAGTTAGCCTTCTTTATGAGCTTGTTGATCTTTTTGAAGTCACTTGCTCTGGTGCTGCTCCCCCAGCAGATGATGGCAGAAGAGATGGCACTCTCTACAACAGACTTATAGAAGATCTGCAGCATCTTGCTGCAAACACTGAAGGACTTCAGCTTCCTCAAGAAGTACAGTCTGCTCTGTCCCTTCTTGTTGACGGCTTCACTGTTGTATCTCCAGTCCAGTCTATTGTCCAGGTTAACTCCAAGGTATTTATACTTCTCCACCACCTCCACTTCTTCTCCCATGATGAAAATAGGGTTGGATCTGTTCCTGATTCTCCTGAAATCTACAATCATCTCCTTTGTTTTGTTCACATTCAAGATGAGATGATTGTTTCCACACCATGCCACAAAGTGGTCCACCAGTTCCCTGTACTCAGCTTCTTGTCCATCTCTGATACACCCGACTACTGCAGAGTCATCAGAATATTTCTGCAGATGACAGGAGTCTGTTTTGTACTGGAAATCTGAGGTGTACAGAGTGAAAAGGAATGGTGAGAGTACAGTCCCCTGTGGTGCTCCTGAGCTACTGACCACCTGGTTAGACAACCCTTCAGCCTCACAAACTGTGGTCTGTCCGTCAGGTAGTCTTTGATCCAGGCGATTGTTGAGGCCTCCACCTGAGTCTTCTGAAGTTTCTGACAAAGCAAATCAGGCTGGATTGTGTTAAATTGAATTTGAACTTAATGGTGACGTCATTTATCAGAGTCAGAGTTTCTTTATTGTCATTCGCACCTCACGTGGTACATGTGGTGGAGCGAAATTATGTACACAAGGTCCCAGTTACATCCAACAATAAAATGTATGAGAAAAACAGTAATAACATCTAAGATATGAACTAAGAAAAACATCAACTAAATATACACTAAGCACTCATAACATAAAACATTGAACATCAGCACAAACATGAACATGAGTCTGTGAGCAGATGTGCACGCATGAACACATCAACATTGAAACAGATCAGCAGCAACATGAAACAGATCAGCAGCAACATGATGTGGTTTTTCACAGTGATTATTCTAGTTAGAGATTCATGAGTCTAACAGCCTCAGGGTAGAAGCTGTTCCTCAGTCTAGTGGTTCTACACTTAATGCTCCTTAACCTCCTTCCTGAGGGGAGTGGGGCAAAAAGTGTGTGTGCTGGGTGAGTGGGGTCCTTCATGATGCAGGTGGCCCTCTTCCTGCATCTGGAGGTGTAGATGTCTGTGATGGTGGGGAGACTAACTCCAACAGTCTTCTGTGCAGCCTTCACCACTCTCTGCAAAGCTTTTCTTTCTGCAGCTGTGCAGCCTCCATGCCACACATTGATGCTCGAGCACAGGATGCTCTCCACTGCACACCTGATACTATACCTTATACTAATCAGAATGTAATTAGAGATATCTCAATTAAGTATTTTGTCTAGTCAAATATATAATTAAAGATATCTTAAATAACTAATATGTATAGTCATAAATCAATATCAGATATCTGGAATGTAAGTGGGGTGAATTCGATTTTATATTAAAACGGCCTGCCATATATGAGGGCATAAGAGAGGTAGACGGAGGGGTGAGAAGGGTGGAGGGAAAAAAGTGAAGAGGACAAGTGAGAAATGTAAATGGTGGGAGGTGAAGAAAAAAATGGAGTGAGTGGGGTGTGAGAGAAGGGAGAAAGTGCCAGAGGGGTGATATTTAATGTGATAAATGAGTTGTGACAGTCCACCCCTACACAGCCGCCCCACAACCACCCCCACCACCAACTAGCAACGAGCGAGGAGGAGCACAGAAATAGAAAGCATTATGGGTAAAAGGGCACATTTGCCATTATGGATGGATATGGAAAGAAAATGGCACGCCGAAAGTCTAGAAACAGAGAAGTGGGGGTGGTGGTGGGGGGTGAGAATGAGTGGCTGCAAAAGGACATTCATAGGCAGCATTATAGATGGAGAAAGTGAAAGAGGGGAGTGGGCATGCATACATATAGCCAGCTAAAGCAGTGAAGGAGGCAAAGCAATTTGGGTAACATCATGGTGAGGAGAACGGGGGTGGGGGGGGTGGGAGAGTTAATGCAGCAGAGGGTTAATGATCTACTGGATAAGATTATTCGAAATAACTAGGGAGGGGGAGGGGGATGAAAGCTAGAATGGAAAGAATGAAAATTTAACATAAATCTTTATGTGTGTTTTGCCTTTGGGGGACAGCTAATTACAAGTCGTCATCGCACAGTGGGGGAGCAGATTTTTGTTGGGGGGGAGGGTATTTTTTTGCTTATACATACTATGTATGTGGTCTTCTGTGATAGTGGCCTACAGGCTGAAAGAGACAGAGCGGGGTCCAGAAGACAATGGCAGTCACTGTAGTTTGGTTGTGGAGCAGAGGCCTGGGAGATGACTCACAGGGAGGAATGAAGGAGAATTGGGGGGGGGGGGGGGGGCAGAGGTTTCTGAGGGACATAAAAAAAGTCAGGATTTGAGAACAGACGGGGTGAATGCTGAAGCTCCCAGTTTGATCCTCTGAGTGTGTTCCAAAGCGCCCCCCCCCCCCCCCCACACACACACACACCATTCAGCATCCTTTTTTAAAATTTCTCTGACTGTGCTCTGGTTCCCTCCCCAGCCCTGCCTCTCCATGCTGCTCGTTTGTGTTGCTCGGTTTGTGGCTGCGAGCCACGGAGCGATCAGATGTGGTCGTTGTGAGTCTGTTGTTGAGGGGAGGCACGTTTGAAGACATAAAAACACACAAGTCACTGGAAAAGCTGCGTTTACTGCAAAACACAGCGTGATGGATGAATGACTGCTGAAGAAGCTGAAACTACTGTTCAAGTTGCAACAAGCCAAAAAACAGCTAAAACTATCAAAACAGATACTAAAATTGGAAAAGAGATGCTAACGGTTTGCAAAACTGAAACTAAAATTAGCAAAACGGATACTTAAATTAGCTAAACAGATGATGAAATTAACAAAACAGATGCTAAAATCAACAAAACAGATGCTAAATTGTACAAATCGTATGCCAAAATTAACAAAACAGGTGCTAAAATTAACAAAACAGATGCTAAAATTTTGCAAACATGACAGAGCTAAAAACGGCTAAAAACAGCTAATACTAGCAAAACTGTTACCCAAATGAGCAAAACTATAACTGAAAATAGCAAAAGTTAAGTTAAATTAAGCAATAGAATAGCTAAAATTAGCTAATCAGATGCCAAAAACAGAAAAAGCATAGTAACATTTTGCTAAATAGATGCTATAGGTAAAATTGATAAAGCAATAGTTAAAATTAGAAAAAAAAGATAAAGATAAAATAATAAAACAGTAGCTTTCAAAACAGATACCCAAATTAGCAAAACATGTGCTACAGTTTGCTAAACATACTGACTCTAAAATGAACAAAGCTAGCTAAAACTAGCAAAAGTGTTGGTAAAATGAGCAAAACTCTAGCTACAATTAGAAAATTTACGGCTAAAATTATCAAAACAGGCTAATATGAGTACATTTTTAGCTAAAAGTAGCCAAACCAATGCTGAAGCAACTATACCAGCAAAACAATAGCTGAAATTAGCTATACTGTAGCTAAAATTTAAAAGGAGCGACGTGGTTGCTTAAAGCAGCAAAAGAAACAAAGGATAGTTAAATGCTAATGTAGGATAAGAAGACAAAAATAAACAAAGAAGAATGTTTTTGAAGGAACTGAAGAGAGTTGTTTGCTTAAATTAAGGTAAATATTTAGAAAATTATAGAAGTTACAATAAAGCTTTGTGCACTATTCTCAGTCGAACTGAATGTTTTGGTATACGAATGGTTAAAACTTTGACGGAACTTTTTAGTGTCACGCTAAAAAAAATTAATTACATTGCCACGCTAAGAATAAAAATGACAAGACATAAAATTACGACAATAAAGTCATAGAATTACGAGAATAAAGTCGTACGAGACTTCTTTTTTTTACAGTTATTGTTAAAAAAAAATTTCCCCACGAGTCGGAGCCACGACGCGACCTGTCAATCAATCCAGTAGGCATGTCAGTAAATGACTGAAGCTAGATGCTCCTGTAAGTGAGTCGATGGGTCTCTTCAGCCTCTTTCTGGCATATTTATTGAAGACCTCTAACAGCGCTGCACTCACACCGTTTTGCTCACTGAGCGCTGTTTTCAAACGGAAACAAAAACGATAGTCATGTCGTAATGACGTCACGTATTCATCCCAGAAGCAGCATACAAAAACACAACAGTAGGTGGCAGTATTGAAACACGTTTTGATTAAGAGCGTCAATAACAATAAAGTTTAACAAACATTCTTCATTTTACCACAGTTAAAATGTGGTAAACCCTGCTTTATCGTGTCGGAGTTTGGATAATATTACGACTCATTAAGCTTCGGATTGGTCATTTGCTGACACGCCTACTGGATTGATTGACAGGTCGCATTGTGAATCCGACTCGTGGAAGAAAAAAATAATTAACGACAGCTGTTAAAAAAAAAGTCTCGTACGACTTTATTCTCGTAATGTTAAGACTTTATTCGACTTTATTCTTGTAATACTACAACTTTATTCTTGTCATTTTCTGACTTTTAATATTTTTTTCTTGGCGTGCCCCTAAAGCTCTGTCGTATAAAACAGCAGAAGTAGTTAGATTGTAAAAACATAGGAGAGAAACTTCAAAGGTTAGTAAGAGTGAATGCTGACAGTGTTCACACTGAGCATAAAGGAGGTCTGTGTACACAAAGACGGGTTCCTAACTTATCTCTGTTTTCTTTCTTTGTTTCCCAAATTTGTTCTCATGCAGCAGTGAGGACAGCAAGGTTCTCCCAGGAGCCGGCAGACCTTTCGGTGGTGCGGGGCCAGAGGGTGCTCCTGTCCTGTGTTGTCTTCAACTACTCCGGCATTGTTCAGTGGACCAAAGATGGCCTGGCTCTGGGCATCGGAGAAGACCTCCGAGGTGAGACACCACCCGATGTCCTCAGGCGTCCTCCACTGTGCTCAGCACGTCTAAAACTGATGAAGAATTTGTTCGTAAAGTTCAGGCCACACTTAAAAACGACAAACATCATGAGGTTGGAAATCTTTAGACGCCTCACGATTCAATTACGAACCAGAAGGCTACTACAAAACTACAAAACTATTTTTGATGCATTCCAATCATCTTGAAACTTAAATGACCTTTTTTTTTTTTTTACATAAATGAACACTGATTTATATATTTTCATGGTTTATAAAAATTGGGGGAAAAAGTGCCAAATTAGCATTAGCAATTAGCATAGATGCTAGCTAGAAAAGCTAATGTAATTAGCATTTTGTCATTGCTGGAAATTTATACTCAAATCAAGTGTTTCTAAATCATTATGAAACACAGTCTTGTTACCATACCCACAACTATTTTTCAGGTTTCAGCATAAAAACAAAAGATGAATAAATAAGATTTATAAATATAAATATATAAATAAGGACTGTATAAATAAGGACTGAAGTTTTTCGGATCAGATCAAAACTTTCCCTCTAGTATTTCAGCATAAGGCACTGGGGCTTCTGGGTGGGGCACTGTAGGCTTCTGGGAAATGTAGTTGTTATGAGGGGGAATACAGTGTAGGCTTATTGAGAGAAAACTACAAAATTGCAGCGCCTATCTAAAGTATTTTATTTTTTCGTTTACTTTCTACTGTACAGTATCCAGTACTGTCCCAATCACGTGAGTAATACTGTATTAAAGTTGACAGACATGTGTTGTGTACAATCTTACTTTGAAAAACCACGAAAAAGCAAGTCCACGAAAGTCGAACCACGAAGTAGCGAGGGACTACTGTATATTGTGAAATTAATTCAGGTCAAAGTCAAGTCAACACATGATGTCCCCCATCGCTGCAGGATTTGAAAAGTGAAGGTTTGGAGTTTTGGAGTTTTTCTGTACGTACTGCGACGTAAAAACTACACTATATCCATCCATTATCTTTACCCGCTTCTTCTTTTTTGGGTCACATATTCAGCAGTCACTGTGCGAGAGGCAGTGGACACCCTGGACAGGTCTCCAGTCCATCACAGGGACACATAAAGACAAACAAGACAAACAACCATTCACTCTCTCACTCACACCTAGGTACAATTTAGAGTTACCAATAAGTCTAACATGCCCAGCATACACAGAGAGAACATGCAAACTCCACCCAGAAAGGTCCCCGGCCTGGATTTTGAACTGGTGACTTGCTCACTGAGAGACGGCTGCTCTACCAACTGTGCCACCCTCAGTTTATTTCTATAGCTCCATTTCACAACGGAAGTCATCTCAGGGCACTGAACAGAAACATTCATATACATAAAAAAGCCAATTAGTAAACGTTATCTATGTAAGGAAACCAGTAGATTTAGTTAAATCTTCACTTCGTCACATTCTCCCATCCTTAGCAAGCACAAAGGCAACAGTGGAAAGGAAAAAACTCCCTTTTAAAAGGAGGAACCCTCCAGCAGAACCAGGCTCAGGACGAACGGCCATCTGCTTCGACCAGCTGGGATATGAGAGGAAGAGGAAGGAGAGACAATCAGACACAGAATGGCAGGTCCAGGTGTACTTTCTATAGAAGAAAAGACAAAACACATGTTAAGATAGAAATAATTACTAATACAAACAGGTAGAAATACAAAACACTTGTGTATATATACTGTATACATGGTGGAGACCATTGCTGACCTGATTTTGTCTGTGATGCATCTCCTCACTGAGCTCCAATGTTTGGAGAAATGCTCTTTTTTGTGCCGTGGGGTGGGGTAGAGGGGTTGGAGGAAGGAAGCAGACACAGCTGTTGCTCAGTTACTGGTCTAAACATGTGGCCAGATGTTTAACTGATTGTTCAGTAAAGGTATTTGTATCATCAGTGAAATGTGATTGCTTCGTGTTTGTTGTTTCGCTCCACTCTTTCTCTCCCCAACTCCACGTTGTCCCGAGCTCTGAGGTGTACTCGAGGACGTGGGACGCTCTCATCTCCTCTCTCTGTCTTTCTGTGCTGTTATTCCTCTGTGACCTCCTCCTCTTATATCCCTGTTTCTTTCCTTGCTCTCGTTTTTTACGCAGCCTTTGATGCACTAATCCCTCTTTCTTTTTCTTCTTTTAACTCGTCTCTTGTCTCTCACTTCTTCCTCTCCTCGTCACGTCTCTTCCTCTTGTCCTCCTGCTGTCCTTGTCCGTCCTGTCCCTCTCTTGTTTTACTACCGTCCTCTTGACTTTCATTAGCCTGCTTTAATCAGCTGTAATTGCTGAGTCCATTGAAGCAAAGCTTGGCAGAATTAAAGGCCTTGCATTCCTTGAAGCATCTTTGAAATCCAACATTTTTCAGTCAGGTCATTGGACAGTTTCTTTTTTTTTTTTTTTCAGCACAAAAAATAAAAAAAGAAACTGTCCAGATGACCTGACTGAAAAATGTTGGATTGTATACCTGGATTATTGAGCATGGACTTTGTCATCTTTGAAATCATTGAAACTTTAGTTTCTAGATTTTTTTTTACTGCTTAAAAGTATAGTTTCCTCAAATGATCTGGATGGCCAGTGGGGTGGCTGAATATTAATCTATGAAGGACAATGCCACCGTTGACCACCCCCTGACTTTGTCATTGCACCTGGTGGAAGACAGAATTGCTCCCTCCTCTCGCCCGGATCCGTCACTCTGCACCGCCTCATATAATCTATCCATCTATCCGCTTGTTCTGGAGTTGGATCTCGGGGGAACAACTTGAGCAGGAAGGCCCAGCCACCTCTTCCAGCTCTTCTTGGAGGACTCCAAGACATTCCCAGGTCAGCCGAGAGACAAAAGCCCCTTATCCACAGGGCCTTTTGGGGCTCCTATGTAACTAGTTCGGGCCGATTGCGTGGTTTATCCACAATGCCTTCAGCAGTGGAACCCACCCCATTTTTGGGACCTACTTCTCTGAGGTCCCAGGTCTGGTTCTTGTTGGGTCTAGATGTGACATCAGCACATTGTAGGTCACTGATTGGTCAGGGGGCGTATTCATTGGTGGAGGGCGGAGATCAAGGAGGTCATCCATTTTGGTTGTGTGTTGTTTTCCAGCTCTTCTTCTTCTAATACATGTTAGTGGTGCTTAGAAAAGAGCTTAATGTAGCACTAGCGCCACCAGTTGGTAAGGTGCGTTGATATTAATAATCCGCCCACTAGAGGTGAACAATCCGCCCACTAAACGGGAACTATGGACACTGTGGAGACAGAAAAAAAGAGGTCCCACCAGAACCGGACACAACAGGATCCAACAAGAACTAGCCCTTTGGATAAGGGGCTAAAGTTTCTCCAGTGTGTCCTGGGTCTTCTTCACGTTTTCCTTCCAGTTGGACATGCTCGTCGAACCTCCCTAGGGAGGCGTCTTTACCAGATACCTGAGCCACCTCAACTGCCTCCTGGATGTGGAGGAGCAGTGCCTCTATTCTGAGTCTCTCCCTGAAAACTGAACCTCTCCCTGTCTCTAAGGGAGAGTCCAACTACCCTGCAGAGGAATGTCATTTTGACCGTTTGCATTCACAGTCTCGTTCTTTCAGTCTCTTCCCAGAGTTCATGACCATAGTTTAAGGGTAGGAACATAGATCATCTGGTAAACAGAGAGCTTTACCTTACAGCTTAGCTCTCTTTTCACCACAACGGACCGGCACAGATTCCACAATACTGCAGATGCTGCACCAGTCCGTCTGTCAATCTCATGTTCCATTCTTCCCTCTCTTATGAACAAAACCCTGAGATTTGAACTCCTCCACTTGAGGCAGAACCTCATACTTGACCTGAAGAGAGCAGTCCACCTTTTTTCTGACAGAGGACCATGGCGTCAGATTTGGAGGTGCTGATTCTCATCTGAGCTGCTTCACACTCAGCTGCAAACTGCTCCATTGAGAGCTGAAGATCACGGTACGATGACGCCAACAGGACCACATCATCTGCAAGAAGCAGAGATGGAATCCTGAGGCCACCAAACCAGACTCCCTCCTCTCCCTGACTGCACTGAGAGACATTCAGTCCATAAAAGTTATGAACAGAATCTGTGACAATGGGCAGCCCTGGTGGAGTCCAACTCCCACCCTGAAGGGGTCTGACTTGCTGCCAGCAATGAGAACCAAACTCTCACACCTCATGTATAGGGACTGAATGGCTTCATATAAGCAACAAAACCTACCTCTCTTCTTCTGCACAGTGTCTCTCCTACTCACTTGAATATCTTTCACCAAACACAATAAGGTTTTATTGCCTTCACTCTTCCATTCCAGTCCAGAAAAACACTCATCTCAAAAACTACCAACATTCATTATTCAAACCCCTCAGCGACGGGGGACATCAGCACACTGCTCGTTCTTTTGGCTGTTGTTGATTACTTATAGTGGCCATCTTGAATTAGATTGATAGTGATATTTTCTGAATGATTTAATTAAATCTATCTAATGGCTCATGGGATATTTTGCTAACAGGCAGAAGAAAAACATTATTTTATGCCAGGTCTATTCAACTAAACTGCTCAAGGGGCCGCAGTTTCTGAAAGCAGCAGCTCGGGGGCCGGACATCAGCGATTAAAGTCATTATGTAAATAAACCAAGTATTACAATGATCTGTTACCTTTTAAATCTGTTTATTTTATTGCATTGAATCATGAATGCAATAACCAGAACCAAAAAAAAAAAAAAAAGTATTATTTTTATGAAGTGGGCCAGACTGAAGTGTCGCCAGGTAAATATCCCTGTTTTATGCACTGCCTTTCAGAGGTGGCTGATAAATATGAATGAACACGTTACTGCTACTCTGAGCTGTTCATGTGCTCTTTTGCCCCTAACATTTTGCATACAAATGCAAGTATTTAAAAAGCAAACGTACACACAGACACATGCACACACAGACGCACACAGACACATGCAAAGCACGCAGGGTTGAGCAAGCAGTAAAACTCTGCTCTGAGGCTGCACATGTAAACAACAGCACAGAACTTAATGTGTGAACTGAGCAGAGACTAAATAAATTCTGCACAGTGGATCGGAATCGTTTTGAGTCCTCTGAAACACTGCTGTCATCACACACACACACACACACACACACACACACTGCTGCCAGAGCGTGGGCTCCACCTACCGGTGAGAATGCAGAGCGGCAGCACAGCTGGACGGGGAGAAGGAAACAGCTGTGTGTGAGTGTGCATGTCTGGTCCAGTGTGTGTTTTTGGTATTGTGTGGACACACACTTCTCCCTGGTGGCCTTTGGGCTGAGGCTAAAAAAGACAGATTTCTGCCTCGGTCATGACACAGATCTGATGTTTTCTAACCAGCTGGATAAAAGCTGCGTGGTGTCGCAGACCACATGCTTATTTGGCTGGTTAGGCCATGTGACCTGTGGGTGGGTCCATTTGAAGAGGAGGAGCCAGCAGACACCAGGTGGAGGCGAAACATCATGAAACTAGAGGAATCTCATTTTGTGAGAAAAATCAGTGGGAACGCCGAGGGCTGAATGACGGCTGACGAAGCTGCTACTGAGTTCCATCCATCCATCCATTTTCTTTACCCGCTTATTCCATTTTGGGTCACGGGGGTCGCTGGTGCCCATGTCCAGCCATCACTGTGCGAGGGGCGGGGTACACCCTGGACGGGTCGCAAGTCCATCACAGGGACACATAGAGACAAACAACCATTCACTCTCTCACTCACACCTAGGGACAATTTAGAGTTACCAATCAGCCTAACATGCATGTTTTTGGTCTGTGGGAGGAAACTGGAGTACCCGGAGAAAACCCATACATGCATGGAGAGAACATGCAAACTCCACCCAGAAGGGCCCCTGGACCGAGGTTTGAACCAAGGACCTGCTCGCTGAGAGGCAGCAGCTCTACCAGTTGCGCCGCCATGCTGCCCTGCTACTGAGTTAAAAAAGCTAAAAGAAACAGAAATTAGCTAAAGGCTAAAAGGAAAATACTAGCTTAAAGCTAAACGTAGCAGAATGGTAGCAAAAAGTAGTGAAACTCTACCTAAAAACTAAAAAGAGCAAATGCATTTAAGGGCTAAAAGTAGCAATAGACTAGCTAAAAGCTCAAGGTTTTAGAAGGGTAGGTAAATGGTAAAAGTAGCAAAAGACTAGCTTAAAACTAAAATTGGTAAAAGGCCAGATAAAAGTTAAACTTAAAAGAATAATAGCTAAAAGTCTCAAAATGCCAGTTAAAAGGTCAAAGTAGTAGAATGATAACTAAAAGCTAAAATGAGCAAATGGCCAGATAAAAGCCTAACTTACAGAATGGTAGCTAAAGGAGCACAAGGATAGCTAAAAGGTAAAGTAGCAGAATGGTAGCTAAAACTAGATAAAGGCTTGTTAAAACTGAACTGAACAGAGTGGTAGCTAAAAATGCTATCTAAAAGGTCAACTTAAAAGTTAACAACAGAATAGTAGCTAAAAGTAGGAACAGGCTAGCTAAAAGGTAAAAGTAGTAGAATGATAACTAAGGGGGGAGTGGTGGCGCAAAAATAAGAGAGGGAGAGCTTGTGATCAGAAGGTCACCGGTTCGACTCCCTGGACTGACATCAAAATGTCAGTGGGAAAGGTGAAACACCCACATCTGCCTCCACCCTCATTTGCCCCACTCTGGGCTCTTGAGCAAGGTCCTTAACCCCCACCATCTGCTCCCCTGGGCACCCTAGATAGCAGCTCTCTGCTCCACACAGAGGACTGTGGTAGCTCGGTGGTCTGTGGTTGTTGTGGTTGTGTCAGGAAGGACATCCAGTGTAAAAATAATCGTCTTCCTGCGAGTTAGTTCACTGTGGCGACCCCTGAAGAAGGGAGCAGCGGAAAGAAGAAGGAAAAAGTAGAATGATAACTATAAGCTAAAACTAGCAAAAGACCAGATAAAAGCTTAACTTAACACAATTTTATCTAAAGTAACAAAAGGCTAGCTAAAATGTAATTGTAGCAGATAGATAGCTAAAAGCTAAAGGCTAGCTAAAAGGTAAAGGGAACAGAATTATAACTTAAAGTAGCAAAAGGCTAATTAAAAGAGAGTGATATAGTAGCTCAAAACTAAAAGCAGCTGAAGAAGCAAGCACAGAGCCGGTGTGCTGAAGTAGATTTTAAAAAACTGTTTACATTTTTAAAAAATAAATGTAAATGTATTTCTATGTGTTAATAAATTTATTTGTAAATGAAGTTAAACATTTTGAGAAATATAAAAGTTACAAAAACAAAATGTTTTAGTACCCGTCAAAATGCGCTGGATGTTTCGCTGTACAAATCAGTAAAATAAAACATGCAGTTTAAAATATTGACAGTAAAACAAAAAGCTTCACATCGACTGTAAACGTTGATTCAGCTTCACACAGTTCCACTAAACAAATGTTTGATGTTAAAAAATGATTCAAAAATTGATAAAAAACAAAAAGTCTGACAATTTTCAATAACATGTAGGAAACTCTGCAAACTGAAATGTGCATTTGTTTCTTCTGTGTGTTTCAGCCTGGCCCAGGTACCGTGTGCTGCGGGTCCAGGAGCTGGGTCAGTACAACCTGGAGATCCTGTCTGCAGACCTGTCTGATGACGCGCTGTACGAGTGCCAGGCCCCCGACGCCGCGCTGAGGTCCAGAAGAGCCAAACTCACCGTCCTCAGTACGTTTGTGTTCCTTCGTGTGTCGGTGGACGATGTTAGATGTGTTTCTAACCATGCATTGTCCCCGCTTCAGTCCCCCCAGACGACCCGGTGATCGATGGGGGTCCAGAGGTGCTGCTGAACGCGGGGGAGTTCTACAACCTGAGCTGTGTATCTCGAGGGGCCAAACCGTCTTCAATAATCGAGTGGCTTAAAGACGGTCTTCCTGCGGAGGGGGCCGTCAGCATCACTGTAAGCTCCACACATATTAAACTCAGAAAGTGCTGGGCAGCACTTTGTCTGCTTTGGAAACAAACCCCGCCCCTTTTTGTGCTCTGATCACCAGGAGGTGCTTCCAGACAGGAAGAGGGTGACAACGCGCAGCTACCTTCCTATCCACCCTGTCGACACGGACACTGGGAGGAACTACAGCTGTGTGGCCACCAACCTGGCTGTTTCCTCTGGAAAAAGCACAACTGTCACCCTAAATGTGCACCGTAAGACTCTTTCCTGAAACTAAATAAAGAAAACAGAGATTTCACCCACAGAGACACACAACTTGTTCCTGCTTACAGTTTCTTCCAGAGCGTTTTTGCAATCAAGCTACTTCAGCATAGTCTGTGATATTTTAACTAATCTTATATGAAAATGTTCAGCTCTGTTGCGTATGTTGTTATCCCCCGTCGCAGAGCACCGTCCATGCATGTCATGAGCATGACAACTTAAAAAATAAATGAGGCACCAACTTCCATTTTCCATTCCACTGTTGGACAGTGTGTGGCTACATCTAGGCATAAAGGCTCCTACAGACTCGTGCGGACCTCAGTCCGTGTTGAAACTCTGCACTCTGTCTGCAGACGGTTGAGACTTCATACTCGAGCGTACACCCTGAGCGGCTGCAGTCAGCTTCGAAGGCAAGGAGCGTTTACCTTCGGGACAAATTAAATTAGCTAATTGGTCATTTGCTGACATGCCTACTAGATTGATTGACAGGCCGCAAAAAAAAAAAACAAGAGCTGGCAGCCCCCGTTGCAGAGGGGGCCTGTGTTTATATGTTGTTAATAAAAAGTTCTCCCCCCCCCCCCCCAAAAAAAAAAAAAAAAACACAAAAACAGGGAGTGCTGGCCCTGCAGTCCACACATCAGACCGGCCCACTGAGAAATCTCCAGACCCTCCTGCAGCCACACTGGACCTGATTTTAATTCTCTCGTGACAAATTCCTTAATTTCTAACAATTTCAGTCATGACATCAACGGAGAAGGAGGAAGAGATCACTTGCCTCTTGGCAAAAAAAACAAAACAAAAGAAAAAGCCATTAAACCAGACCACGGATGAAGAAGGGGGATTTAATACATTGGTGTCACATACAAAGCAGTCCGTCGCCGGGCAGTTTATTGTGTGACACCGAGTACGCTCACGCGGTCGGAAAAATTTATCTTTGCACGGACATGCCCTGAGGGCGTCCACTTTGAGTCTAGTCCGGTACACACGGACCTCCACGGACTGACGTACACTCGAGTATGTGCGAACCTTAAGGAATTGGATTGCCAAGTCAAAATCCAAGATGGATGCCACCATATATGTATACATGTTAAACTTGTGAGCTGGATAACTTAAAAAATAAGCACCGTTTCGGCTTCTGTTTTGATGTGTTTCTGATTCTGGGCATAAGAGAGGGCATCACCGCCCCTATCGGTTCAACTTTTGCGAACTCGCTCTTATGCGTTTTTTCAAAGTAATATTGGACATGACACACAATTAATTGGCAGATTCAAGGATTCAAGTTTCTTTATTTATCATTCACGCCGTAGAGGCAGGGCAGCTGGCTCGGGACCCGAAAGTCCTAGGTTCGATCCCCGGTCACTGCACACCTTATCCTCAAAATGCTCCTGGGGCACTTTCAATAGCTGCCCACTGCACCACCTGGTGGTGGATGGGTTAAATGCAGAGACTAATTTCGCCATTGTATGGAAACATACAGTGATGACAATGTGATGACATTATTATTATTATTATTATGTGGTGCGAATGAAATTGTGTACACATGGTCCCAGTTACAGCCAACAAAAGTATAAAATGTAAAAGAAAAACAGTAATAAGATCTAAGATATGAACAAAAAAAATGGTAAATAAAAATACCCTAAGCACTAGTAGTATAAAAACAATACGCCAAACAGCTGCACGAACATGAGTCTGTGTGAGCAGATGAGTATGAATGAACACAGCAACATGAAACAGATCAGCAGCAGCATGATATGATTTTTTTCACGGTGATTATCCTGGTTAGTTACTCATGAGTCTAACAGCCTCAGGGTAGAAGTTGTTCCTCAGCCTAGTGGTTCTACACTTAATGCACCTCAACCTCCTGCCTGAGGGGAACGGGGCAAAAAGTGTGTGTGCTGGGTGAGTGGGGTCCTTCATGATGCAGGTGGCCCTTCATATAAGTGGTTGGCATATATTGACATATTTACGTCATGGTTAAAATGATATGCAGCTTCACCACTGAGCGGCACTGTTTCACCATGAAAAGAATTCATTCTGTATCTTGCAGTGTTTTTCTCATTCAGCCCAGGCTGGGTGGTCAGGTCTAATGCGTCACATATCGTCTTAACCAATGACGTAAATACGTCAGTGATTTTAACGGAAATACGAGTGGCGTAAATTAGCAACATGAAGATCGGCAGAGATAGAGCACATACTTTTCGGGCAGT
This sequence comes from Nematolebias whitei, assembly GCF_014905685.2. NCBI lineage: Eukaryota > Metazoa > Chordata > Actinopteri > Cyprinodontiformes > Rivulidae > Nematolebias > Nematolebias whitei. Next base: position 10,470,581 of record NC_056498.1, read on the forward strand.
GACAGGCAGGGCGCTCGGTTCTGTTGACTGGGCGGGGCGCCCTCCTTGTTTAATGGGAGGGGAAACACTAGTATCTATGTAAACTGGCCACCCCATAATTTGAGGAACTATACTTTCTAGCTTTTTATTCCAATTAAAAGTATAGTTTCCTCAAATGATTAGGGTGGCCCTTGGTGTGGCCAAAGAGTAATCTATGGTGGGTAAGGCCACCATTGACCACCCCTTGGCTCCACCACTGCACCTGGTGGTGGATAAATTGCTCCCCCCATTCACCAGATGCTGTCACTGCTTTTCCTCAAACAAGCCAAAAAATAAATAAAAACCCTACCTGTCTTCTTCCCCACACTTTAACGTCTACTCATCTGAACATCTTTCACCAAAAACGCTAAGGTTCAGTTGTATTTCCTGTTTAGTTCCGGTCAAGAAAAGCAAAACAACAAACTCACTATTCACATCTTTCAGCAGCTGGAGGGACATCAGCCCACCATTCTTTCAACTTTTATACTTTTCACACTATTTAACCTAAAAAATTATGTGGGGAAAAAATTGGCAAAGCATCTATTTTTGTTTGTTGTACTTTTTGCTTTTTTATTTTTGGCTAATTTTAGCATTTAGCTACTGTTCTTGTCATTTTAGCTTTTCACTTATGCTGAATTATCTTGAACTTGTGCTCTGATTGGGCGTCTTCTCTGATTTATTTATTTATTTACTTTATCAGCTCAGCTTCAGCTTCTTCAGCTAATTTCAGCAGAGTTCTTCAAAAATGAAGTTAGTTGCAGAACATCTGCCTGCAGGTGTTTATTTTTCAAGCTTTTACTGAGCATGACTTGGGGGGTATTTAGCATCAGATTATTAGATTATCCACTGAATGACAGCATGTATTTAATGTACAGCAGTAAGGTCCATGTGGTCCGTCTCCTTCCAGATAAACCAACAGTGACCTTGTCTATTGAGCCTCGGTCTGCCCTAGAAGGGGACAGAGTCACCTTCACATGCCAGGCTCATGCCAACCCCCCCATTATGGGCTACAGGTATGTTTCTTTCTCATATCTTTGGTGCTTTGGGGCCAATCTACACTTACTAATTAGATAGTGGGCAAGTGTATCAGTCTAGGAAATAAGTTTTCTTCTAGCTACCCTTGATTTGTTTCATATAAAGTTTCAAAATAAAATAAGTAAAAAAAATTGAATGCTTTAAAATTTTAAATTAATTTCTTAACCATTTTTGAATGTTTTATCATTAGAAAAAAGGTTTTCAGTGCCTTCACTGAACAACTTCATAATATTTATAAAATATAACTACAATGAGTTGCAAAAATATTCAACCTTCTGGTTATCTTTTTATATTGTCGCCTAACTTCCTGTAATTTATCATTTGTTTTGCTTTTTATTTTAAGTCATATTTCAACCTAAACTAATCCAAACTAATGAAGGCAGGAAAACAATCTTGGTTTTATATAATGTAAAAACAGAATATATTCATGGATTGAATTATTTTTATTACTTTGATATTTACCTCTTCACAACTTGTGAAGAGTTCCTTGGTCTTCATCAGGTCCCTTGCTTGCTGGTAGTCCTTACCACTCAGAGGTGTTGAACTGCTGTTGATATACTGAATACCAGCATTATTGTCTCCCATCGTGGAGCAAAGAGGGGGAATTGGAAATACCCTCCCTTTCTCTGTCTGTCCCTCTGTCCGTTCATGGTGTGATCTGGATAACTTGAAAAATAAGTGAGGGTTTTTTGGGTTGCCACATCAAAATCTAAGATGGCTGCTGCCATATATGTAAATCTTGTGATCTGGATAACTTGAAAATTAAGCAACCCACCGGTGGAGCAGCGGGCAGCTGAGCAGGTGTCTTCCTCAGAGACACTGCAACATGAGGACATGGTGAGGAATCAAACCTGTGATTTTTATGATTGAAAGTCAGCTGCCCTACCGCTGCTCCACATTGGCATACTGCTTGTATTTTTTGTTTTAGTATAATATTAGTTTGTAAATATACAGCTTGATGTAAATGTATTTTTATATTATGAAAGTGCTAAAGTGAGACAAAGAAGTAGATAGACCAGGGCTATTCAACTGGTGGCCCAGGGTCCAAACCAGGCTCACTGGTGAGCTCAGTTAGGCCCACCAATGGGTTCATTTTTAAATAAAACTAGATTTTAAGCCATAAACAAACTTAAACTTACTTAATGACAGTAACTGCTGGATGTCTAGCCCCTGAGCAGTTTAGTTGAATAGCCCTGACATAGACCAGCCAAGTATTGCGGCTTTGTGGTCTGGGTCTTCAGGCTGGTGGTGATGTGTGAGTGGAGTCAAGGTTGAATGTTAAAGGAGCCTCCATTAAAGGTGTATATGTTAAAGCAGGAATGTGTCATGGCTCTGTGGCTTCCTCCACGGACGGTTTTCTGTGAGCAGCCTGGATCTGTCTCTTGTTGACCACAGTCGTCCATCAGAGGAAATCTGTTGTTTCTGTGTACGTTAAATAAAATCAAACTAAATCAAGGTTTTGAAAGCTCAGACAGAACTGTGCTTTATGAGGCATGTGACGGAGTGTTTGATCCGCAGGTGGGCTAAAGGCGGTGTGGTGCTGCAGGGCGCCAGGGAGAGCGTGTTCACCACCAAGGCTGACCACTCCTTCTTCACCGAGCCCGTCTCCTGTCTGGTGTTCAACGCTGTTGGAAAGACCAACGTCAGCATCTTTGTAGACGTCCACTGTGAGTCACCCCACTCGCCTCACCTCCCTACAGCCTGGAGCTGTGCAGTGGGGTGGGGGGGTTTTAGAGAAACCACATCGTTATTGTTTCTTTCTTAGCAGCGCTCCTCAAAGCTAACAGGGAACATGTCTGTCTCCAGTTGGGCCCATCCTGCTGGTGGAGCCGCAGCCAAAGACAGTCGACGTAGACTCAGACGTCACCCTCAACTGTAAATGGGCTGGAAACCCCCCGCTGACTCTCACCTGGTTCAAAAAAGGTTCCAACATGGTAAGAAGCTGAACGTCCTCACTCTGCTCCTTAATATCTGCTCTAGACTTTTCTCTGATTTAAATAAAACAAGATGTTACGAAAGAGCAGAAAATTTCCATCCAACCATCTGTCATCTTTTACCCGCTTCTTACTTTTCGGGTCACTGGTGTCCATGTCCAGCAGTCACTGTGTGAGCGGGACACCCTGGACAGGTCTCCAGTCCATCACAGGGCCACATAGAGACAAACGAGACAAACAACCATTCACTCTCTCACTCACACCTAGAGACAATTTAGAGTTACCAATCAGTCTAACATGCATGTTTTTAATCTGTGGGAGGAAACTGGAGTACCCGGAGAAAACCCACGCATGCACGAAGAGAACATGCAAACTCCACCCAGAAAGGTCCCTGGCTGAGATATGAACCAATGACCTTCTTGCTGTGAGGCAACAGCTCTACCAACTGAGCCACCGTCTTGCTGAAATATACAAGATCTTCCCTGCAAAAGATGTTGCCTTGACAGGAGCATTTATTGATCAAACCTGTTCATGATATTCTGCATTGATGGTTCCTTTCCAGATGTATAAGCTTCCCATACCTCCATTTGAAATGGTTCTTTTCCAGATCCACAGACATTCTTCTTCTCTGTCTGATAGAGCTTTAAGCAGCATCTGTGGATGAACTGTGTTTACAGACAGTGATCTGTGGAAGTGTTCCTGAGCCCAGAACAGAACCAGACCTGGTTTTAATGCAGTGGCCCCTGAGGGCCCAAACATCTCGACATTGTTGACTTAGCCTCTTCTTTAAACTCAAATGTTTAAGAATTTTAAATTATTTGTTCATATTATAAACTGAAGATGAAGAGATATTTAAAGTCTTAACACATTTTCTGTCAAGGAACATTATTCAAAATTTGTTCCACAACTTTCAGATATTTTTTTCTCTGGTAAACTGTAAACCTCTGCCCATTTTTACTTCTGACAGGTTCAGCCTCTCTACAAGTCTTTTTATACCCAGTCCTCTTACTGACCTGTTGCTAATTAATTTATGGTAATTACCGTATTTTCCGCCATACCCGTCACACCGCCCTATAAGTCACATTAGTCCAAATATGTCTAAAAAAGTGGAAAAATCCATAAATATGTCGCTTCGCCGTATACATCGCATCTATTATGCGTCACCGCTGACTCGTCGCGTTTGTTACGCTTCACCGCTGACCGATGTGCCAAAAATTGATTGGCTGCCAAATGGCAGCCGCGGGAGCGTGCACAGGAAGACTTTAACAAAAATTTAACAAGATTAACACTTAAAAACAATTATTTGTTTGCTCGAAATTATAGTAAATGTGTGTCTCAGTCTAATATTTGCTTAATAAATGCACTTTAACGGTCAAATAAGCTGCATTTTGCCGGGGCGGTGCAGCTGTTTTGACGGGTTGCTCTAAGCATCGAGCAGAACGAAGGTGGACTATGGCAAGCCGATTGTGTCATTAATAGATGAAGATCCTCAGTCATCCAGGACATGGTAAACTCAAAAAAAGTTGAAGAATAAAACAATAAAGTAAAGTTTAATAAATAAAGCCCAGTTGTTTTTGTCTTGAACTTTTTTGAATTTGTCATTATAGCCACGTTTACCTATTACATGATACAACGGCATGCCATACTGCTACTACTACTCTGCTGCCATAAAGTGGCTGAAAGTGGTGGACCTGATCAATTTTTTTTTCGGTCAGAATGAATGAAAATACTCATATCTCAGCCAAAAATTGGTTTATAAATATGGGGAAAAATCCATAAATACTTTGCTTCGGCCTCTTAAGTTGCAGGGCATGTAAATTATGGAAGAAAAAAAAACTGTGACTTATTGGCCGAAAAATACGGTAGTACAAAATGGGCAGCATGGTGTTGGAAGAGCTGCTTCCTCTCAGCAAGAAGGTCGCTGGTTCAAATCCCATCCAGGGGCCTTTCTGGGTGGAGTTTGCATGTTCTCTCTCTGCTGTGTGGGTTTTCTCCGGGTACTCCAGTTTCCTCCCACAGACCAAAAACATGCATGTTAGACTGATTGGTAACTCTAAATTGTCCCTAGGCGAGAGAGAGAGTGAATGGTTGTTTCTCTCATCTGTCTCTATGTATCTCTGTGATGGACCGGAGACATGTCCAGGGTGTACCCCGCCTCTCACACAGTGACTGCTGGACATGGAAACCGGTGACCCCTGTGACCCAAAAGGAAGAAACAGGTAAAAGATAATGGATGGATGTTTAATTGCGGGCAGCACGGTGGCGCAACTGGTAGAGCTGCTGCCTCTCAGCAAGCAGGTCCTTGGTTCAAACCCTTGTCCAGGGGCCCTTCTGGGTGGAGTTTGCATGTTCTCTCCGTGCATGCATGGGTTTTCTCCGGGTACTCCAGTTTCCTCCCACAGACCAAAAACATGCATGTTGGACTGATTGGTAACTCTAAATTGCCCCTAGGTGTGAGTGAGAGAGTGAATGGTTGTTTGTCTCATTTGTCTCTATGTGTCCCTGTGATGGACTGGAGACCTGTCCAGGGTGTACCCCGCCCCTCACACAGTGATTGCTGGATATGGGCACCAGCGACCCCCGTGACCCAAAAATGGAATAAGCGGGTAAAGATAATGGATGGATGTTTAATTGCAAATAAAATATGTGTTTCTGACATTTGTAAATCAATTAATTATTTTAATTTACATTTCACACAACAGCCATTATTACTGGGTTGAAAACAAAAGGAATGAAATCAGATGACAGGTCAGCAGATGACTGGGAACAGCCAGAAGAAAAAGGGGAAAAACACTTTTTTCCTTCTGACATAGTTTGTCATTTTCACTGTGTTTAAAACTCTATTATTAAAACCACTGCAGTACAAACATGCAGTAAATTTATTGATGTCAAAAATGACTTAAAAGTCGTAAAAATATTTGAAAAAGGTGTAAATTTTCAGAATGGAGAGCAGGAACCCTGAAGAACGCAGATGAAATCTGCTTCACTTTAAAGCCTCTGCATGTGTCCAGACACCCACGTCGCTATAATCAGGGTTTCTCTCTAGGTGGTTTCATGTTTCCCCATAATTTCCCCACAGTTCGTTTTCTGATGGATGTGGTTGCTAGGCAACTCTAAAACCTTTGTGATGGGTTAAAAGCGGATGTGGATGTTGTTCATGCAAGTGATATATTCAGACATTTATTCTGTTCATTCCTCAACAGGTTCTGAGTAACGGCAACCAGTTGCACCTGAAGTCGGTGTCCCAGGCGGATGCTGGGCAGTACGTCTGTAAGGCCATCGTCCCGAGAATTGGAGTTGGAGAGACGGAGGTCACGCTGACAGTGAACGGTCAGGAAACTTCCTTACACTTTGCTTTTCTGTTCCTCGTACATGAAAATATTTCCCTTTGATGTATTTTAACCAGCGGAAACAGTCCTACAGCGTGAAGTGGTAGATTTTTATTTTGCTACAGTTCTTTAACAGAAAGAGACTCAGAGAGCACCAAAACTGAAATAAACAGGAAAAGGCTATAAACAAGCACACACAGTAGTCCCTCGCTACTTCACGGTTTGTTTTTCGGAGACTTGCTCTATTGCGGTTTATCAAAATAAGATTGGACATGACACACAATCGGTTGATTGATGGACGAGCCGCACGATCAGTATGGAATTTTTATTTTAAATAAATTATTTAAAATTATTTAGCACCTGCTGCACATTTGTGCAACCCAGAGCTGCAGGAGAAACTTCCTCCTGCAGCTCCTCCTTCCTCCTCTGTCGATCTTCGTTCTTCATCGGAGAAGTGGGCGTGGCCAAAAGTGCAGAGTGCAGCCGTGGCTGAGAGGAAGCAGGGAGCTGAAATCATGGCAGTCTGTGCTCTTTTAGAGTGTTGTGTACAAACATTGTTTAGAATATTGCAAGAGTGTGGGCAGGGTTTAAAACACCTTTATATATATATATATATATATATATACATATAAATAAGCTACTACTTACTTGTACTACTATTCCTGCTGTGCGGTTTTTTTTACTTGTCGCGGGGCTTCAGGGTACGGATCCCCCACGATAAACGAGGGACTACTGTAAAAGCTGAAATTAGCTAAAAAAATTAAATAAAGGCAAAAAGCTGAAATTAGTTGGAAAATAAACCAAAATGCAGCTGAGAAATCAGAAATTAGCCAAAAGAAAGTAGATAGAAGCTAAAATTGGCTTTTAAAGCAGAAGGAAGCACAAAACAGCAGAAATTAGTAGAATGCTGTCCTGGTGCTGCTCAATAATCCAGGTAGATAAATCTAACAAAGTAAAGTCAGGTCCTCTGGACAGATTCTTCTTGTTGAAATGTTTCGTCTATATCTAAAAGACTTCTTCAATCTGAGGAGCTGCAACAAACTCAGTCTTGTAAATACACCTTCTCATAGTGGATCAACCAGTTTAATGGTGACATCCAGAACTAGCTGTTCACATGATCAAGGAGGACCATCAGCCTAACAATTAATTGTTAGCACCCTGATGGCTGTTTACTATTCACAGGGGGTTGAGTGATACTAACAATAACAGCATTGTACGAGGTGGACAGTTGGACACAGAGGTCTCCGCCCCTGTTTAATGATGGACAGTTTCTTTTCACAAAGATGGCCTCCTTTACTCCTCTCTCAAACCATCGTTCCTCTCTATCAAGGATGTGAGCATCTTCATCCCTAAACAAGTGACCGCTGGCCTGGAGATGAGTGTAGACCGCAGAGTCCTGGCCTGATGATGTTGATCTTTGTAGAAAGAAGCTGAAGAAGAATAGAAGAAGAGCTAAAATGAGCAATAAAAGGTTGTAAACAGCTGAAAAGGTTTAAAGGATGTAGAGAGTTCCATTCATTTTCAATGCGAAAAACATGGCCGACACTAGCTAAATATTTCAAAAAGTTAAAGTTGCCCAAAAACCAAAAGTCACAGCACGAACGTCCTGAATGAGCTGAACGTTTTGATTCATGATTTATTGGAATAGAACAAAAACTGCAGAACTAGTTAGTTACATGTTGAAACATGTCTGTAAGAAAATTGAATGTTTTATAAACGTTCAATAGTTAGCTCAAAGCTAAATCTGCTGCAGGATGTTTATGTTATAATCAAACACAGTCCTGATTAAATAATGTGAAGCTGAAACACAGACACTGAACCACTGGATGAATTGACTGAAAACTTTCAGGAAGTAATTGTTGCATGTCCCTCTACAACTATTTAACTTTTGATGTCAATCCAATTCAAGATGGCCGCCACAGCTTATCAACATTATCCAACACATAAACTCAGTAAACTCAAACTATAACTCAGTCTGATTTACAGATATGGAGCTAAAATGTGATGCCGTAGTAGCCGAGTCATTCCCATCATACTCAGTGTGAGATCTCACAGTAACGCATGACACACAGAGCATGTTTTTTGTTTTTATTTTTTTAGGTTTGACCAGAATGGCTCTAACTTGGTAGAAGATTCCAGTCTGTACTGATCTGAACGGCACCGGGCCATGTGCATTCCTTTACAGAATACTTGACCATTGACATTAAACAGGACAAGTGTTTTTAATGGAAGAAACTTCCTAGCTTCATCGCTAACTTTTGATCTGGTTTGTGCCTCGTAGGTCCGCCCATCATTTCCAGTGATCCCGTCCAGTACGCTGTGAGGGGGGAGAGGGGGGAGGTCAAGTGCTACATAGCCAGCACACCTCCTCCAGATAAGATCGTAAGTGCACAGAAGATGTGAAAGTGTACCGGTAGCTTCAGCAAATCTCCAAATGATAGCAACGCCTGAATAATTCAGACGGAATAATTCAGGACAAGGAAAAGCTTTGGCCACAAAGAGCTCCTGCTTGTAGCTTTTAGGCTAACAGCGCTTTGTTTTCTGCTCCTCCTGTCCCTGTAAATGGCTCCACTCCTGCATGCCGTCCTCCTTTCCCGTTTGAGTCACCTCGAACCTCTCTCCGAGCCTCCCTCCGTCTCGTCGCATGAAGAAAACCAGCGCCAGCCCCTGATGCGTCTGGATTTTAGCTCTGCGTCAGTGCGCAGCCAGGACAGAGCGCGGCGGTGGCACCACCTCTGTGAACTGATCCGTCCTGACTCGCAGCTTCCTTAATGCGAGAGGCGGGGGCTGGAACAGGAGATTTATAAAATATAAAGGGCCGGAGAGAGGAGCCGTTGTTCCAGTAAACGCCACGGCCAGGAGAATGTGCCTCTCTCCAATAAGTGGGCCGATTATAGGAACATGTGGCCTGATGCATATTTAACTCAGCAGAGTACTCCAGCTCTGAATAATACAGCTGCTGTTAGTGGCTCCAAAAGGTGGAGGATGAGCAATGTTCTCGCCAGCTCAGTCACCCACCGTGCTGCTGCTCCTCAGTCTGCACTAACGTGTTGATGCTGTCAGGAGCTCGTGCTGCATGTTTGTTCACGTTGAGTTAGACGGATATTTATAGGCTGCTCTGAATTTAACCAAAACATGCTCAAATATGCTGCAACATATTCAATATATCACCATGAAAGGTGGGCAGTCTCCTAGACTCGCAGGGGTTCCCAAACTTTTCCATGCCATGGCCACTAATCATCATTAGCTTCTGGCCGAGGCCCCTCTCGCAAACCCACAAACAATGCTACAAAATATGTAAAAAAACATCAACTGTTAGAATGTTTTAACTTTTATTCACTAGGCCTGTCGCGATAAACAAGAAATCACTTAATTACATGATAAATGAAAATCATCTACCTCGTTTTCTTTTATCGGCTTTATCGTTTCTTCTCTTTTTTTCTTCTCTCTTCACTAAAAGCAGCTAAGCTACAAGCTAAGCCAACGGGTCGACCTCAGGAAAAAACCTCCGTCTTGTCAAAGCTCCAAAATTCACGTTTGAAACCCGTGCCTTTGTCTAAAAAGTTGTTTTTCTCTGCAAAAAGAAGCTGAGAACTTGTTTACTGATTTTTATTAAAAGCTTTGTGTGAAAAATGCTATGCTAAAGAGCTCAAACCACACCGAGCGGCCACCATTTTAAGAACCGAAAACAAGGAAGGAAAGATAGCCCATGTCACGTCAAGGGGTCTCCCTCCCATTTTTCTCAAAGAAACATGCTGCTCACTCCCTCACTATCCATTCTTCGGTTCAAACAGTCTTATACTTTCATCCGGTGGTCAAAAAAGGTACTACACACAAAATAAATTAACCAACATTTCTTCATAAATTTTACAATAATTATTAATTATTGTCAAATTTCAAACAATATTATCGTTTATCACGGTAATTTCTGAGACAATTAATCGCCCAGCTAAATTTGTTATCGTGACAGGCCCATTATTCAATATATTCAATTATTACAGTTGCTGAGCATAAAAATGTTATTAACACGGTTTCATATTCCTACTGAAAAAACAACTTTTCTACAAACTGTTGACCAAAAGAACAAAACAATAGAAATCTACAAGAGTGTGCATCTGGAAAGACAGATTGCCCTAATGGGCAATTTTTATTATTATTACTTTTTTTTATTTTTGCTTTTTTAATCTTATTCTCTCCAGCCCTCTGGTGCCCCCCTGGCAGCCCCCCAGGGGGCCATGGCCCCCACTTTGAAAAACGCTGCCCTAGAGGTCTTTTAACTTTATGACAGTCATTAGTGTTCCTCTGGGAAAGAAACAACCGTCTTATGTAACTGTTTAAAACCTTTTTTTTTTAATATTCTTTTCCACAATAAACTACCGGGGTAGTCATTCTTTTAGAGCTATCTCACCTTAAATTAAAATGTCAAATATAAATGGTTTTTATTTTAATTATTTAAGGATGTTTTGTTTAAAAAAAACAACTCCACATTTGATTTATTTTTTAAATTTACTAAATGTTTGTATTATGGCAATTAAAATTAAAAAGGCATTTCCCACTAGTACGCCTTAAACTATCCATCCATTATGTTTACCCGCTTCTTCAATTTTGGGGTCACGGGGGTCACCTGTGCCCATGCCCATTTTCATTTAGCCTTTATTTATCCAGGTAGTCTCATTGAGCCACAAGAACTCATTTTCAAGAGAGACCCGTTTAGGGAGCAGATGGTGGGGGTTAAGAGTCTTGCTCAGGGGCCCAGAGTGGGGCGAGTGAGGGTGGAGGGAGGTGTGGGTGTTTCACCTTTTCCACCCACATTTTGATGTTGACGGTACCGGGAGTTGAACCTATGACTTTCTGATCACAGGCCCATCTTCTAACCTTTGCCCCACCACTCCCCATGTATGCACAAAACATGCATGTTTTTGGTCTGTGGGAGGAAACCGGAGTACCCGGAGAAAACCCACGCATGCACGGAGAGAACATGCAAACTCCACCCAGAAAGGCCGCCAGCTGGGATTAATTCCAGCGACCTTCTCGTTGAGGCAGCAGCTCTACCAACTGCACCACCATGTTCGGGTTTTGGATTCAGAATAAGCCAGACACAGGAGTGCAAAAACAAGAACAGTTTTTTATTAATGAGTCTGCTGGCAGCTGGAGTCAGGGTCCAAGTCAGGAGTCCAATCTTAATAGACAGAGAGAGAAAGTGGGGCAATGCAGGGTCGTGGTCCAAAGGGGTCAAACACGGAGTCAGAGGTCCAAGAATTAATCCAAAAAGGGTGATCCGAGAATCGTGGTCATACAGGCAGAGGTCATTACAGTGATCAGAAGGACAGAGCAGAATCAGACGAGGAGCAGGCAAAAGGGTAAATCCACAAGACAAGGCGTGAGGTCGAAAATCCAAATACAGGGCATGAACATCAAACATGAACAAGAACAAGATGGCTGGATATCAGGGACCATGGAAGGTATAATAATTCGGCACCGGTGGAGAGTGAGAATGGAACTTATAAAGGGTGCAGAGCAGGTGAACTAGATGAGCTGAACAGGTGCGTGGAATCAGGGCTGATTGCTGTGAGAAAAGGGAGGCGTGGTATGGAGTGCAGGCTTGAACTGGAGGATGGGTGATAGGCAAAACACATCAGGGAAAAACAAACAATGTCATGAGGGGCACAAACTATGGCAGGTGACATGGACAGGAGAACAAAGAGCATGAAGGCAGGTTTATGGCAGGAAGGGCAGAAACATGGCAAGAGGAGCAGTGACGTGAGTAGATGAGGGGTCAGCAGGGGGCTGCTGACCATTACAATACTTCCTGTCCAAAGGTTTGTGAAGACTCTCCAGCCCATCAGACCCTACAGATTCAAATTCACTCTTGCCTCTTTGTGGTCAGATATGGAGGATTTTTAATATATTTTTAATCTAAAACACTATCCATGTGCAATGCCAGTTTTTTTTCTTTTATTTTGTTGCTTATACTGACCTGGATATACTCCTAGCTGCAACAGCCCGGTGCGTCCACTCTTTACGTCCTGATAAACCAGCAGGAATCAGCTGGTCTGAGCAGTGGAGACTCCGATGCTGCAGCCTGCATGCATGTGGAGCAGATTTTTTTTTTTTTTTAAACCAAACGTTGACGTACAAAATGCAAGTTTGCCGTTTGCTCTTTACATCCAAACTACAACAGCTTAGTCAGACGAGACAACAGGCGGAACTCTTCAGTAAGTTCAGCCGCGAATAAAGCGTCTTCTCCGGAGTGAAGTATTCTAACTTTTTAACTTTTTACTGCGTCTCTCAAATATAAAAGTCGTTACCTACTAATGATTCAACATAAACATCAAAGTATGGGGATAGAGGTAATAAGAAAAACTATTAGTGAGACGAATGCTTTATTTTATGATATGATAAGTATGGGAAACAAACATTTATTTACAAATGATTTTCCATATGGCTGATTTTTTTTCTCCAGCAGAACTTGGCGTGTAGTAAAGTTACTGTGAGGTTACAGGAGCATCTGAAAAAAATTCTGACAAAATAAAGGATTTTTAGTCTTTGTCAGAAAAAAAGTTGTGTTAATTGACCGCACCAAAATGACTGATTAAATAAAACCACGGACAAGGATAAACGTGTGGCTGATTTTTCGAACTCACCACCTCGACTCGGTTTGATGTGCTCGTCCTGTCCTTGCTGCAGGTGTGGGCGTGGAAGGAGAACGTGTGGGAGAAAGAGAAGGGGACACTTCTGGAGAGGTACACCGTAGAGCAGAGCAAACCGTCAGCCGAGGGCGGCGGCGTCCTCTCCACACTCACCATCAACAACGTCATGGAGTCCGACTTCCTGTCCACCTACAACTGCACGGCCTGGAACTTGTTCGGCCCGGGAACCATGATCATCTCTCTGGAGGAGACTGGTAGGTTCACATCTACAAGTTTGGAGGAAACATGCTGATAGGGAATAGGCTGTCAAGACCCAACTGCAATCTCTAAAATACAAAAGTCCCTTCTTTATTGTGGGGGTTATGTTCCAGACAGCCCCCCCCCCCCCCCCCCCGGCCGCCCGCAATAAGTGAAAATCCACTAAGTAGCGACGTTATATTTATTTTAGTATTTATATATTTTAAGGTTTTATAAGCCCTTCCCACACTTTTGCAATGTTCTAAACTCTTAATCCTACGTCATTTTAACAACATACGTACAGTACTGTACATGTAGCTACTAAATTTTATTTGCCAGCTCTGCAGAACAAGAGCGGCTCTCGTTCTGGTCCAACTCTGTTCTGGTCCGACTCAGTTCATTTCTGCCGACGTAACCTGCAGCAACAAAGCCCAAAATCAATGTTCTATACCAGGGGTCTGCAACTGCGGCTCTGGAGCCACATGTGGCTCTTTGGTCCCTCTGCAGCGGCTCTTTCAAGCTTTGACCAAAACTGAAATAAAACTGAATTTTATTGGTTGTTATAACAACAACTAAAAGGGCTATTAGCAATTTTCCTGTCATTTATTTTGCAAAATTTTGAATACTAGAAACACTACAAGGAGTAAAACATACTTTCACTTTATCCTGATGCATGCTCGATAATCCAGGTAGAAAAATCCAAAAAAGTTCAATCTGGTCCTCTGGACATTCAAAAACAACAAAAAACCAAACAAAGCAAAAAAATGTAGAAACGTTTCGTCTTTCATCCAAAAGACTTCCTCAGTCTGAGGAGCTGTATTCAGCTCAGTCTCTTAAGTAGCACCTTCTCAGAGTGGATCAACCAGTTTTGCTGCTGACAACCAAAACCAACTATTGACCGTATTTTGTACCACAGACTGTACCCAGGGGAGGCCACACCTAGTCTGTATGATTTACCTAAAATCCACAAACAAGGTGTACCTTTAAGACCAATTGTTAGCATGATTAACTCTGTCACCTACAATGTTTCCAAATATCTGGCGTCTGTACTCATCCCTTTAGTTGGCAGCTCAGAACACCATGGACTTTGTGGATAAGGTGAGGGATGTCATCATGGAGACTGATGAAACAATGGTCTCTTTTGATGTCACGTCACTCTTTACCTGCATTCCTGTTGATGATGCAGTAGAGGTGGTCAGTTTAAGATTAAAATCAGACACCACTCTGAGCAGCAGGACCACACTTTCCACAGAACAACTGTGTCAACTCTTGAAACTGTGCCTGCAGTCAACCTACTTCACATATGGGGAGCAATATTATAGGCAGAAACATGGGTGTGCTATGGGGTCTCCAGTTTCTCCTATTGTTGCCAACCTGTACATGGAGGAGGTAGAAAAGAGAGCCTTGACGTCCTTTTCAGGGACACCACCAAGTCATTGGTTCAGGTATGTTGACGACACCTGGGTTAAAATCAAATCTCAGGAAGTCCAACATTTTACTGACCACATCAACTCTGTGGATAAATACATCAAGTTCACACGAGAAGATGTAAAAAATGGCAGGTTGGCTTTCTTGGACTGTGAGGTCTCAGTCTCTGATAGAGGACATTTGCAAACT
>NC_056498.1:10485800-10515969 GCF_014905685.2 Nematolebias whitei
TGCCAACCTGTACATGGAGGAGGTAGAAAAGAGAGCCTTGACGTCCTTTTCAGGGACACCACCAAGTCATTGGTTCAGGTATGTTGACGACACCTGGGTTAAAATTAAATCTCAGGAAGTCCAACATTTTACTGACCACATCAACTCTGTGGATAAATACATCAAGTTCACACGAGAAGATGTAAAAAATGGCAGGTTGGCTTTCTTGGACTGTGAGGTCTCAGTCTCTGATAGAGGACATTTGCAAACTAAGGTGTACCGCAAACCCACCCACACAGACCAGTATTTGCAGTTTGACTCCCATCACCCTTTGGAGCACAAGTTAGGAGTCATCAGGACTCTGTATCACAGAGCAGACAGCGTCCCCACTAGCTCAGGAGCCAGGCAGAAGGAGAAATCCTACACAAGACAAGCTCTAGAGCAATGTGGATATCCTAACTGGGCCTTCCTGAAAGCAGAGAAGAAACCCAAACAGGACTCCAGTCAGCCATCAGGTGGAAAGGAGGAACCCAGACCCAGACCAGTGTTCATTCCATATGTTGAGGGAGTATCAGAGAAACTGTGACGTTTATTCTCTAAACATAACGTCCCAGTGGCTTTTAAACCCCAAAATACATTACGGCAAAGACTGGTTCATCCCAAAGATCCAGTCCCCCGGCACAAACAGAGTAATGTTGTGTATGCTGTTCAGTGTCAGGAGGGCTGTGATCAGTCTTACATTGGGGAAACTAAACAGCCACTGGCCAAAAGGATGGCCCAGCACAGAAGATCAACATCATCAGGCCAGGACTCTGCGGTCTACACTCATCTCCAGGCCAGCGGTCACTCTTTCAGGGATGAAGATGTTCACATCCTGGACAGAGAGGAACGATGGTTTGAGAGAGGAGTAAAGGAGGCCATCTTTGTGAAAAGAAATCGTCCATCGTTAAACAGGGGTGAAGGCCTCCGGGTTCAACTGTCCCCCTCTTACAATGCTGTGATTGCTAGTATCACTCAGCCCTCTGTGAATAGTAAACAGCCATCAGTGTGCTAATGATCCATTGTTAGGCTGATGGTCCTTCTTGAGCATGTGATCAGCTGGTTTTGGTTGTCAGCAGCAAAACTGGTTGATCCACTCTGAGACGGTGCTATTTAAGAGACTGAGCTGAAAACAGCACCTCAGACTGAGGAAGTCTCTCGGATGAGAGACGAAACGTTTCTACATTTTTTTGCTTTGTTTTGTTTTTTGTTGTTTTTGAATGTCCAGAGGACCAGATTGAACTTTTTTGGATACTTTCACTTTCACTTTATGCATTATTTCTTTAAAGTAGGATATGTAATTGTTTTACAGTTTAAAAAAAATCACATAAGACTGCATAGTTTATTGTTTGTTTTTAGAAACTGGGCAAAAATTATATATTTTTTCTTCTTTACAAGAATCTCGTCTTTTATTTGGTCTTAGAATGTAAAATTATCAGTAAATGTTAAAAATCATTAGATTTTTTTAGTTTTATTAAATCACACCTACGGTCCAGAAAAGTGCCCTCCAACAAACTTAAAGTGGTCTGTGGGCCACCAGTTGAGAATCCCAGTTGTAGCAGGTATTGTGGTTCTGGTCACGTTTAATTTAGTGAACAAAGAGGCAGAAATGGCTCTTTTGATGGTAAAGGTTGCAGACCCCTGATCTAAACTCTTAAACCTACTAATTTTAACAACATACTTCTGTAGCTACTAAATTTTACTTACCAGGCTCTTCCGAACAGGAGCAACTTGGTTCCGGTCTGACCCAAGAGATGAAAAAAGTCCCAGTGGGCTCCAGATGGAGCCCTGGACCTTTGGCGGCACGTCCCCGCTCTGAGGTCCTCGTGGGCCGGCTAAGAGCTCTCGGGTTCACCGCTGAGTCTGGTCTGGTTCAGTGCAGCCCATGAGCATCAATGAGCATTTTGGGGGTGGGGGTGGGGCAGACCTTCTGTTGGCTGGCTCGGACCAGACGTGGTTGATTGAGTCCAAGTCTGGATGAAAAAAGTCCCGATGGGCTCTGGAAACAGCCCTGGACTTTCAGCTGCGCGCATCCCGCTTGGAAGTCCTCGTGCGCCGGCTACCAGCTTTCAAGATTCACTGATGGGTCTTGAGATCTGGTTTTGATCTGGTTCTGGTCCAGTTCGTTGAGTTCCATGCGGCTCTCTGCATCCACTGGACGCCCGTCAGATCAAAATGTTCCCTCTAACTTTTCAGTCGAAGGAAACAGGGTTTCTGGGCGGGGCCCTATTGGCTTCTGGGAAATGTAGTTTTTAAGAGCAGGAATACAGTTGAGGCTTACTGAGAGAAAACTAAAATGGCAGCACCTGTCCAAAGTATATTATTTTTTTATTAACTTTTTACTGTACGACCAGTGAGTAATATTAAAGTAGACAATCATGTCCTGTACAATATTATAGCCTTTACGTTCACAAACCGCAATAGAGTGAGTCCACAAACGTTGAACCGTGAAGTAGTGAGGGACTTTTATTAGTAAAATATATGAAAAAGCTGTTAACACTCCAAATATTATCTTCAATGTAACAGTGTCTTTTATATTCATTAGTCTGGGTTGTGATGTCATCACAGTACAAACAACACTCATGTTTAAATGTAAATGAGCTGCACATAAACACTAACTGAACAAACACGTCTGTCCTTGAAGTCTTGACTCCACTTCTGGCTCAGCTGATCTCCATGTCTTGTTGGACCTCTTAGAAAACTGGGTTGGCTTGTCTGGTCCGATTCTCAACTGGTTTCAAACTGCATACTGGACCGCGTTCACACTGCAGGACTACTGAGACAACAGAGAGCCAAACTTTCCTCTTTTTGTTTCTCCTCCTGTCGCCACAGAAGAGGTTCCAGTGGGGATCATAGCCGTTGGGACGGTGGGCTCCACCATCCTCCTCTTCATCTTCCTGCTGATTCTCGTCCTTATCTTCTACCGGCAGCGCAAAGGCAGTGAGTGTTCAAACTTTAGTCATGTCTTCGTCCAGGTTTAGATCTTTCTCACAGTTTTTGTTTAAACTGAATATAAGCTCGACTTCCTCTGAGCAGTTTGGTCCCCCAGCTGATGAGGAACCTCTTAACTGAAGAGTGTGTCCAGCTGTGTTCACCCCGGCTGTTTGTTTTCCAGGCCGGCGCGGGGTCACGCTGGGTAAACCCGACATCAAGGTGGAGACCATAAACAAGGAGACCCACAGCTTAGAGGAGGACTCGGGCAGCGTTTCCACAGCTTCACGTATGGTCAAGGCCATGTACTCGGTGAGCGGCGGGTGTTTGTGTTTGGGCTGCTGTCTGTTTTTACAGAGGAGAACTCTGTTCCCGTACTGTACTTTATACTAAAACCAGATTTCCTCTTTAACTCGCTCTCATTTTAACTCTTAATCCCATTTTCTCTCTCTTTTTTTTTTCCTCTCACGCTCTGTTCGCTCCATCCTTCTTGTGTTTTATCGCCCCCTCTTCACTCCTTTCCCTTTTGTTTTTTCGTTGTTTGACGGTTTAGTTTCTCCCTTCTGTGTCCTTCTCTCCCTCCAATCAGCCTTTTAAAGACGACATCGAGCTGAAGTCAGACATGCGCAGCGACACCCTGGACACCCGGCAGGAGTACGACCTGAAGGTGAGCCTGCAGACGAAACCATCCATCGCCGTTTTCTGTTCAGGAAGCAGATGTGATCTAACATCTGTCTGTTTAACATTTGAGCACACTACTAACCAAAATATGTTGTTCCCATTGTGGTGTTGTGAATCATTTACTGTAATTGCCGGTCTATAGAACAAACCTACGATGGAGCTTTAGGGCCACGCTAAAAAAAAAAAAAAAATAAAAGCTTTTATCTAAAATAAAATTGCTAGAATAACGTCGAATGAAGTTTTAATATTATGAGAATAAAGTCGTACGACATGTTTGTTTTTTTACAGGTCTTGTTTATTTATTTATTTCCCACGAGTCGGATTTACGACACAACCTGTAAATCAATCTAGTAGGCGTATCAGCAAATGACCAATCTGAAGCTCAGAGTTCCGATAATATTACGACTCATTTAGCTTCGGATTGGTCATTTGCTGACACGCCTACTGGATTGATTGACAGGTCGCGTTGTGGATCCAACTTGTGCAAAAAAATAAATGAGAGCTGCAAAAATAAAAATAAAAAAAAAGTCTCGTACGACTTTATTCTTGTAATTTTATGGCTTTTAATTTTTATTTTTTGCATGGCCTTAAAGCTCTGTCGTAGACACCTCACTGTAAGCCGCATAGATTACATTTAAATAAAAGGACAGTTTTGCACATAAAGAAGACATGCTGGTGTATGAGCCACAGCCGTCTACAATTAACCATCTGTAACTGTCCCCAGCTCTTGGTCGTGTGCAGCTCTAGTTGTAGTACCAGAATCAACCACCAGATGACATGAGTCCAAAGCATGAGATAAATGTAGTGGCTTTTACACCAGAAATTACTGTGTATGTTTTGACTTCCTGAAAACTTGGGTGATGAAGTACGAAGCTGCCAAAACGCTCCTCTCAAACCTCCATGCCCCCATCCCACGAATAATCTGTGAGAGGCAAACAAACCTGTCCGTTTAACTGGAGAAGAGCTGCCTCCAAACACAGAAACAGAAATGAATACACCGCAGGACGTGGGTTCGATCGCCCTGACAGCCTCTTCAGCCACGACTCGATTTAGTTTCCCTCAGTGAAGCACCAAAGCAGCGTAGAAAAACAACGAGACGGCAGAATCCTGCCAGAGAAGAACAAAAGAGCTTTTAACGTGGAGGTTTAAGGCCGTTAAGACTTCCAGTTTAAGGATGTTTATGCTACATCCGATGCTGAACAGTCAGCTAGCGGTTGTGGGATGTTTAGTTCTGCACACGTTTCATAGTCCATGAGACACGGTGCAGAGCTCCTGGAAACCCCTCCCGCTGCAGTACACTTCACAGTACAGGTTTCTTCCGCCAGGGTCTCCACTCCATCCCTGCATCCTTTTGTAACATTTGACACCCCCGTCTGTGGAGAAAACATCTTACCTGTTGCAGATAGCTGATTGAACGACCTCAGCTCAGAGAAATAGTTAAATTCTGAGCTAACAGCTAGTCTATCCAAAGCAATGGATTGTCATGACTTGTTAATTTTTATTTATTTGATTAAAAAATACATTAATTCTTGAATTTCAGGGCTGCATAATTTTCTAACATGGTTGGTAACAGGCTGTAACTTTGATATAAATAATAATAATCATTAAAAAAAAAACCTGTATCTGTCTGTCTGAGTCTTTGAGAAGCAAAGATGGTTAAAGAAAAGTTGTCAAAAGTCATTGAACAGTTTTTAAACACTTTTTTCCTCAAAAAAAAGTTCTGGATGACTTTCAGTAAAGAGACTGACGAACAGCCTTAAACTGAACCGTCATAAACCCACATCCCTCGTCAGACACCGCAGTATTATAACGTTACATTCACAAATAACACTTCACATTTTACTGTGCAAAAATAGTCAGCACCTGTTCAAACAGACACACTCTGTGATGCTCTGACCTGGGATCAGTTCTCCTACAAACATCTAATTTCTACATCTGTGAAAGCAGCATAACACAGAAATGTCCAGCTGCCTTTAAAAACACATTTGTAGACAAGAGCACAAGCTGCTCGCAGAAAAGAGCAGGGCTCACGAAGAACACGGTCCAGGTACTGGACTACTCTTGTTGGCATTGTGAAGGCAACAATTCAGAGCAGTAAAAGCTTTACATGTAGGGTTGGTATAAAATGCAAAAATTATTGTAGAATAATTACTAGAATAATAGTAACAGTACACTTTGTTCAATTCAGTTTATTTCTATAGCTCCAAGTTCCGACAGAAGTCGTCTCAGGGCACTGAACAGAAACATTCATATACATTTAAAAAAGCCAATTACCGTATTTTCCGCCGGACACGTCACATCAGTCCAAATATGTCTAATAAAGTGGAAAAAACATAAATACATTGCTTTGCCGTACACGTCGCATCAATTATGTGTCACCACTGACGACCTGGAAATGTGGGCCAGTGTTGTGCCAAAAATCAATTGGCTGCCAAATGGTGGCCACGGGAACACGCACAGGAGGACTTTAACAAGAATTTAACAAGATCAACACCTAAACAATTATTTGTTTACTCAAAATTATAGCAAAAGTGTGTCTCAGTGTAACTGTTGGAGCCCATTAAGTATTGAATGAATTAATTATTTGCAAAATGATGAATATTGATCTAAAACTATGTTAAATATTACAGATTGCAGAAGAGCTATTATGTTTCTTCTTATTTAGTTGTTTATGGCTCCCTCTAGTGGGATCAGCGGAGGCAGTGATTAAAAAGGGGAATTCAGCTGCTGCAGGGCTGATTGTTGTTTTTTGCAGTGAAGGAGAGAGGCGTGAAACAGTTTTCTTTACCACACACAAATTGTTTAATTTTTGAGATTTGTAAGAAGTCAACTCGATAATATTTTGTTAAATTCAACAAGGAAATTAAATGCAGAACTTTTGAAACAAGAAATCTCTCCGCGAGTGCTTATATATTTTGTTATGCGTCGAGAACCTCCTCCACAAGGCTATTCTGTCTCAAACTTTTTGGAGCTTATGATGAAGCAAGAATAGCCACCACAGTAACGTTTCCTTAATAAATGCACTTTGATGGTCAAATCAGCTGCATTTCAAAAGACGATATGCGGAAGTAAACGCGCAGAGGGAAGACTCACTGCATTTCTTCAAAATTTAACAAGATAAGCATCTCAAACAATTATTTGTTTGTTCGACTTTATAGTAAAGGTGTGTCTCGGTGTAACGTTTGCTTAATAAATGCACTTTAATGGTCAAGTCAGCTGCATTTCACCGGGGCGGTGCAGCGAAATGAAGCTGATTTGACGGTTGCTCCAGGTGAGCTGGACAAAGGTGGAAGGCTGTGGCAAGCCGATTGTGTCATTAATAGTCTCTTTAACCTATTGCATGACACAACGGCATGCCATACTACTCGAGTGCCGTCTAGTGGCTGAAAATGGTAGTGTTCAATATTTTCAGTCAGAATGAATGAAAACAGTCATATCTCAGCCAAAAATTGGTTTATCAATATGGGAAAAATCCATAAATACGTCGCTTCGGCGTATAAGTCACAGGGTATGCAAATTATGCAAAAAAACAAACAAAAAACACCCCGCGACTTATAGGCTGAAAAATACAGTATGTACCAAGAAGAGTTGTGGGACTAACAAGAGTTTGTTTGCACAAGATTTCAAATTTTAGACCTATGAAAAGTTAATGTTACATCAGCTGTGAGTTAAACATTGTTGAAAAGTCAATGAAAGCTGAATTAAACTTGTGTAAAAACTAAAAACTATTTATGAAAAAGTCAGCTTAGTCATGCAAAGTCTACCTTTGTGTGACCAATTTAAACTTTGTATGATAGAGCTTTAGAGCTTCATAAATGGTTGGATGTGTTTGTGTTTTCCAAAGTACAATTGATTTAATTGGGATTTTTGCAAACTTTGTCTTCAGCAAAATGTTTTTTCCCAATTCTGTGCAACAAAATACTAATCCAGACAAAATCAAACAGGAGAGATTTTAGATCATAATAATTGTAAAAAAAGAAAGAATAATTAAGTTGAGAATATCGCTTAACATTAGCCTACAACACAACACCATAAATGACAGATTTACAGACATTTCAATGTAAAAAATAAACCAAATCACAGAAAATTCAGAGATTTTTTATATTAAAAAATGTGCATCAGTCCCAGTTATTCTAAAGCAAGTTTCCATTTCTTTTTGTAAAAATCTCCTTTTTCAAACAGCATCTTAAATCTTTGTTCTTAAAGCCCGTTCAGCCTCATGTCGTTGTGTTTCCAGGACCCCACCAACGGGTACTACAACGTCCGAGCTTCCACTCAAGACGAAGTCCTGCCCGGGTCCCGTTCCACCATGCACTACTCCGACTACCGCTCCCCTGGAGGAACACCGGGGGGCGCTGCATCCATCAGCAGCAGCACCGGAGGCTCGGGGGCCACTGCCAGCGGAGGAGCTCCCGGTCCTCCCGGCCCCCTCACCTCCCCTGGGCGCCCACAGGCTTGTTATGACCCCCGACCGCCGTCCAGACTGTCCCACATCAGCTATGCCCAGTTCAACACGTTCACCCGCGGGAGTCAGAGCCAGCAGCCCCCAGCTAACCCTGCCCCCGCAGCCAGTGACTTCCCAGGAGACTGTAGCCTCCTGGACTCCACCTCCCAGCTGGCCTACGACAACTACGGATACCCCTCGCACTACCAAACCTACCGCATGGGCTTTGCACCGTCCAGCCTGGCCCCTCTGGAGGCCGGCCCCTCCTATGAGATGTATGGGGTGGGATCCGGGGTGGGGAGCCCCGGGGTCGGGGTCAGCCCCGGAGGCCCGGCTCCCTCCGGATCAGAGACTGGGCTCGGGAAGTACGGTAGCTCCACTCGCTTCTCCTACACATCGCAGCACTCTGACTACTCCCACAGCCGACACACACAAAGAATGCAGACTCACGTGTGAAACACACCTCGTCGTATAATTAACACACATGTACCCACACACACACACCTACCAAAACACATCTCACACATACATGCACAAAGTCAGAAAACCTTACCCGCCATGAGACAGGGAGAGGAAGGAAACCAAGGTGGAAAATGAAGGAGTTTTAGTGAGAATGAAGGGAAATCCCACAGTTTGGTAGAATTCCCTAATTCTGACGCGTTTGTCTATCGGAGCTCTGAGAGAGCGAACAGTGCAAGTCACAATCAAGGCCGGAGAAGCAGCGAGAGGACAGGAGATGACCGATCCTTGGAGCCCTTAGCCTTTTCTATGATCTAACATTGTAAAGTGGAACTGACTGTCTAACATGGTACATGCTGATAGAAAGCAACCTCAGCCAGTGGAAGCCATTTCTGGCCACCATTTGTACTTTTCTTTTAGCTGATTGTCTTATTCAGTGACCATAGAGCACATATACATTATATGATATCCCAGAATGCCCGTGTGTACAGGAGAGCCGGGCCTGTAGGGTTGGGTCGGGAGAGGGTGCTGGGGTTAAAGGGAGGGTCGACATCATTTTGCACTTCATCTACAGTATTCATGCTTTTGATGTCCCTTGAATATACAAACCGGATTCCAAAAAAGTTGGGACACTAAACAAATTGTGAATAAAAACTGAATGCATTGATGTGGAGGTGCCAACATCTAATATTTTATTCAGAATAGAACACAAATCGCAGATCAAAAGTTTAAACTGAGAGAATGTATCATTTTAAGGGAAAAATCTGTTGTTTCCAAATTTCATGGCGTCAACAAATCCCAAAAAAGTTGGGACAAGTCCATTTTTACCACTGTGTGGCATCCCCCCCTTCTTCTTACAACACTCAACAGACGTCTGGGGACAGAGGAGACCAGTTTCTCAAGTTTAGAAATAGGAATGCTGTCCCATTCATGTCTAATATAGGCCTCTAACTTTTCAATCGTCTTGGGCCTTCTTTGTCGCACCTTCCTCTTCATGATGCACCAAATGTTCTCTATAGGTGAAAGATCTGGACTGCAGGCTGGCCATTTCAGTACCCGGATCCTTCTCCTACGTAGCCATGATGTTGTGATTGCTGCAGAATGTGGTCTGGCATTATCGTGTTGAAAAATGCAGGGTCTTCCCTGAAAGAGATGACGTCTAGATGGGAGCATATGTTGTTCTAGAACCTGAACATAGTTCTCTGCATTAATGGTGCCTTTCCAGACATGCAAGCTGCCCATGCCACAAGCGCTCATGCAACCCCATACCATCAGTGATGCAGGCTTCTGAACAGAGCGTTGATAACAACTTGGGCTATCCTTGTCCTCTCTGGTCCGGATGACATGGCGTCCCAGTGTTCCATGAAGAACTTCAAATCGTGAATCATCTGATCACAGAACAGTCTTCCATTTTGCCACACTCTATTTTAAATTACCCCTGGCCCAGTGCAAACGTCTGAGCTTGCTTAGAAATGGCTTCCTCTTTGCACTGTAGAGTTTCAGCTGGCAACGGAGCATGGCACGGTGGATTGTGTTCACTGACAATGCTTTCTGGAAGTATTCCTGAGCCCATTCTGTTATTTCCTTGACAGTGGCATTCCTGTTTGAGGTGCAATGACATTTAAGGGCCCGGAGATCACGAGCATCCAGTAGAGTTTTACGGCCTTGACCCTTACGCACAGCGATTGTTCCAGATTCTCTGAATCTTTTGATGATGTTATGCACGGTTGATGATGATAACTTAAATGTCTTTGCTATTTTACGCTGGGTAACACCATTCTGGTATTGCTGCACTATCTTTCTGCGCAACAATGGTGGAATTGGTGATCCACTTACCATCTTGGCTTCTGAGAGACACTGACACTCTGAGAAGCTCTTTTTATACCCAATCATGTTGTCAATTGATCTCATTAGTGTTAATTGGTCTTCCAGCTGTTCGTTTTATGCTCAATTTCCTTTTTCCAGCCACTTATTGCTACTTGGCCCAACTTTTTTGGAATTTGTTGACACTGAAATTTTGAATCAACATATTTTTCCTTTAAAATGTTACATTTACTCAGATTAAACTTTTGATCTGTCATCTATGTTATATTACGAATAAAATATTGACATTTGCCCTCTCCACATCATTGCATTCAGTTTTTATTCACAATTTGTTTAGTGTCCCAACTTTTTGGGAATCCGGTTTGTATCTCCGTTATGTCTTCTGTTTATTTGCACACCGAGACTAGAGCTTTGTATTCTATTTTTTAACATTGCAGAATTATTTTTGTCGATGTAAAACATGTATTGTGTACGTTACGGACCAAAAGTTTGAACGTGAGCGCACATCAACTTTGAGGGTTTGGCTGAGCGAGATCCACTGAGAGACGGAGGGGAGAGTCGTGCCAATGAGACATATTTCACTTTTTGTATAAAAACTTAGGTAAAAAAAGAAAAACTTAAACCTAGTGCCAAGCGTTCACGTTGTCTTTCACCTTAGATCTTGTATATGCAGTAGGAGCTCCTTCTATTGGCGGGTGCTGCTTTATGAACTGGAGTTTTTAGGAGGGGGCTCAAGTCACAGTTATTAGGGTTAAAGCCACTGATTGCAAAGTATGAAATCAAACTAAGGGTTATTCTGAGGTTTAACAAATGCTACAGTTTAAACAGATCATTTTCCATCCGTATCGATACGCAGTTCTGAAATGTGGGAATGCTTTTAAATATAAACGAAGCTGACTCCACCATAACCAGTTTGAGTCACTTAAACAACCTACCGTACATTAGGCTGGCTGTAGTCTGTGTAGGTAAACAAATATGGTAGAATTGGACAAGCATAGAATCTCAGCGAAGACATTTTTCAATGAGTCTTTTTATTGATTTTGTTTTTTAGAACACATAAAAAAACATACAACAAAATCCCCTCCCATACCACATCTGCTACACAGACATGAATGCATCAGACAGACTTTGACATACTTTCAAAGATATAAATGGCTGCCAAGTGTCCCAAAATCTCCCAACATATCCTTTCAGAGTATTTTGAATCTTTTCCAAATGAACATGACACATAACTTCTCTTATCCAGTGTTCATATGCCGGGGATGTGGATCCTTCCATCTGCATAAAATAAGTCTCCTGGCCAGAAGAGAAACAAAAGCAGTCATATTCCTCTCATACTTGCTGAAGGATGCATCCACAGGGGCCACCCTGCACAATAAAATGAATGGTGATGGGTGCACAGTTTTTCCACACACCCCAGAGAAATATCAAAAATAGATTGCCAAGTCCAGAATGTGTGCAAGTCAGAGAAGACATTTACCGTAAGTAGAAATATTAAAGTGACACTGCTGCTAAAAGTGCAAGAGAGAAAAAGAAATAATGAGTAATGGTTGCTACCAAGAGCAGATTGTTTATTTTAAATGATTAAGTGCGAACCGAACCATTCGTCCAATCCCTCTGTGACCACTGAGCAGGCCAGGCCATCGGGAAATGTCCCGGTGCTCCCGATGGTCCGTCCGCCACTGGTTGCTACATATCTAAAAAGAACAGAAAAGCCCGTTCTCTCAACATTTGTAACAAATCATAATTTAACTCTGTCATGTGGTGGCGCAGAGGTTAGAGAGGTGGGCCTGTGATCCGAAGATCATCGGTTCACGCCCCGGCCCCGACACCATCGACAATTGTGGGTGGGGTAGGTGAAACACCCACACTTGCCCCCACCCTCAGTCGCCCCACTCTGGGCCCATGAGCAAGGCCCTTAACCCCCACCATGTGCTCCCTAAAACAGGTCTCTCTTGAAAATGAGTTCTCGTGGCTCAATGAGACTACCTGTATAAATAAAAGCTAAATGAAAAAAAAAAAAAAAAGTGCTTAAAAACCAGTGGCGAACTGGGCCAAAAAAAGCTAAGCTTTCATTTAGGAGGACATGTGACATCACATTCGAAGCTAACGTCAACGCCTTCTATGGAGTCGCTGTCTATTTACATCACTCCATATTTATTAAGTTCCTTAACTTGCTGACAGGAAGGACTTCGCCTTTTATTCACCAAGTACGACATGAGACGGAACAGTTACTGACCACAACCTGAACATCAAAGCTAATAATAATAATGCTAATAATTTCACTGTATTTCAGTACAATGATAAAAAAGCTGATTCTGATTCTAACCCGACCCTAAACCGAAAAACGACAAGGAAAACCCATCTGAACACACAACCTGAAGAAGTCCACCCACTGCTGTCCCAAAATGACCTAGAAGTAGAGTTGCATTCGGACCTAAAAAATCTGACCCGGCCTGGACCGAACCCGTATCATTTTTTTCCGAGCCACAACCAATTAAATGTGATTAAAGACCCAGACCTGAAAAAAACCTGACCTTTTTTTATTTATTACGCTTTTCCCGCTTTTGTACGCAAATCAATTTGACATGATTTAAAAACATATTTCAAAGAAAGGAAGATATAAGCTTTCCTGTTTATTAACAAGAGGCAGCGGATTATTATATTTATTAACGGTCTGTGACTGCACGCGTCTTCTGATGCAGCTGCTGTGGGTCCAGTTAAGCTTCAGGTGGGTCACTGGCAGTCATCCATCTTTTTTTTTACCTCTTTCAACTGACTGGTGCTGGTGATCCAAATTGGATTGTCAGCCGCGCACGTCCGCTGACGCAATCAAAAGCCCGACACGGCCTTCCCATCCATCACATTATTTTGGCCCCACCCGAATTTTGGTCCTGGCGCGAGCTCGGGTTTGCTCTACCCAGAAGACCCTACGGCTCACCCAGTCTCTTGCGTTCAAGTAAAACGTAATTGCAATAATTCATGCTGAAATTTAACATAACATACTGTTCCTTTCAAATTTCATCATGTAAACCAAAGTACCAAACATGTAGCCAAAATACAACTTTAATATGTAAAATTATCAAAGTCAAAGTTTCTTTATTTGTCATACGCGCCACATGTGGTGGAACGAAATTGTGTGTACTTATCAATGTAATAAATTTAATATTTAACCTTTTTTTTTTTTTTACCAGCAACTACAATTTCTGTAGATTTTTCAATGTACAGGTCGCAATTGAATGTGTCACAAATCTACATGTGGTCAAAAACAAAAGATTTGCGAGGCCTTCTCAAAGTCCTGAGTCCTGTGTTTTAGTCCCACCCACTTTATACCAGCATTCTGATTGGTCAGTTTTCCTGTCAGTTATTAAACAAACTCATCCTGCGGAGCCTCTGGCTGACTTCAGCCTTCTCTGCTGACAGTGAAGTCCTAACCAGTGAGAGCTCTGTCTGTTTCTGCCTGGAGACAAAAATGTAAAATAATCTTATTGGATCCTTGTAATTTCATGAATAAAAAAAAAAAAAAAGCCCAACTGCAAAGTAGCTAGCTTAACAAAAATAAGAGAAAAAAAACTACATTGAAAATATTTATTTTATATCAAATAAATATTTAAAATTTATATGTAACTTTTCATATGTGCTGAAATTGTAGGCCTTCCCTGAAGACGTTGAAGGCCCTGAGTATTTCCGCCTGTTAAAACTTGCTTCTATGTTACTAATGACTGGAATCAGCCAGATGCGGGTTGGTCCTCAACATATTTCACTCTAGAGTATTTGAAGAGCAGCATTTCCTGTCCTGATCAAATTAGTCCAAGTTGTTGTATCTTCCAGACAAACAGGTGGAATAGGCCCTGATTTCAAATTTACTTTAATTTGGATTGTTTTAAAATCCTGTCTGCACATTTTATTCAACAAATCTGGGCTTAAATTTCTACCAACACATTAAAACTGTCCAACTGTTTCTTTGTCGTCTCAAACGGTTCTTCCACCGACATCGCCATTGTTGTATTTTTAGTCACAGCTGTTTGCGTAGGTAAACAAACCCACATATTCAAATTTACTTACAAAGTTATTAGTTTAAGGACACATTAACCATCTATATGAGAAAAATACTGAGCAAATTCATACTTTATGACTGTTCCCTCTCTCTGACCTGTATTCATGACTTTGCAATGAGTAGCTTAACCCTTGTTCTTCTCCGAGCTCCTGACTACGAGTTCAGACGGAGAGAGAGAACAAAACCACACGGATGATGAGCGTAGAGTGGCCTTATAGAGGAACTTGTCACACATTTCCATTATGAATCATTCCTCATTGTCTGTCTGCCAAAACCAGCCCGAGGAGAATGTGTATGAAGAGGTTTAATGAAGGCTCGTCTACAGTATTGACATGTAGTAGTGTGTGTGGGAGGGCGGTAGATCGAGGCGTGTGTGGGCGTCGCATCGATTTGTACGTTGTGTTTGTATAGACGTGTGAATGAGTGCGTGTGGATGAGAAACCTTAAACACACGGCGCCAAACTGCAGCGTGGCTGTTGAACCTTTACAGTGTGTTTCAATACGTGTCCATATCATTTCTCACAATCCTGTTCCAGTACTTTTATACCTCTGGTAGGACTGTAATCCTGTATTATTGTGTCTTTGAATTTAGGAAAACCCAATGTTTATCTTATTGTACTGTTCGTAGCAGAGACAACTGTTCAGAAGGTGTACGAGCATTATCAAACTCATTTTTTTATTTCATTACCTTCAATATTTTTTAAAAATGGTATGTAATTATTTTTCCACAGTATTGCATAAATAAAAGCACTGTTTTTATACAACGCTGCGTGTTCATCCTTTATTTTAAGCTATTTGCGGGTTAGATCTTGCTCTATGTCATTACAAACAAAAGCATCTTCAAAATGAACAACTTGCATTCCTTGTGAACATTATTGAAGATGACTCTCAGTCACACCACGTTTTAACTCAATATCTGTAAAAATTACTTGTGTTGTACTTTTTTTGTGTTGACTAAGGTTGATTAGCTGTGGCAGCCATCTTAAATTGGATAGACGCTCATTCATTGATTACTTTCTGAGAATTCAACTTCAAGCTGTCCTGTGGTTCTTGAGCGATTTTGCTAACAGGAAACACATTATTCACCTTTATGTAATAAATTGGTATAATACAGCATTTAATGAAGGATTATTAAGCAACTGAATGACTTAAAGAAGCATTTTGGAGGTCTGTTTGCAGTTGTGTCATCACAGAGCCAGACCAAAATAAAAATACTTCTGTATTCAGGAATAATTATGTATATTAGGAACAAAAATGGCAGCACGGTGGCGCAACTGGTAGAGCTGCTGCCTCTCAGCGAACAGGTCCCTGGTTCAAACCCCGGTCCAGGGGCCTTCTGGGTGGAGTTTGCATGTTCTCTCCGTGCATGCGTGGGTTTTCTCCAGGTACTCCGGTTTCCTCCCACAGACCAAAAACATGCATGTTAGGCTGATTGGTAACTCTAAATTGTCCCTAGGTGTGAGTGAGAGAGTGAATGGTTGTTTGTCTCGTTTGTCTCTATGTGTCCCTGTGATGGACTTGCGACCCGTCCAGGGTGTACCCCGCCCCTCGCACAGTGATTGCTGGACATGGGCACCAGCGACCCCCGTGACCCAAAATGGAATAAACGGGTAAAGATAATGGATGGATGGATGGATGGAGGAACAAAAATGACTGAAATTGTTTGGTGTATTAATTCTAATTAACATCAAAATTATGCTAGTTCACAAATAGCATGTTTGGTTTGGCAAGAGTTTTTTTTTTTTTTTAGGATTACATACATTATTCTATTAAATATGACTGTCCTAAATTAAAAACAAAAAATCCTTAGAGTTTTCCATTCTGAAAAAATATATTTTCAAGTTGATTTTTCTTGAACTAAGTCAGCATGGCCATTTGGAAATAAAATGTATCCCACCACCTCTCCCCCTTACAAAATAAATATATATGGAAACATTTAAAAATTATAATGCAAATCATTTACTCATTTGAATATTTGCTCACGAAGTGACGAAAACATTTCAGTTGTGTTACCGGTGTGGAGCAGCAGGTGGCGGCAGAGTTTCCTTTAATGACCCTGAAAAACAACCGAAGAAGAAACTTCAGGTCCAACAGTCAAGATGGCGGCGACATTGTTGAGGTCCATCTCCTGGATTGGACGTCCTTCAGCTAAATTGAAGCTGAACACGTTACTGAGCCCTGGCTGTACGATCCTGCAGAACAGGTATGATAACAAAAAGAAAACAACTGTAACGTATTTTGTGCTACTTGTTTTTTTGTCGTGCTTGAGCTTTTCACAACACACTGAAACGCTAACTATGCTAACCTGTATCATGTAATCTCTAAAATGAGTTTAATGCCACAGTTGGTTCTTTTGAGTGAATAAAACATATATTTTCAATGTAATACATACATCAGGAACACATTTAACGTTATTTTATTGTTCATTCCACTCCTTTTAGCGCGTGACGTCGCTGTTTATTTCTCAGACTGGATTTGCCACACACGGTTTTTTCTTATTTTATTAAAGTAAACTAATTAGTAGTCTGTAAACCAAACCTCAAATAAGTTGCCTAGCCATGTTTTTAAATTTGATGCCATCTGAATTTATTTTAGACAGGAAGAGATCAGTTGGGGAGAGAAACTGCCTTTTAGGTTTTAAATATCTAACAAACTAATACATTAAACACAAGTAATTTTTAAGATGAAGTACAGGTCCTTCTCAAAAATTAGCATATTGTGATAACGGTCATTATTTTCCATAATGTAATGATAAAAATGAAACTTTCATATATTTCAGATTCATTGCACACCAACTGAAATATTTCAGGTCTTTAATTGTTTTAATACTGATGATTATGGCATACAGCTCATGAAAACCCAAAATGCCTGTCCCAAAAAATTAGCATATCATGAAAAGGTTCTCTAAACAAGCTATTAACCTAACCATCTGAATCAACTACGTAACTCTAAACACCTGCAAAAGATTCCTGAGGCTTTTAAAAACTCCTAGCCTTGTTCACTACTCAAAACCACAATCATGGGTAAGACTGCCGACCTGACTGCTGTCCAGAAGGCCATCATTGACACCCTCAAGCAAGAGGGTAAGACACAGAAAGAAATTGCTGAACGAATAGGCTGTTCCCAGAGTGCTGTATCAAGGCACCTCAGTGGGAAGTCTGTGGGAAGGGAAAAGTGTGGCAGAAAACGCTGCACAATGAGAAGAGGTGACCGGACCCTGAGGAGGATTGTGGAGAAGGGCCGATTCCAGACCTTGGGGGACCTGCGGAAGCAGTGGACTGAGTCTGGAGTAGAAACATCCAGAGCCACCGTACACAGGCGTGTGCAGGAAATGGGCTACAGGTGCCGCATTCCCCAGGTCAAGCCACTTTTGAACCAGAAACAGCAGCAGAAGCGCCTGACCTGGGCTACAGAGAAGCAGCACTGGACTGTTGCTCAGTGGTCCAATGTACTTTTTTCGGATGAAAGCAAATTTTGCATGTCATTAGGAAATCAAGGTGCCAGAGTCTGGAGGAAGACTGGGGAGAAGGAAATGCCAAAATGCCAGAAGTCCAGTGTGAAGCACCCACAGTCAGTGATGGTCTGGGGTGCCATGTCATCTGCTGGTGTTGGTCCACTGTGTTTTATCAAGGGCAGGGTCAATGCAGCTAGCTATCAGGAGATTTTGGAGCACTTCATGCTTCCATCTGCTGAAAAACTTTATGGAGATGAAGATTTCATTTTTCAGCACGACCTGGCACCTGCTCACAGTGCCAAAACCACTGGTAAATGGTTTACTGACCATGGTATTACTGTGCTCAACTGGCCTGCCAACTCTCCTGACCTGAACCCCATAGAGAACCTGTGGGATATTGTGAAGAGAAAGTTGAGAGACGCAAGACCCAACACTCTGGATGAGCTTAAGGCCGCTATCGAAGCATCCTGGGCCTCCATAACACATCAGCAGTGCCACAGGCTGACTGCCTCCATGCCACGCCGCATTGAAGCAGTCATTCATGC
The DNA here is from genome assembly GCF_014905685.2 of Nematolebias whitei. Taxonomy (NCBI): domain Eukaryota; kingdom Metazoa; phylum Chordata; class Actinopteri; order Cyprinodontiformes; family Rivulidae; genus Nematolebias; species Nematolebias whitei. The sequence continues at coordinate 10,504,214 of NC_056498.1, forward strand.
AAAAGGATTCCCGACCAAGTATTGAGTGCATAACTGAACATGATTATTTGAAGGTTGTTGTTTTTTGTATTAAAAACACTTGTCTTTCATTGGTGGGATGAAATATGCTAATTTTTTGGGACAGGCATTTTGGGTTTTCATGAGCTGTATGCCATAATCATCAGTATTAAAACAATTAAAGACCTGAAATATTTCAGTTGGTGTGCAATGAATCTGAAATATATGAAAGTTTCATTTTTATCATTACATTATGGAAAATAATGACCTTTATCACAATATGCTAATTTTTTGAGAAGGACCTATGTTCATTAGGATTTTGTGAGAAAGAATACACAGCTGTGATTACAGAAAATTAACGTTTTATTTCATAAAAATATAAACAGAGGTGTAAGCTCTCTAAGATAGTTTGCTTTAAGTTCTGTTTGAGAGTTTATTTAATGTTCAACTTGTGATTTAGGTCATATTTTGCTAACAGAAAGGACTGATTTATAGTTTTGGCATTGGTTCCCAAAGTTAGTTTATGACTCCGCAGTAGGTCAAGAAACACCAAGAATCTTAAAGATAAGTCAAATTTATTTGTAAAGCACATTTTAAAACAGCAGCTGTTAACAAAGTGCTTAACAAAAAGATCAAGGCAGTAAATCAAAATAACAAGATGTAATTAAAAGCATAAAAAAACAAATAATGAGAAACAATGAAATACTAAATCAGATCACACTGTGTTAAACGTTAGTGAGTACAGATGTGTTTTTAAGGAGAGATTTAAAAGCAGGGAGTGAAATTGCCTGTCTAATGTTGGGGGGGGCGGATTGTTCCAAAGTAGGGCCCACAACTGAAAAAGCCCAATCTCTTCTGAGCTTCAACCTTGTTTTTGGTACAACCAAAAGCAGCTGGTCTGATAATGTCAGTGCCGAGAAGTTACATATGGTTGAAGTAGGTCAGAGAGGTGTGCAGGCGCAAGGCCGTTAATGCACTTAAATGTCAACAGGAGAATCTTAAAATCAATTCTGACACGCACAGGGAGTCAGTAGAGCGTACAGAACCATTGATATGTGCGCAAACCTGCGAGTTCCTTTTAATGGCTGAGCTGCAGCATTTTGGACAACCTGGAGACTTGAAAGGGAAATCTGATAGATCCCAACATGTAGTGTGTTACAGTAGTCTAGCTGGGTTGTAAGGGATGCATGGACTATTTTTTCAAGGTCAGATCTGGTCAGCATAGACTTAAGCATAGCTATCTGCCTTAATTTGAAGAAACTTTTTTGGTAGAACAGAGTTAATTTGTTTATTAAACAAAGTCAGAGTCTAAAACTATCCTTAAATTTGTAACAGATTGCTTAATTGGTTCTAGAATTGCGCCGCTCAAGGTGGCTGCATGTTGGAGCAGCTCTGTTACTTTCATTCTGAGATTTTGCTTTTGGAAACTGTGATTCCTCTTTTTCTGGATGTGGGTTGCGTTTTTTTTTTTTTGGATGGTGGTTTCCTCTGGTGTCAGATGCTGTGCAGCTGGAAGGATTTTTACTGAAACTTTTTTAGTTTTGGACATTTGTTATGATGCGTAACCATGGCAACAAGGCAGTTTTCTACAACCAACAGCAGCTGATTAACATCTCAAAAGCTCAAATAATATCTCAACTACAGCCCCAAATCTCAAATGAGTTGAAAAAGGATGTTCTGTGGACGCATTCTCATCTACCTGCCAGTTGTGCTCGAGTGCCTGACCACTGAGATCCTGGAACTACGAGGAAACATGGCTCATTACAGCAGAAGGGCAGGATCATCCCTCGGCACCTACAGTTGGCTGTCCGCAGTGACGAGGAGCTCGGAAGACTGCTGGGAGGAGTGGCCATCGCTCTGGGAGGAGTTCTGTCCAGCATTTGGGCGGTCCTACAGCCCGGGGGAACCAAGAGGCCAGCCGAGTCTGGGTGGATGGATCGGACGGCATCTGCAGCCAGTTTCTCAGGATCCACTGTGGGATGGACCTTTTCAAGAGATCCTTCCTGCCTACAGCCATCAGTATCTATAACATCTCTTAATGAAATGAGGACAACAAGTTACAACAAATAATTTCCCTCTGGGATTAATAAAGTATATTTGAATTTGAATTGAATTGCATTAAGTTAGGGCTGAAGAGAGTCAAGATTAACGGGATCCGTGACAGCGGTAGAGCTAGGGCTAAACACAACAACTTCAATTTTCTGATTATTAAAACTTAAAAAGTTTGAAGCCATCCATACGTTGATATCAAGGCATTTTAACAGAGGGTGAATTGAGCTGGAGCTGTTGGGTTTTAAGGGTAAATAAATCTGACAATCACCAGCATAACAATGAAATGAAACCATGTTTCCTCAGGATAGACTCCAAAGGTAGCTGATAGAGTGAAAATAAAAGGAGTCCCAAGAGTTGAGCCCTGTGGGACCCTACAGGAAAGAGACACTGATGCAGATACGCTATTTCCAACCTTAACACAGAAACTCATCACTTAGGTACGAACGGAACCATTCTAATACTGCACCTGTAATCCCAACCCAGTGTTCTAACTGCGATATGAGGATACTACAGTATCAAAAGCAGCGGTAAAGTCCAGGAGTACAAGGATCACAAACTGACCTGAATCAGTTGCTAACAGAATGTCATTACAAATCCACACTAAAGCTGTTTAGGAGCTGTGTTTTGTTGTTTAAAACCAAATTGAAAGATTTCAAAGACTCCATTCTCAATCAAAAACTGGAGTTGAATATAAACCATTTTCTCCAGGATTGTAAAAAGAAAGGGAAGTTTTGAGATTGGTCTGAAATTTCAATTCAAAAATACTTTTATTATCCCAAAGGGAAATTAAATATTGTAACTTATCCTCGTTTCATTAAGAGATGTGGCGCAGAGGTTAGAGAAGATGGGCCTGTGATCAGAAAGTCGCAGGTTCAACTCCCGGTACCGTCAACATAAAAAATGTGGATAGAAAAGGTGAAACACCCACACCTGCCTCCACCCTCATTGGCCCCACTGTGGGCCTCTGAGCAAGGCCCTTAACCCCCATCACCTGCTCCCTAAACAGGTTTCTCTCGAAAATGAGTTCTCTTGGCTCAATGAGACTACCTGGATAAATAAAGGGTAAATGGAAGAAAAAAAAAGGATACTGACGGCTGTAGGCAGGAAGGATCTCTTGTAAAGGTCCATTCCACAGTGTATCCAAAGAAACTGGCTGCAGATGCCATCCAATCCGTCCACCCAGGCTCGGCTGGCCTCTCGGTTCCCCTGGGCTGCAGGACCACCCAAATGCTGGGCATAAATCCTCCCAGAGTGATGGCCACTCCTCCCAATACCCTGCCGAGCTCCTTGTCACTGCGGACAACAGGCTGCAGGTGCTGGAGGACAATTCCAGTCCTTCTGCTGTCAGGAGCTGTGTTTCCTGCTAGTTCCAGGATCTCAGTGGTAAATTTGAGCAAGCTGAAGGGTCAAGTCCAGGTTTTTTAATTTACGGGTTTACTACTACATGTTTAAAAGCATTAGGAACCATGGATGTAACTGGGACCCTGTGTACACAATTTCGTTCCACCACATGCATCACTAGGCCTGTCGCGATAAACAATAAATCAATTAATCACACGATAAATGACAATTATCAACGTCATTTTCATTTATTGGCTGTAACATTTCTTCATGTCTCTCTCTTTCTACTGAAGACACTGGATGACAAAAAGCTCAACTCCGGTGCTCTTCACTGACCCCTTTTTTCTTTTTAAAATTAATTTTAATCATCCAAAATCGTGTTTTTGGATAGTTAAAAGCAGCTAAGCTGAGAAGCTAAGCTACGAGCTAAGCTAACAGGCCGACCTTGGGGAAAAAAACCTCTGTCTTGTCTTCTAGTAAAAAGTTGTTTTTCTCTGCAAAAAGAAGCTGAGAACTTGTGTACTGATTATTTTTATTAAATGCTTTGCATGGAAAATGCTATGCTAAAGACCACACCCAGCGTCCGCCAATTTGAGAATTGAAGAGTGACAGTCCATATCACATCAAGGGGCCTCCCTCCCATTTTTCTTAGAGGCTCACTGCTCGCTCCCTCACTATCCATCCTTCGGTTCAAACAGTCTTATACTGCCATCCAGTGGTCAAAAAAGGTACTACACACAAAAATTAACCAACATTTCTTCTTTTCACCTTCCATCCAGAAGGCTTCATCAGTCAAGGAAACACAACACAAAACTGATTCTTCCCCCAACAGCTTACTCCAAAGTGGAACAAACCAGTTATGTTGGTGCTAAGATGGTCTCTTTGGCACGCCCCCTCCGGTGCTGGCCCTCTTCCTCATTGACAGTCTTGTCAAACTGGTTCAAAACCACCAAACTCCATGCTCAATAATCCAGGTATACAATCCCAACAATTTTCAGTCAGGAGGAGGGGATGTGCCAAAGAGACCATCTTAGCACCAACTTAACTGGTTTGTTCCACTTTGGAGTAAGCTGTTGGGGGAAGAATCAGTTTTGCGTTGTGTGTTTCCTTGACTGATGAAGCCTTCTGGATGGAAGGTGAAACATTTCAGCGCAAAAAAAAATCAAAACTGTTTAGATGACCTGACTGAAAATTGTTGGAATTTGAGACAATTAATCACCCAGCAAAATTTGTTATTGTGACAGGTCTATGTGGTGCAAATGACAAATGAAGAAACTTTGACTTGGACCACACTTGTAGCAATAACTTTAGATAATTTCCAGAATTGAATAACATTTTTTTTAAAGGGCATATTTTCACAATCGCCGTTGTGACAAAAATAACAGTAGTCATAAATTAATAAAAAATGTATTGTGGTTGTTAAAGAGAGTGGTGGCGCAGAGGTTAAAGAAGTTGGGCCTGTGATTGGAAGGTCACCAGTTCGACTCCTCTTACAGACAACATCAAAATGCGGGTGGGAAAGGTGACTCACCCACACCTGCCTCCACCCTCATTTGCCCCACACTGAGCTCTTGAGCAAGGCCCTTAACCCCCACCATCTGCTCCCCCAAGCGCCCTAGATGGATGTGATAGGTCTGTGGTTGTGTCAGGAAGGGCATCCGGTGTAAAAACAATCGCCAAGTCTTCGTGCGACAGTTCGCTGTGGTGACCCCTGAAGAAGGGAGCAGCTGAAAATTAATTTTTTTTAAGACCTTGTGTTGTTACTATTCCTTAGCGTAGTAGGTTTATTATCAACGTTTGAATAAAACTGATTAAAAATGGGCCACAAACTGTAGTTTCTATCATTTTGTGGTTCAGAGGCTAAAACGTTTAGAAAAAACTGTTTCATGGCAAAGTTTTAAAACCAGATCTTACCCAACCATGTAAAGCATAAGTAGGGAATCAGTCTCAGCTACTACCATACTAAATATTAACTGAATATCTGCAAAACTGACTAAAATGTAGCATCTTTTGCATTAGCTAAGGCTATAGGTGTGGCAGCCATCTATGTAAACCCAAAGACTTCCCTTTCTTACATTTGAACCGTTTCATTAAAATCAGTTTTGTGGTTCATGAGATATTTTGACAACAGACTGACCATCACAAATGCACACACCAACATGGACATAAACATAATTGGCTTTTTGGTGGGAAATAAAAAGAAAGCAGTAAGTAAAATAAAAATAAAGATGCTGACACATATTCAGAGGTTGTGTTTAAATATTAACGTCAACAAAATCTTCAGTAAATCATAAAATCAAGTCAGCCAGTTAAATCGGTCTGTTTTTGTAAAAGAAGATGACATTCATGTAGTATGCTAAAAGGCTTGGTTAGCTTCAAGCTCCACTACAGTCATATTTTAATAACGGGTTCTCTCTTTTTCGAGCTACTTGACAGATATGTGACAGAGGTACTGTGTTGTCGATGGTTTAATCAGTGACATGAGACGTTAATTTTCTTTGACCCATCAAAATAAATGTGGTCATTTATTAACAGAATCAAAATTTAACATCAAAACATTGTACACTTGATTATACTGATCGGCTCTGATTAATAAAACTTGGCACGTTTTACTTAATAAAAACAACAGACATTTCTGAAGGCATCTGGATTAATTACTGGCAAGATAGAAGTTTAAAGATGGGAAATGAAGGAGTTTAAATGGAGAGAAAATATGGAGGAAGATGTATGTCTGTAGACCAGAACAACACGCTCCTTTCAAGCGCAGCTCGCCGTGGTACACTTGTAGTGAAACCAGTGACGACTCTTTACCTTGGCAGAGAATGGGTCCGCTGCGGTCAAGAGGTCCCTGGCACGCTACCTTTCAGCGTCTCCTCAGGGCGGCTGCGACTCGGCAGAAGTCGTGAGATAATCCGTTCCACAGAACAAACTTCCTCAGCAGTTATAGGGCATTCGCCGGGTGGAGCCACAGCGAGGCGTCGTGGCTCCTGCAGAGATGGATGCTCCATCAGCCTGGAAAACTGAGTCTGAAGTTCCACTCAGCAGTGGAAAAACTCCAGAACTACTCCACAGTACTCCAAGAGACTCAGAAGAACTCCGAGGAACTCCAGCCGAACTCCATCAGAACCAGAAGAACTAATGGAACTAACTGAACCAGAGAGACTCCGTGGAACTAACGGGCTCTTAAAGAGTTCTGCTTCCGGTCACTTTTAGGAAGTCCTGATTGGTTGAAGGAACCAACAGGGGTGTGGTTTTAGTGACATCAGAGGGTCATTACCAGTCAAGAAAACAGCGGAAATGCTTAGGGACAAGAGAAATGTTTTGACGAGGTGAAAAACACTGCAGGTGCCAGTTCTCTTGTTTCTGTCTGAGAGGTTTAAAAACACGACAGCTCGTTCCAACAACTTGTTTTCGACTGTCTCCGACTTTTGACCGACATCACTCATTTCAGACAGAAGATCAAAAATGCATAATTACTTTGTAAAATAGACATTTAACTTAATTTCTAATTTGAATGAGGATTAAAAAAATCATTAATACTGTTTCACAGTTGATTTAAAATGAGTGGTTCACTTCAACATTTAGAAATGGTATGAACTAAACACACTTTTGATTATCAAGATATTGTAAAATAGTAATGATAATATAAAAAGAGAGTGTTCTTTCAATTGATTAGTTCAGGATACAATTAGAAAGTCTCTGGATGAGCTAATTTGTATTTCTGGATTCAAATCAATGAAATAACAGTTCCTGTCCCATGAAGGTCTTCAGAGGCAGGTTTTGACCGGAGGCCGAGTTCACTACACATTGCTCAAAACACACCATGGTCATGTGTGTGGATGAGAATTGGTTTTCAAACATTTCACCTGGTAAGATAAAGGTCAAATAAATAAAACGCCGGAGATGCACAGTGAAGAGACTGTGTGGTTTTGCTGTGGGCATCCATTGTTGTCCATTATTCCTTAGAGATAACTCTGCCGTACAATGCTGATGTTGCAGTTTGTAGACGTTATGTCTTGTTTCCATCCGTTTTCTCATTTAAACTGAAAACGAAACTAAACACAACACCTGCAACTTCTATCACAAAGACAACTTTAACTTTGAAGTTTTGGTTAATTTAAATTTCCTTACTCGAAACTTTATACTTGAGTAAAATTTGAAGGAAAATGTTTTCAGTGAAGCTTTTTAATTAAAGAACACTTGAAAGTTTTGTTGGTAACCTGACCCGCTATCTTTTCTTCAGAAATGCCGTCATGGTTGGCTGTGATGCGGCTCTCTTTGGAGGCGTTTTGAGGCCAAAAGTTTCATTGTACTATTACTTTAACCTTTAATTTAACCGTAATGTAAATTATAGCATTTATTATATTCAAGCTGCATAACTTTTATATTTATTTGTTGGAATAAATAGTAACTTTCAACTTCAATGTTTTCTTTGTCCTTTATAGTGTCTTTTTTATGTTTCAGTAAAATTTTTTTATGCTTTGGTTTAAATCTAACTTTAGTGTTTTGTCATTAACAAACACATTTTCTCAGTTCCTTCAGTCTGAGTGTTTATTTTTATAATTTGTCACTTTTTTCAAATACATTTTTTTGTATGCTTTTTCGTTGTTTCTGTTGTTTTGTTCAGTTTTAAATCCATTTTTAAGCACTTTGTGTTACACTTATTGTATGATAGGTGCTCTATAAATAAGTAGGAAGATTGGTTGTTTGATTGGAAGTGTCTTCCAAAGTCGTAATAAAAGAATAAAATATAACATGTCTCTTGCAGAGCTGTTTCCATCAGAAACATCAGCTGATGTCTTTTCTCAGTGTTGGGAATTGAAGCGAGCAGGATCCAGTTAACGAGAGCTGCCATATTGTATTTGTGGAACCAGATTCTGTACATTGGGGTTTTTAAGTCCCGCCTACTTCCAGCACAATCATGGTGTTGGTTTACAGTAGTCCCTCGTTTATCGCAGGGGATCCATACCCTGAAGCCCCACGATAAGTGAAAAACCACAAAGTAGGAATAGTAGTACAAGTAGTAGTTTATTTTTATTATATATATTAAGATGTTTTAGACCCTTCCCACACTCTTGCAATATTCTAAACAAGGTTTCTAAACTCAAAACGCTCTAAAAGAACACAGAATGTCATGATTTCAGTTCTCTGCCTCCGTTGCTCTTTTCCACCTGTGAGCGCTCTTGGCCACACCCATTTTTCCCGCTCTGCATGGTGAATAGCTGATCATGCACGGAGAACAGCTGATCAGCTGCAGCAGGAAGTTTATCCAGCAGTATGGGCTGCACAAAGGTGTAGGAGGTGCTAAATAATGTTAAAACAATTTATTTTAAATTAAAATACCATGCGGCTCATCCATCAATCAGCCAATTGTGTGTCATGTCCAATCTTATTTTGAAAAACCGCAATAGAGCGAGTCCACGATAAACGAACCGCGACGTAGCGAGGGACTACTGTACATGGACAGGGTCGGACTTTAAACTTGTACTGAGACCAGCCTACATTGGAGACCTTGCTCTCCCTCTGACTTTAACTTCCAGGATCCCATAAGAGGTCTAGTGTAGGCGGATGATCAGAAATGGTAAGGTAAAATAAATCCACTGACATAGTAGGAGCAGTATTTGTGGTCGTAGCAGGTGACTCAAATCAGAAAACGTGTTTTCCTCAGGACTGAGACTTGATCTGGCTGAAAACTCATCAGCATCACTCGACTGTACTTCATGCTTGATCCTGATGCATGCTCAATAATCCAGGTAGAAGAATCCAAAACCAGATTGAACTTTTTTGGATTCATGCTTGATGTTTGTGTGATTGTTTCAGGCAGAAGCAATGGCAGCCAGATGTGGAGTGGATGGAGCAGTATGCCGGGGCTGTAATGTACCCCTGTGCTGAAAATCCGAAGTGGAAGCTTCCCCCATGGAACGGTACTCGCTGTCTCAGCTTTAGGACTTTTCTATCGTTATACGCTCGTTGGAAGGTGAACGTATTCTGGTGTAGGCTCCGTGCGCACGTCTCTACACACATCTGTAAACTCTCGTCCTGCCCATAACATCTGGTGCAGTCGAGATGACTTAATGAAACATCAAAAACTTATGCATCATCACTAGACGGAGTGTCGCATACACTTTTTTTTTTAATCACCCCATCATCAAGGTCAAAGGTCATGCAAGGTATTTGCTTATCTGGGCCATAACTTCTGATCCACCCAAGGTAATTTATTGAAACGGGATACATATATGCATCATCACCAGATGAAGTGTCACATTTACTTTTTATATCCCCAGTGCTGGGGTGAAGGTCACAAATCAAGGTCAAATATTATATAAGGTCTTGGCTTGTTCCACCCATATCTTCTGATAATTTAGTACAACTTTATCCACCTAATAGGTATCATCACTAAACAGTGCTGCATACACTTTTAATCACCCCAGCTCCAAGATCAAAGTCCCAAATCAAGGTCAAGGGTTATGTAGGGTCTTTGCTTGTCCAGGCTGTCGCTATAGATTGTTGTATAATAGTTTTGTTGATGGGCGTAAAATGTTTAGTATGCGGTACTTTTGTATTTGTTGTGTACTTTTAAATCAAAAGGAGACTAAATTTAGCACCTGAAAACTGTCAACCTGATATAAACCTTAACTTCCTGTGCTCTTAGAATTAGTGTTATTAATCCCTGATGCTTTTTCATTGTTGTTTAGCTGCTATCCCATTAAAAAGAATGCATTTCAAAAAATCTAGCAAGGTTGAGTCAGGTCCTCTGGACGGTTTCTTGTTTTGTTTGTCTTATTGTTAGGTTGATGGTCCTCCTTGATCATGTGAACAGCTAGTTCTGGCTGTCAACAACAAACTGCTTGATCCACTATGAGAAGGTGCCATTTACAGGTCCTTCTCAAAAAATTAGCATATTGTGATAAAGGTCATTATTTTCCATAATGTAATGATAAAAATGAAACTTTCATACATTTCAGATTCATTGCACACCAACTGAAATATTTCAGGTCTTTAATTGTTTTAATGCTGATGATTATGGCATACAGCTCATGAAAACCCAAAATGCCTTTCCCAAAAAATTAGCATATCATGAAAAGTTTCTCTAAACAAGCTATTAACCTAACCATCTGAATCAACAACGTAACTCTAAACACCTGCAAAAGATTCCTGAGGCTTTTAAAAACTCCCAGCCTTGTTCATTACTCAAAACCGCAATCATGGGTAAGACTGCCGACCTGACTGCTGTCCAGAAGGCCATCATTGACACCCTCAAGCAAGAGGGTAAGACACAGAAAGAAATTGCTGAACGAATAGGCTGTTCCCAGAGTGCTGTATCAAGGCACCTCAGTGGGAAGTCTGTGGGAAGGGAAAAGTGTGGCAGAAAACGCTGCACAACGAGAAGAGGTGACCGGACCCTGAGGAGGATTGTGGAGAAGGGCTGATTCCAGACCTTGGGGGACCTGTGGAAGCAGTGGACTGAGTCTGGAGTAGAAACATCCAGAGCCACCGTGCACAGGCATGTGCAGGAAATGGGCTACAGGTGCCGCATTCCCCAGGTCAAGCCACTTTTGAACCAGAAACAGCAGCAGAAGCGCCTGACCTGGGCTACAGAGAAGCAGCACTGGACTGTTGCTCAGCGGTCCAATGTACTTTTTCAGATGAAAGCAAATTTTGCATGTCATTAGGAAATCAAGGTGCCAGAGTCTGGCGGAAGACTGGGGAGAAGGAAATGCCAAAATGCCAGAAGTCCAGTGTGAAGCACCCACAGTCAGTGATGGTCTGGGGTGCCATGTCATCTGCTGGTGTTGGTCCACTGTGTTTTATCAAGGGCAGGGTCAATGCAGCTAGCTATCAGGAGATTTTGGAGCACTTCATGCTTCCATCTGCTGAAAAGTTTTATGGAGATGAAGATTTCATTTTTCAGCACGACCTGGCACCTGCTCACAGTGCCAAAACCACTGGTAAATGGTTTACTGACCATGGTATTACTGTGCTCAATTGGCCTGCCAACTCTCCTGACCTGAACCCCATAGAGAACCTGTGGGATATTGTGAAGAGAGAGTTGAGAGACGCAAGACCCAACACTCTGGATGAGCTTAAGGCTGCTATCGAAGCATCCTGGGCTTCCATAACACCTCAGCAGTGCCACAGGCTGATTGCCTCCATGCCACGCCGCATTGAAGCAGTCATTCATGCAAAAGGATTCCCGACCAAGTATTGAGTGCATAACTGAACATGATTATTTGAAGGTTGGTGTTTTTTGTATTAAAAACACTTGTCTTTCATTGGTGGGATGAAATATGCTAATTTTTTGGGACAGGCATTTTGGGCTTTCATGAGCTGTATGCCATAATCGTCAGTATTAAAACAATTAAAGA
>NC_056498.1:10516069-10563735 GCF_014905685.2 Nematolebias whitei
ACATTATGGAAAATAATGACCTTTATCACAATGTGCTAATTTTTTTAATAATTAATCTAATTTTTTTCACTTCACTTCCGGCGAGCTGATGGACAGCAGCTCCTTCTGGCTTCTCTGCAGTCTTTTATCATCAAACTGACCCGTTTTTCGAACCGGACTAAAGCTGGTCCTCCTTCCAACCGAATTCGGTGTTCAGTGACTCAGAGAGCCGGACAGGATCGTCCAAAAAAATATTTTGGCCCAGGATCGATCGGCCGCTCCCCCCCCCATCGGTCACTCTGAGCGCACCCTGCCGGCCAGGTGACCCCTCGAGCTGGGGAGTCGACGCACGAAGGTCCGGTGTTTTTTCTCTCTCTCTCTGGACCTCAACAAACTCTTATCTGGACCTTTGTGGTTCTACCTGGTTCCGACAAATATCGCTGGGTGGTATTTCACTGGTTTTCAGCTGGACTGGCCCTCGTGGTGTCTCCATAGGTGTGGGGGAAGTGTACCTGTGTCCCTCGAATTGGACCAGAACCGAACCGGGGTGGCTGTGGGGGAATTCGTCTTCTACAGAGCCGGTCTCAGCTTCAGTGAGCAGCCCGTTACTTTTACTGAAAGAAGATCCACCTCCGTGGAGTCGTTGTGTTCACCTGGAGGAGACGCTCCGGTGCTTTGAAGTGCCGCTGGACCGGAGCATAACCGCGCCGCCGGACTGGGCCGCTGGACCGGAGCAGAACCGGGCCAGGGATATCTTCAGCCTCTTCGTCTCTCGTGCTTGGAGCGCCGGAGCCGAACTGGAGCAGAACCGGACCGGACCAGTTGCTGACCTCAGCCTCTCCGGTCAGTCTCGCTTTTCACCGGGGGTGCCCCGTGCTGTCGGGTGCTGAGAAGCGGAGGAGCAGCGTGGAGGAGCAGCGTGAAGGAGCAGGGCTGCGTGGTGTTCGAGTGAAGTTCGGAGTTTGTATCGGAGCTGCTGCAGGCCTCCATCCAAACTCACCTGGATAATAATTAATTTTATTCCGGATCACGCTGTTGGCCCCTGTTGACCTGAAACGAGCTAGGATCATGTCTTTCACTTCAGGAGGATTTTCTGGCAGCTCGCTCTGCTATTTGCTGCAAATTTTCTGTTTCTGTTTCGGCCTGTTGATTCTGGACCCAGCTTCTGTTTCTCATGGGAGCATCCATCCATCCATCTTCACAGGGGGGCCGGAGCCCCCCTCAGCCCGACTCAAACTGCAGTTGGCCCACCTCGTCGGGTTTGTTTGCCCATTTGAACTGTGACGTTTTATGGTCTGAAACTTTTCTGCATCATTCATATTACTGTCACTATTTTCAGTTCTCAGATTATCTGGAGTCACTGAATCTTGTTAATACACCTGAATCTGTCCATCACTGCAACTTTCACTGTTTTTGGGTTCTGAATGATCACGTCTTCATTAATGTTTCTCATGGTTCGATTATGGGGGATAATTGTCATACTGTTAACTCCTGTAATTACACATCAGTCACAAAAAACTCAAGAAAATGTCTGATAATAATGTTGTTACTGCTCTAAGGGATTCAGCCCAACCCTGGACCCCCCACTAATTACAGCACACCAAATGACTTTAAAAACGCCTCTGGGCTCCATTTTCTGCATGTAAATGCTCGTAGCCTTCTGAAAAAACTGGATGCTGTGAAAATCCTGATCAGTTCTTCTGGGGCTGATGTTATCTTTATTTCTGAATCCTGACTCAACAAATCTGTACTGAATAATGACGTGGCAATCAATGGATTTAACATCTACCGCTGTGATCGTCAAAAAAGGGGGGGTGGAGTCATTATTTACATTAGAGATTCTCTGGTTTCAAGTCTTGTGTCTTCCTAAACAATTCCAAATCAGTTTGAAGCCTTATCTGTAAACATCACCTTGAATGGAGGCCAGGTTTTAACTGTAGTAGGTCGTTATCGACCACCCTCAGCTTCACCTGAGGCATTAAATGCCATGATGGAATTCCTTGGTAATTTAAAATTCACAGAGGTCTTTTTGGCTGGAGATCTCAACATTGGTGTAAGTCGATCCCCCTCTGTGACAAATTCAAGGAATGTTGCTTGTCTTTTAATTTAACCCAACTGATCGACTCCCCCACTAGATTAAATAAAAGCCACCCTGACAATTCCTCCATCTTAGACCTGTTTCTAACTAATATGCCTCACAAATTCCCTGGTACAGGTGTATTCGCTGATCTTTTGAGTGATCGTGTGACAGCGGCTTTAAGAAATATTAAACTTCCACCTTCTAAGCCCAGATTAATTCAAAAAAGGGATCTGAAACATTTCTGTGAACAGTCATTCCTCTGGGATCTGTCTCACTTTGACTGGCATCGTATTCTGTTAACTGATGACGTGAACTCCGCTTGGAACTATTTCCATAATAATTTTATTTATTTCCTGAACATACATGCTCCTTTTCGTCAGTTCAGAATAAAAGGACGAGACAGCCACTGGTTTACTACAGAGCTAGCTGACCTCCTGCACAGGAGAGATCATCTTTGGGCCGCAGCAAGAAAATCTGACTCAGACACTGATTGGTTGAGTTTTCGACAGATGAGGAATAAATGCACAACTGCTGTTAAAGCAACAAAACGCAACTATTTCTTATCTCAGACCTCCAAAAATCTAAATGACCCTAACAGATTCTGGAAAACAATTAAATCTCTCTCAGGCACCCCCCAATCATCTGACCTCCCATCACAACTTCTCATTAACTCTGTTCCTGTGTCAAATAAGCACGAGATCCTGAACTGTTTCAACAAACATTTTGTTGCTTCTAGTTCTTTATTTGACACAGTTACTAATGGAAGATCAGCCACTTCACTTAATAACCTAACTTCTACAAATCAAATCCCTCCTACAAGTCAATCCTCAGTTAATCACAGCTTCTCTTTTTCTCCATTCTCAGTCAGTGAGGTCAATAAACTGTTAAAAGATCTTGATCCTAAAAAATCTGCAGGTCCAGATGAACTTCCACCTTATTTCTTAAGGCTGGCTGCTCATCATCACAGTCCCTGTGACCCACATCTTCAATCTCTCCATAAGACAAAACTCCATCCCAGACACTTGGAAAACAGCCTTTGTTCTTCCTTTGCTGAAGGGAGGAGACCCCACCTCACTGAACAACTATCGGCCAATCTCTAAACTCTGCATTTTAGCCAAGGTTCTAGAAAAACTGATAAACTCTCAAATCAAAAATTATCTGGACTCATTTAACATCTTACCTCCACATCAATCTGGTTTCAGGAAACAACACAGCACAACCACTGCTTCACTGAAGGTTCTTAATGACGTTGTTGAAGCACTGGATGCTAAGGATTATTGTGCTGCACTTTTCTTAGACCTGTCTAAAGCTTTTGACACTGTGGATCATAACATCTTGTGCCATAAGCTCTCAGAAATCGGTTTCTCAGATCACACCATTGGTTAGTTCTCTAACTATCTTTCAGACCGGAGGCAATGTGTTCAACATAATGGTACATCCTCCAGTTCTTTAACAGTCAACAATGGTGTACCACAAGGCTCAGTCTTAGGACCCACCCTCTTTACAATCTATATACATAATGTAGGTAAAAATATCCCTAATGCATCCATACATTTCTATGCTGACGACACAGTTGTTTATTGTCGAGCTAAAACAGTTGCTAAGGCTTTCCAGCTTTTGAAATCTGCATTCAACATCATCCAGACTGATTTGTTTCGCCTCAAACTTGTCCTAAATGCCGACAAAACCAAAGGGATGCTTTTTTCAAATAGGAAGTTGGTCCCAGCAGTTCTTCCTCCGATTCTATCCTCAAATGGTGTCCCCATTGAGTTTGTTGATTCCTATAAATATTTGGGTATCTTGGTCGACTCACATCTTTCTTTTAAGCTCCATGTGGAAAACTTGATAAAGAAATTGAAAGTTAAACTGGGTTTCTTTTTCAGAAACAAATCCTGTCTAACCCTGAATGCTAGAAAACGCCTTGTATCTGTGACTTTCCTTCCCTCCATTGATTATGGTGATATTATTTACATGAATGCTCCTACAAGAACCCTGCAGATGTTGGATGCTGTCTATCATGGTGCACTAAGATTCATAACTGGCTGTGATTATCGTACCCACCACTGCATCCTGTATTCACTGGTTAACTGGACATCATTAACTTCATGCAGACTCTCCCACTGGTACATTTTCATCTTTAAATCACTTCTTGGTCTGCTGCCTTCATACATCTCCTCCTACATGTCTCTGCGTGAGTGCAGCTACGGAGTGCGCTCTCAGGACATTATTACCTGCAGTGTTCCCTCAGTGCGGACTGAACTAGGCAAAAGGGCCTTCTCCTACTCCGCTCCAGTTTCCTGGAATATCTTACAAAAAGATTTGAAGCTCTCGACCTTGACCTCTCTAAGTGGCTTTAAGAATCTGTTGGACACCTGGCAGGGTCCAATGCTGACATGTTCCTGTTGTTAGTTTTCTACATTTGTCTTGGAATCTAGCTGTTTTTTGTTTTGTTACTACCTTTTCCTTTTAGCCATCCTATTTGTTAAAAAAAAAAAAAACTGTAGTATGCTTTTTTTATAACTGTTTATTGTTGTTGCTGTTGTCCATTGTTGTCATCTTTCTTTGTTGAAATCAGGTCTCTCTTGTAAATGAGTCCTCGAGGCTCAATGGGAATTACCTGTATAAATAAAGGTTGATTGATTTTGAGAAGGACCTGTACAAGACAGTTTTTTTTTGCAGCTCCTCAGACTGAAGAGTCTTTTGTATAAAATAAGGAAAGTTTCAACAAGAAGAATCCGTCCAGAGGACCTGACTCAACCTTGTTACATTAATCTACCTGGATTATTGAGCAGCTTCAGGACATTTTTATAAATATTAACACATCATCCCTTTACTGTTGTGTTCTCAGACAAAGATCCCCGGGGAGTTTGGGATGTTTCCAACGTAAAGGTGAACTTCGGTCCCCAGCATCCTGCTGCTCACGGTGTGCTACGTCTGGTGCTCGAGCTCAGCGGAGAGACTGTGATTAGATGTGACCCACACATTGGCCTGCTCCATCGAGGCACAGAAAAGCTGGTGGAGTACAAAACCTACCTGCAGGTACTGACACTGAAGCACCACATTTGGGAACAGGTTTTGTTTCAGTCTTTTACACGGTGATGGAGTTTTATGGATGCACATGTGGCGTTGCTGTTCATCTGTTTTACCCAAGCTGAGCAGGAATTTATTGTGACGTTTGTTTGACGATGCTTTGTGGTGCAGTCCTTTCAAGACCTTGGAGAGCACAGGGAGTAAAATGCTTGGACTGGTTTTTGCTTTCAAGCCTCAAAACCTTTCAGTGTTTCCATCAAATCTTTTCTGCAGTTTAGGCTTTTTTGAATAGGATGTCAGAGACCGGAGTTTTCACTGTTGCATGGAGCACTAAGTAGTGTCTCCACACACACACACACACACCCAGGCGAGCTGTCACTCATTGCAGCTAAAGAGGAGACGATTCCCCTCAACTGTTCCTGTTCTTGAAAAACAGTCATCTGTTTGTGTTCTCCCTACTGAAAAGATAAACAGACAGACAACATGTTAGAGTATAATAAATATTACAACATGTCGTATTATTTAAGCAGTAGTTGTGTTAGATGCATTTTGTTTGTAATTATAGCATTTAGATCAGGTGGTACATTTTTGAATTACTTCCTGTGATGTCAGTATTTCTGCTCAACGTTGGTGCTCGAAGTGGAAAAACATTGGTGGTACCATCATCTTCCCCCAACTCACTCCCAGTTTGCTTTAAAAAACAACAACATTTAAAACCTGCTGCTGCTCTTGGGTCAAACAACGAGTCCTCAATTTAAACTGAAACACGTGTGCATAGTGCCTGTCAGTTTAACCCAAGGGCAGCAGGAGGAGTTAACTCTTCTTGAAGGATGATGGCTCACGCTATACAATAACAACTGAATTTGTTTATTTTCACCTCCACTCATGAACAACGATATCAAAATAAAGCAGTTTAATAAATGAGAAAATACCAATGGGGATTCAGTGTAAGACACCAGACCACTGGGTGGCGCCTTCGTCCAGTCTGTTAACATTGTTTATAAGTTGTTTTTTTAATATAACACTGGTGCTAAATGTTCCTGCCTTCTTCTGGAGGGGCTGAGTACCAGGTGTTTTATTTTCATCACCTTCAGAGATCACATGTCCTTCACAGTACAAGCTCTACTTTTTCTCATCCTTCCATTTAGTGTCTCGCCCTGCAGCCATCACCATGAAAAACTTGATTTGGGCTCTAATGTGAACAGAGTTCTCACTCACCTCTCAGTCTGACAGCTGCTGTACTTTACTGTTACTGAGTGTGACAAAAAGCATCACTGTGTGTTGACAGATGTTATAGTTTAAAGAGTTTTCTGACAATAAAGGAACTATTAATAGGCTGTGTATTAAGGGTGCATTCACACCAGCCCTGTTGTTCCAAACTCTAGTCCTAGGAAGTCCGGTCCGTTTGGGGAAGTGTGAATGCGCCATCGAACTCTGTCACGGAACAAAAAGGCAAGACCATAAAACACTCAACTCACAAATTACAAACAAACATTTATTTTTCAAATCCCTCAGTGACGGGGGACATCAGCGTAACAGCTAGTTATATTTTGAAACGCACTGCACCGTCTGCAGTCCCCTTCTTGATCAGTAGGTGTTGCTTCAGACTGTTTGTATATTCAGGTTCTCCTTTAAATCAGATGGTTTCCCGTCCTGGATGTGGAGGAGAAAGAAAACACTTCACTCTTTTGTTGAAATGTTAACAAAAAGAGTTGATGGTTAATGAAAAGTTAATTTTAATCGTGCTTCATTTGTTTGTGTTCTTTAACTCCTTTAAGCTGCTCTTGTTCCTCTGCACTTCAGGCTCTGCCCTACTTCGACCGTCTGGACTATGTCTCCATGATGTGCAATGAGGAGGCCTACTCTCTGGCTGTGGAGAAGCTGCTCAATATCCAGGCTCCGCCTCGTGCCCAGTGGATCAGAGGTGCTTACAAACAATTATTTCTAATGTTCACACAGTTTGTTTACAGCAGCACACAAGCTTTATGTTTACCTGCCAACATCTGCTGATGCCAGTGAGGAACACCCGTATGTTCCAGTGAAGCAGTCTTTGGGGGTTCAGATGCACCCCCCCCCCCAATTAAAAAACATTTTCTAGCCATTCGTATTGCATTTTACTAAATCCCAGGATTAAACATTAAAAACTATCTTGTATATTTATTGAAAGGTGAAACATGAACACTGACTGGCCTTTAAGCTGAAATGTATCTGAGATCAAACTCTAAACTTGCATAACTCTTAGGGTGCATTCACACCAGCCCTGTTTAGTCCACTTTAATCGAACTCTAGCTCTTTTTCCTAGAAAGTCCGGCTCGTTTAGGGAGGTGTGAACGCGCCATCGAACTCTGTCATGGAACAAAAAGGCGAACTCTGGCCCGGGCTAAAACCTAGGTCTCGGTCCGGTAGAAGCGAACTCCAGCGCGGTTCGAGTGCAGTATGAATGTAAACAGACCAGACCCCGCTCCGCAGGGTAAACAAACACTCATTTCTCTGACCTTAAATGGAGCCGTCAGCTGCCTTGTGTGGAAAACAATATTCTCCATGGTCTTCTGTCTCATCTTCTGCTCATGCTAAGTCCATTTTTGAAAAATGACAAAATATAACTCCTAAAACTGCTAAAACTTGATGCCACTTCGTTTTTATTTTTATTTACAGAAGAAGAAGAAGACGTGTCTTCAGAGGTTTTTGTGTCGTTTCTTTCAGTAGTTCTTGGTGCAGCGCCCCCACAGGCGAGCGGGGGAATAGGTTGGCTCAACAGGTTGGCTCGACTGCACAGTGCAGTGTGAATGCAAACGCACCAGCTCAAATGTAAACAAAAGCTCATGAATATTGGTCCCGAACCGAACCGAGTCTACCGGACTATCTAGTGTGAAAACAACCTTATTTTTGTTTTATTTTGACACCGTGAGGTCCATGAGTTTGTCTCGACTGCATCATACTTTTATCACAAAGTATCCTTTGCACCATATGACCTTATGCAGTAACAAAGTACACATAAAATATCAAATACAACTTCCCTATGAACTCCGTATCTGTCTACCAATCCAGATTTTTCACTTTAACTGTAACACAAGCACCCACACAAACAATCCCTCAATACTGATTTTACAAAGCAAATATTTTCAACCTAATAAATGATGGTTGATGGCTGAGTCAGTGAATAAACACACCAAAACTTCAACATCAAAATGTTTATCTATTATTCCAAGCATGTTGCTGATAACACATGATTGTTTTGTATTTTAAAGTTTGCTTTGCATTACCTTAACTTTACAATAGTTTGAAAATGGTTTTAAATCTGGGACTGTCCTCATATCAGGACGGTTGGCAGGTATGTTTATGTAACATTTCTTGAATGGTTTGTAGGGTCACTAAATATGAAAAATGCAACGGGGGGCGCCTCATTTTTGGCAACAATCTGCCATTTATTCCTCATGTAAAGTGTTTAATGGAAAAAAAAAATACAAACCAGATTCCAAAAAGTTGGGACACTAAACAAATTGTGAATAAAAACTGAATGCAATGATGTGGAGGTGCCAACATCTAATATTTTATTCAGAATAGAACACAAATCACAGATCAAAAGTTTAAACTGAGAATGTATCATTTTAAGGGAAAAATCTTTTGTTTCCAAATTTTATGGCGTCAACAAATCCCAAAAAAGTTGGGACAGGTCCATTTTTACCACTGTGTGGCATCCCCCCTTCTTCTTACAACACTCAACAGACGTCTGGGTACAGAGGAGACCAGTTTCTCAAGTTTAGAAATAGGAATGCTCTCCCATTCATGTCTAATACTACTTGATTATTTCTGTTTTTTTCGTTTTTTGTCTGGGATATCAACTCGCTGCTTGTGTATGACCGACAACAGCTCCTCGATCTTCGATTGTCTGTATCTGCTGTCGCTGATTCGGACCATTTTGATCGTGACTCGGGACCCCCCCCCCCCTTCCACCCCTTCTGGCAGACGTGCCTGCTTGTTTACGCTGGGCCCCAAGCCTGCCTTCTCGGAGATATCGATCCAGACGCCAGGGTAAACGTGCCGGCCGGCTGGTAAAACTCAAAGCTCTGCGTGGTCAACGTTTCCACAGCCAGCTTCCTACGTGCCCGGACCAGGGAAAATATGGGTGTTGTCTACCGGCTTGGCGCTTGGACCGTCCTGGAGGCGCTGTTTTTGAAAATCTGCAACCGTTGGCACGCACCACCCCCACCATGGCTGGTTCTGTGTCTGACTAGATCAGGACGTGCCTCATCAACACAAGGTCTGTTGCCAACAAGACTTTTATTCTAAATGACTTTTTTAAAGACGAGGGACTAGATTTTCTTTTTCTCACTGAATCCTGGTTGCCTTTGGGTAATTCAAGCGCCTTGGTGGAACTTTTACCTCCTGACTCTGTGTTTTAATGCCCCGCGGCCATCAGGTCCGCGGGGTGGTGGAATATTAACTTTATTTAAATCAAACTTTTCCTGTAAACAGTTGTCCACCCTCATGCCCTGCTCCAGTTTTGAGCTGAGTGTTTTTGAACTCGGACATTCCCCTCCCGTTCTGTGTGCGATTGTTTATCGCCCCCCTCGTTCTAAGGACTTCATAAGTGAATTATCTGATTTTCTGGCTTACATCACACCAAGATATGATCACTTTATTATCGTTGGTTACTTTAATATTCATGTCTGTTGTCAGGAGAAGCCGTTAGTGAAGGACTTCCTTGATTTGTTGGACTCATTTAATTTAACTCAACGTAAATTCTCCCTCCCAACAACACGGTCACACTCTGGATCTCATTTTAACATGTGATGTCTCTGTTTGTAACTTGGTGATCGGTGACAACGTTCTCTCAGACCACATGCCTGTCTTG
This sequence comes from Nematolebias whitei, assembly GCF_014905685.2. Classification (NCBI taxonomy): domain Eukaryota; kingdom Metazoa; phylum Chordata; class Actinopteri; order Cyprinodontiformes; family Rivulidae; genus Nematolebias; species Nematolebias whitei. The sequence goes on from NC_056498.1 coordinate 10,526,014, forward strand.
TTTGATATCATCCCGCCTTGTCCTACTGCTAAGTCATGTGATTCTGCACGTACTTCACGCGCCATTAACCGTTTCACTGCTGCACGTTTTACTGAAGCTTTTAGCTCTGAGAGGATCGATCAGCTCTCAATGTCTCTCTCCACCGAGGAGATAACCTCTCAGCTTAACTCTGTTTGCTTAAATATTCTGGACCGTGTTGCTCCCGTTAAAACCAGGAAAACAAAACTTTTATCAGAACCATGGCTTAATGACGTCACTCAAGCCGTTAGACAGCAGTGTAGGAGAGCAGAACGCAGGTGGAGGAAAGACAGGCTGCAGGTTTCTTTTCAAATCCTAAAGGAGAGTTGGCGTCATTATCAAAGGCAGTTAAAGCCGCCAAATCGAAGTTCTTTTCTGCAATAATTGCCTCAAACTCCCACAACCCCCGAGTCCTTTTTTCCACCCTGAACTCAGTTCTACACCTCAGTGAACCTTCACCTCTAGAAGTCTCAACTGAGCTGTGTGAAAACTTCCTCCATTTCTTTTCTGAAAAAGTTGCAAACACCTGGGCACTCATTTCTCCACCTGCTCATGATCCGTCCATCCCATCTCATTGTGTTGCTGTTCTTGACCACGTCGAGCCCATCTCTCTCTTCCCTGGAGCAGGTCATGTGCGGCATGAAGCCATCTGGCTCCCCTTTTGACGTTGTCCCCCCTCGACTCCTTAAGGAGCTTCTTCCTGTTCTGGGCCCTCCTGTTCTTGGCATTGTGAACAGCAGCTTAGCCTCAGGTGTGGTGCCAATAACTTTTAAACATGCTGCTGTCCAACCTCTCCTGAAAAAACCTAGACTTGACCCCTCAGTCATGTCCAACTTCCGGCCTGTCTCCAGACTCCCATTTGTCGCTAAACTGCTGGAAAAAATAGTGGAGTCCCAGCTGAAATGCTTTCTAGAGGAAAATGCCATCTTAGAGCTATTCCAGTCTGGCTTTAAACCTCTCCACAGCACTGAAACTGCTCTACTCAAGGTTTTTAACGACATTCTCCTATTCACAGACGCTGGTGATTCTGTGCTCCTTCTCTTACTGGACCTCACATCTGCCTTTGATACAATTGACCACGAGATCCTCATTGCGAGGTTAGAGCAGTGGGTGGGCATCACTGGGTCAGCCCTCGAATGGTTTAGATTTTACCTCGCTGACAGGTCCTTTTGTGTCTCCATCAAAGATTTTAGTTCAGCCTCGGCAGCGCTTAAATGGGGGGTACCGCAAGGGTCCATCCTTGGTCCTCTTTTATTTTCTTTATACCTGCTGCCACTAGGTGCTATTTTCAGGAAACATAACATACCTTTTCATTTCTACGCCGATGACTGCCAAATCTACTTCCCCCTCAGACTCAATGGTACTTGCTCTATTCAACCGTTACTGGACTGCCTGGCTGACATCAGAGATTGGATGGCTTTAAATTTCTTGAGTTTCAACGAGAAGAAATCTAAAGTTATGCTCTTTCCTCCCAATGACACAATCACCAACCACTGCATCGACCTATCCGTTCTGTCACCGTTGGTGAAACGAAGAGTCACTAATCTAGGAGTGATACTTGACCCTTCTCTGAAACTCAACAATCATGTAAATATGATTGTTAAATCCTGCTTTTTCCAGCTGAGGTGACTGTCTAAACTGAAGCCCATATTGTCCAAAAATAACCTGGAGACAGTAATTCATGCTTTCATTACATCCAGGCTCAACTATTGCAACTCACTCCTTTTTGGTATCAGTCAGACCTCCATAGCTAGACTCCAACTGGTCCAAAACGCAGCAGCCCGGTTTTTGACCAGCACAAGCAAAAGAGAGCACATTACACCTGTTTTGGCCTCCCTACACTAGCTTCCGGTTCACTTTCGAATCCAATTCAAAATACTTTTGTATGTCTATAAATCACTAAACAGCTCTGCCCCCTCCTATCTTACTGATCTGCTCCAGCTGTATGTCCCACCACGTTCTCTCAGATCAGCAGACCAGTTGCTCCTAACAGTCCCAGGAACCCGTCTCAAGCGCAGAGGTGACAGGGCCTTCTCTGTAACAGGCCCAAGACTTTGGAATGAGTTACCTCTGCTCGTTAGACAGGCACCCTCCCTCACAGTTTTTAAATCTCGCTTAAAAACACATTTCTATTCCCTGGCTTTCTGCACTGTGTGATCTGTGCTGAGTCTGTGTGCATCACACTGTTAGTCATGTTGCGGTTGTTGTTGTTATCCATTATTGTTTTTGTTGGTTTCTACTTTTTGGTGTCCTGTTATGTAATCTGTTGCTATGTGCTTGTTCTTTTTGTCCCTGTACAGCACTTTGGTTTGCTTTGTCACTGTTTAAAGTGCTTTATAAATAAATTGGTATGGTATGGTAATACAAGCCTCTAACTGTTCAATCGCCTTGGGCCTTCTTTGTTGCACCTGTTAGGGATTTTTTCCCTCGTATCACCTTTAAAGAATTCACACACAAGACAGAGTATAAGAATTTTGACGAGCCCTCTGCAGAGGTGGGAGTTCGTGACCTGACCAAACGTCAAGGTGAAGTCCGCCGTTCGACGGGAGAGCTCGTGTTTTATTGTGAGGCAAGAGGAGTGAGCAGGCAAAATCAACAGATACAGATTTTCTCCGACGCAGCGGAGCCAGAAAAGATGACTAAACAGACAGCTTGTTTACAAAACGGGATAGCCGGAGTAGCGAGGTCAGATCTGAATAACATCATGGTTGTTTAAAAACCCAAGGTCTTGGTCTGATTGCAAGTGAACACTTTAGAACAAGACAAATGGCCATTCTTTAGTTCACACGACTGGAGTTTAATTAAATGATGCGGGGTCTAAAAACAGTTTTAAATTATAACATTTACATTTTATCCAACAGCACCTTCCTCTTTATGATCCGCCAAATGTTCTCTATAGGTGAAAGATGTGGACTGCAGGCTGGCAATTTCAGTAATCAGATCCTTCTCCTACGTAGCCATGATGTTGTGATTGCTGCAGAATGTGGTCTGGCATTATCGTGTTGAAAAATGCAGGGTGAAAGAGATGATGTCTAGATGGGAGCATATGTTGTTCTAGAACCTGAACATAGTTCTCTGCATTAATGGTGCCTTTCCAGACATGCAAGCTGCCCATGCCACAAGCGCTCATGCAACTCCATACCATCAGTTATGCAGGCTTCTGAATGGAGCGTTGATAACAACTTGGGATATCCTTGTCCTCTCTGGTCTGGATGACATGGCGTCCCAGTGTTCCATAAAGAACTTCAAATCGTGACATCTGACCACAGAACAGTCTTCCATTTTGCCACACTCCATTTTAAATGACCCCTGGCCCAGTGCAAACGTCTGAGCTTGTGGAGCTTGCTTAGAAATGGCTTCCTCTTTGCACTGTAGAGTTTCAGCTGGCAACGGCGGATGGCACGGTGAATTGTGTTCACTGACGATGCTTTCTGAAAGTATTCCTGAGCCCATTCTGTTATTTCCTTGACAGTGGCATTCCTGTTTAAGGTGCAGTGATGTTTAAGGGCCCGGAGATCACGAGCATCCAGTAGAGTTTTATGGCCTTGATCCTTACGCACAGCAATTGTTCCAGATTCTCTGAATCTTTTGATGATGTTATGCACGGTTAATGATGATAACTTAAAAGTCTTTGCTATTTTACGCTGGGTAACACCATTTTGGTATTAGCTGCACTATTTTTCTGCGCAACAATGGTGGAATTGGTGATCCTCTTACCATCTTGGCTTCTGAGAGACACTAACACTCTGAGAAGCTCTTTTTATACCCAATCATGCTGTCAATTGACCTAATTAGTGTTAATTGGTCTTCCAGCTGTTCGTTATATGCTCAATTTCCTTTTTCCAGCCACTTATTGCTACGTGTCCCAACTTTTTTGGGATTTGTTGACAATATGAAATTTTGAATCAACATATTTTTCCTTTAAAATGTTTCATTTACTCAGATTAAATTTTTGATCTGTCATCTGTTATATTACGAATAAAATATTGACATTTGCCATCTCCACATCATTGCATTCAGTTTTTATTCACAGTTTGTTTAGTGTCCCAACTTTTTTGGAATCCGGTTTGTATTTAAAACTCTTTAAATTTATAAAAGTTCTGACAAATGTGGAGCAAACTGCACCCTCCTTTTGCACCTATGCAAGGTATCAGATCACGTTTAGACAATGAGGACGTGGCTCTATAAGGAAATCAGATAAAGGCTAGTGAACACTGTTCATCTTCATGGACTGCCACTGGCTTTAGGAGCGTTCCAGATGTCTCCAGTAACGAGTCTTTATGTTAAAGAAAAGTAAACCTTTAGTTCAGAACAAACAACAGTTTTCCAGTCTAGCCTGTCTAGTTATATAAAGCCAGACCAAAGTACCATGATTTTTGGACTATTTAGCATGTCCAAATATAAACCACACCCACTTAAAAAAAAAAATAATAATTTTGTACATTTCTAGGCCGTGCTTGTCTAAACCACAGGTGTCCACATTGTAACATGAGAGATTTACACAGAAAGATCTTCAGTCTTGTTTTTGGTGGTGATTGTTTTGTCGTTCTGTCAGATCTGTGTGATGTAAACACCTCAGCCGTCTGCTCTCTGTGTGTTCACCCAGTCTTCAAGAATGTTTGCAAGTTTGGGCCATCAGCTTTTTTTTTTTTTTTACCCTCTTTGGTCGTCCTTTTGTGTTGGTCCAGTTTGTCACGCTGTCGTCTCCAACATCTCACCATCGATTCATTAATGCCAAGCTTGCGTGCAGCAGCTCTGTTTCCTTCTTCGACAGCCAGATCGATCGCCTTTAACTTGAAACTGGATCATTTACATTTCTTCATGTGTTTTCCAAGATGGGGGTCTGTGCATGAAGCGCAAAATAACTGATCTGAAGAATTTAGTGAGAGTGTTTGATTTATGGTAACTCAAAGTTTCATTGGTCCACTGTGACCTGTTTGGTAACTTAACTGGTTTGATTTTGTTTTATTTTTTAACCTTTATTTATGCAAGTAGTCTCATTGAGTCACGAGGACTCACCCCCGAAAAGAGACGTGTACTGGGCAGCTCTGTGAGTGCCCGGGTGTGATGAGACTAAATGTTTTGGAGGCATGAATCTCATTAGCCTGTTAAACATTAAAAAAAACACAACCCATAAATTAGCCGCAGCATTGGACGCAGTGTTCAATGCTTGTGAGAAAAGTAGTGGCTTATAATCTGGAAATTACGGTACCTTGGCATATTTGAAGGAGAATTAAACCTGGTTATTAGTCTGAACATTAAACGGACAGTTTAATGCAGTTACATCCATCTTACCTTCAGTTTATACACCCCTAATCCTGAAACAGACGGGGTGTTGTGTAACAGATAAAATCAGAATGCAATGATTGCAAACCTGATAAAACTATAATTTATTTACAACAGAAAAATGTAAACGTCGAACTTAAAAAAAAAAAGTAATTTTGAATTATATGGCAGCAGCTCATCTAAAAAAAGTTTGGAGAGCAGGGAGCCATTTGTTGTACAGTTATATTTATTATATTTAGTTTTAAAGCATAAAACACCATCGTAAGTGTTAAATTATCTCTGAAGGACATTTGACATCATGCCTTACCTTTTTATGTTTCACAAACAGTCCAAACCACACACACATATATATTTTTTGTGACTCGAAGTGTGAGTTCTGGCCTCAGATCTGATTATATTTTATTTTTGTGTGTTTACAGTTCTGTTTGGAGAGCTGACCCGCATCATGAACCACATCATGGCCATCGGCACCCATGCCCTCGACGTGGGTGCCATGACTCCATTTTTCTGGCTGTTTGAGGAGAGGGAGAAGGTCAGTGTGGCTTCTCTCCCAATTCTTGGTCAATTCACATCTTCACTTTTTTTGGATTGGAAGGATATGGAGATAAACTGGTCTCAAATGTAGTCATGTGAGCATGCCACAAGAATTACAAATCCATCCATCCATCCATTATCTTTACCCGCTTGTTCCATTTTGGGTCACGGGGGTCGCTGGTGCCCATGTCCAGCAATCACTGTGCGAGGGGCGGGGTACACCCTGGATGTGTCGAATTACAAATCCATGAAGAGTTTATCAAATGGACATTGTTCTAATAAGTAGGATTATTCTGCTCATACAAATTGTCAAATGAGCACAAATCACCTGCTGTGCACAGATCAGCTGCCTGTGAATGACTTTTGAGACTTTCTTACTGCTCCAGTTTCACAAATGCAATGCTGTGTTCAAGGCTGATAGAAAGCTGGGAAATGTGAGCGTTGCCAGATTTACGGGGTCGTTGAACGCAGCTTGTACGTACAAATCTTTTTGTATGCTCGTGTGACGACTTCTGAGACTCATTTATCTTCACAGGCTGCCCTAAAGCAATATTCTTCATGATTTGCTCCTGACTTGCTGTGCTATGAAGTAGTGCTGGACAACATGATCAAACATTAATGTGACAATGTTTTGAAGTTTGTCATGATGTCTACACATATCTTTATTTTTAAATCCTCTTTGATTCTGTTTGATTCAACACTAACCTGTTGCAACAGTGAACTTTTGACTCTCAGACCTCCGTCCTTTAACCCTCATCTCCTCACTGGCATAAAATGAACCATCTTCTCACACAATCCAACAGCAGAAGTGGCTTGTAACCTGTCCTTCTGCCGAACTTTAAGGTGTAAGGTGCAGACCAGACCAGCAGCAGGAGACAGCCCGCTCCATGTAACTGGGTGATGGAAAATATATTTTAAACATTTTGTAGCAAAGGACACCAGACCCATGAGAGCTGTAGAGCTGCATCATGACCTGACATCAAAATGAGATCTAACACCTGTTGACAATTCTGTTGGACACAGTGAGGACAAATCAGAATAAATCTAAATAATGAAGTGATTTAAAGATGTTTTAGAAAAATAATCATTATTAATTATGTAGATCATTGCTCAAAAAGCCTTTGTTAAACGAGTGACCACTTCTTATTTCATTACGGCTCACCGCGAGACAAAAGGGCAATAATGTTTTTTGTCTGAGTCTGTGAATTAATTCAATTCAATTCAAAAATACTTTATTAATCCCAGAGGGAAATTATTTGTTGTTGTAACTCGTTATCCTCATTTCATTAAGAGATGTTATAGATGCTGATGGCTGTAGACAGGAAGGATCTCTTGTAAAGGTCCATCCCACAGTGGATCCTAAGAAACTGGCTGCAGATGCCATCCGATCTGTCCACCCAGACTCGGCTGGCCTCTTGGTTCCCCCGGTCTGTAGGACCACCCGAATGCCGGGCAGAACTCCCAGAGCGATGGTCACTCCTCCCAGTGGTCTGCCGAGCTCCTCATCGCTGCGGACAGCCAACTGTAGGTGCCGAGGGACGATCCTGTCCTTCAGCTGTCATGAGCCGTGTTTCCTGCTAGTTCCAGGATCTCAGTGGTCAGACACTTAAGCACAGCTGGCAGGTAGATGAGAATGCATCCACAGAACATCCTTTCAACTCATTTGAGATTTGGGGCTGTAGTTGAGATATTATTTGAGCTTTTGAGATGTTAATCAGCTGTTGGTTGTAGTAAACAGCCTTGTTGCCATGGTTCTGCATCATAACAAATGTCCAAAACTAAAAAAGTTTCAGTAAAAATCCTTCCAGGTGCACAGCATCTGATACCAGTGGAAACAATCATCCAAAAAATGTGATTTACATCCAGAAAAAGAGGAATTAAAGTTTCCAAAAGCAAAATCTCAGAATGAACATAACAGAGCTGCTCCAACATGCAACCACCTTGAGCGGTGCAATTCTAGAACTATGTTACTCTTTTTTAGCAAAATATCTCACCACTAGACCCCTAGATGGATTTATTTAAATTTAATGCAATTATTTCTTGGATTTATATCTACTACTGAATAACATTTGAAGTCAAGCCAGTTCAGCTAGAACTAGATCCATATGTCTGCCTGCATGGGGTCACTGGTGCCTATGTCCAGCAGTCTGTGGGAGAGGCCCTGGACAGGTCTCCATTAGGCCTGTTGAGATAAACGATAAATCGGTTAATACCATGATAAATTAAAATTATCAACCTCATTTTCATTTATTGGCTTTATCGTTTATTCGTGTCTCTCTCTTTCTACTGAAGACACTGGATGATAAAAGGCTCAACTCCGGTGCTCTTCACTGACCCCTCCCTTTCTCTTTTCTCTTTAAAATCTGTTTTAACGATCCAAAATTGTGTTTTTGGATCATTAAAAGCAGCTAAGCAGAGAAGCTAAGCTACGAGCTAAGCTAACAGGCCACCCTCGGACAAAACCTCCGTCTTGTTGAAGCTCCAAAATTCACGGTTGAAACCCGTGCCTTCATGTAAAAAGTTGTTTTTCTCTGCAAAAAAAGCTGAGAACTTGTTAACAGAATTTTTTCTTTAATTTTTTTATTAAAAGCTTTGTGTGAAAAATGCTATGCTAAAGAGCTCAAACCACACCGAGCATCTGCCATTTTGAGAACCGGAAAAAAATGGAAGGACAGACAGCCCATGTCACGTCAAGGGGCCTCCCTCTCATTTTTCTTAAAGAGACACGCTGCTCGCTCCCTCACTATCCATCCTTCGGTTCAAACAGTCTTATACTGCCATCTGGTGGTCAAAAAAAGGTACTACACACAAAACAAATTAAACAACATTTCTTCTTAAATTTGACAATAATTACTAATTATTGTCAAATTTCAAACAATATCATTTATCGCAATAATTTTTGAGACAATCGTCCACCTAATTTTGTTATCGTGATATTTTTAGTCTCCAGTCCATCACCGAGACCAACAACCATTCACTCTCTCACTCACACCTAGAGACAGTTTAGAGTTACCAGCCAGCCTAACATGCATGTTTTTGGTCTGTGGGAGGAAACTGGAGTACCCGGAGAAAATCCATGCATGAACAGAGAGAACATGCAGACTCCACCCAGAAAGGTCCCTGGACCGAGATTTGAACCGGTAACCTTTTTGCTGAGAGGCAGCAGCTCTACCATCTGAGCCACCATGTTGGCTAGAACTACAGTATATATTGAACTAAAGTTTGATGTGGTAGTAGTTGAGTCATCCTCAAAATGTTATCTGACCGCTATCCTGCAGCATTGTTTGAGGTTGGGTCATTTACCAAAACCTGTAAAACTCATCAACGATCATTTCTGTAAACTCTGTCATGAGAGGTGACAGTTTGCTGACTCGTCAGAGTTCAGTTCTTAAACCAGCACCGTCGGACCACAGGCTGCTGGTTGTTTGATCCATGATGGGAATTTATTTTCTTCCTGTCACTTTGGAGGCCTGAAACCATGATGTCAGAGAGTGATAGTGTTTATTTTTGGTTGTCTTGTAGCTGTTCGAGTTTTATGAGCGAGTGTCTGGAGCCAGAATGCACGCAGCGTACATCAGACCAGGAGGTGTCCATCAGGTGGGACAAAAACTCTGTGTCCTCTTTAGCCTCTGTCTTCACAAGCAGGTCTCCTGATGTGGTCAGGCAATAAATCTGTATTATATTTTGTATCTAAATAATGTCCTGAGTTTGTGTTATAGAAACTGAGTGAGTGAAACAGAAAGGACGATGACAAAGATGTTCTATATGTTCATCCCTCCATCATCGTAGTGAGACAGAAATGAGTAACAATAACGACGACTGTGTTCCAGGATATGCCCATCGGCCTCATGGATGACATCTATGAATGGGCCAAGAATTTTTCAACGCGAGTTGATGAAGTAGAAGAGGTACATGCGTCCTTAAATGCTTTTAGTAATAAAATGTGATAAATATGTGTAGATAAGAGACGTGCATCATTCTATTGGTTGATATCTACAGCTGCTGACCTACAATCGCATTTGGAAGATGCGTACAACAGATGTGGGGGTCGTCAGCGCTGAAGATGCCCTCAACTATGGCTTCAGGTAAACCTCCAGTTACAGCTAGAGCAGCAAGGAAACAAACAAGTTGGTAGTAAAAAAAATCAGTAAACAAGTTCTCAGCTTCTTGTTGCAGAGAAAAACAACTTTTTACACGAAGGCACAGGTTTCAATCGTGAATTTTGGAGCTTCAACAAGACGGAGGTTTCCCCCCCCCCGAGGTCGGCCTGTTAGCTTAACTCGTAGCTTAGCTGCTTTTAACGATCCAAAAACATGATTTTGGACGGTTAAAATGGATTTTAAAGAGAAAACAGAAAGTGTGGGGTCAGTGAAGAGCACCGGAGTTGAGCCTTTTGTCATCCAGTGTCTTCAGTAGAAAGAGAGAGACACAAACGATAAAGCCGATAAATGAAAATGAGGTTGATAATTTTAATTTATCATGCGATTAATTGATTTATTGTTTATCATGACAGGTCTACTAAATGGCTACTTTTACAAGCCTAAAACACACACACACTCACACACACACACACACACACACACACACACACAATAACCCTGACTCTGTCTCCTCTTCCCTCCATCAGTGGAGTGATGCTGCGAGGCTCAGGAATCAAATGGGACCTGAGGAAGTCTCAGCCATATGACAAATATGATGAGGTGGAGTTTGATGTTCCAATTGGATCCAAAGGAGACTGCTACGACAGGTAACACCTTCAAGAAACAAGTCCAACATTTAAAAGAAAGGCTGTGTTCTTCTTTTGTCTCCAGCCTTTTATTGTCCCCGTCGTGAAGTGAAGAGAGTGAATCATGAATACCCTCTGTCTGTTTGTGTGTGCACGTTGTGAGCATGATAACCTGAAAATAAGTGAGGTACTGATTTTTATTTTGGCATGTGGCTGCATCTAGACGTGAGAAAGGTTCCTTTTGAAAATGTTGCCACATCAAAATCCAAGATGGCCACCGCCATGTATCTATGCAAACTTGCCCACCCATCATTTAAGGAAACTATTCTTTCTAGTTTTTGTATGTAAAGTTTAGTTTCTTAGATGATTGGGGTGGCCGAAGATTAATCTATGGTGGCCAACACCACCACTCACCACCTCCTGGCACCACCACTGTACCTGATGGTGGATAAAATTCTCCCTCCATCACTGCGCTACCTCAGAAAAGACAAAACACCACAGTGTAACTCCTCCCCACTGCAATATCTGGCACCAAAAATGTTGTTTCCCTCCAGTCCAAAAAACACTTATCTTGAAAACTACAAACATTCACTTTTCCAATCCTTCAGTGACGGGGGACATCGGCGTACTGCTCGTCTTTGAAGGGGACGTGTGTGTTCAGTACTGTCCCCAGATGTTCTGTAGTCACTGGAGTAAACAAAACACAAATATTTTTGTGGTACTTTATGACCAGAGTCATTCATGGCTCCATGTGTGATAATCCAACATAAAACAAATTAAAAAAGCCAATTTTTGTTCTTTTCAAGTTGACATCAGTTGACAGGAACCAGACTGAGCCCTGCTCACACAGTCTGAGCTGTTAATAAGTGTTTGTTTGTTTGTTTGTTTGTTGTTTGTTTGTTCAGGTATCTGTGTCGAGTGGAGGAGATGAGGCAGTCCCTGAGAATCATCCTCCAGGCCCTCAACAAGATGCCAGAGGGGGAGATTAAGGTGGATGATGCCAAGGTGGCCCCGCCCAAACGGTCTGAGATGAAGGTGAGCTGACTCCAGATGTTTGTTCTGCAGCTGGATGGACATTTTCTTTTGGGTTTTCTACTTTTCCTCCTCAGTTCATGGCATTAAACACATTTCTGTCTGAATCATTATTTTGATTGTTTTGCAGAAATCTAAAAATACTCCTGTAATATTTCCTCTTCCTCATTTTTTGCACTGACTCTGAATGTGAACTCCAAGTGTTAGAGGTTTTCTTTATTTCTATAGATAAACAGGTTTATAGATGAGCTTACAGCAACAGATGTCCCGTCTTTGTTTTCTTACCGTTGAGTTGTCGTGTTTGTTTTTATTTGCTGTTCTTAGACGTCCATGGAGTCATTGATTCATCATTTCAAACTTTACACAGAGGGCTACCAGGTGCCCCCAGGGGCCACATACACCGCTATAGAGGCCCCCAAGGTGAGACTAATTCATTTTTAACTCCACACGTTTGTTTTGTCTGATTATGCCCATAAGTGTCCCATGCTGTAGATGGATGTTTGTCCACACATATTTTTTTAAGTCAGTAGCATTTCAATAATTCTACTGATGTGCTACAGGAAATACTATTAAAAAATAAAACAGGAAAATAATAGGGCTGCAACTAACGATTATTTCAATAATCGATTCATCAGCCGATTAGTTGGTTTTTGTTGTTTGTTTTTTGATTAATCGATGAATTGGCAAAAAACAAACAACGTTTTTATTTCCACCTCTTTATTCCAAAATTGAACATTTGACATAGCAATTCGCACAAAAAACAGGTTGCTATTTTACTATTCTGTTAGTAAAATATTGAATAAAAAAAAAAGTTAGTCAAATAGCTTAAAAAAAAAAAAGTACACAAAATTATATACAAATGTATGCTATATTCCTGCACAATATGTAGCTACTTTGTAAAATGTGTCCTTGAGGGAAGAGTGTAATCTGGACTAAAAGTGTGGATTATTGTAACCGGGATTAAAAGTTTTTATCTTTGTGAAGCGTCAAGTGCTCCCACACTTTGGAGGACTTGGGTCGAACAGTTTTCTCCTCGTCATTTGTAACTTTTACTTATTTTCCTTTGAAAACACTCTGCTCTGCTTCCTCCTCCCCCTCACTCTGTTCAACTTGCGCTGCAGATTAGTTTTTTTTCAAACTTTATTCAGTCAGTCAGCATTGACCATGAACCGCAGGTGAACAAAACGGCTCTGCAGCGCCGTGAAAGACACTTAATCGCGCGACACAACAAATCGATAATGAAATTTGTTGCCAACACTTTTAATCATCGATTTTAATCGATTTTATCGATTCGTTGTTGCAGCCCTAGAAAATAATGAACGGTGAGCGTGTGAGAGCTCGAGCTGCGTAATGTTTGGTAGCTGAAGAGGACTCTTACTCACTGTAATGTTTGGGAGGTGTGAGTGTTACTGGTAAACAACTCCTTTACAATTTTCTAGTAAAAAGCACCTTTTCTGTCTTGGTCAGCACATTTTAGCAAACCACTAAATGGAGGTTTAAACTAAGGATGAGCGTTACAAGACAAACACGATTCTTACGCATAAATTATTTTTAGATGATTTAAATATTCTTACACGCACTTTTGTACGTTTGTCTTTATTAGGACATCATATTGATATTTATTTATATCTGTAGCCTAATCTAACATCACCCCATCTAGTTCCTGTTCTGTGTCATCGTACATGAAGAACTTGAGCTTTTTGTCGTGTACCCCCCCCCCCCCCCCCCCACCCCCGGAAACTCTGTGCTGAGTTTGTAGTTGAGTTTTGTTTGATCCATTGGTGTTAACCCTCACACCATCTCTCAGACCCAGTCCACAAGGAAATGCTGTCTTTTAAAATATATATTTATTCAACACGCCCCTGCGTCATGTCTGCATCATTATGTGCTCGTGTGTGAGATTTTTTTTTCCCACTATCACACTGTTGACCTTCAAACAGAGCTTAAAAGCGTGTTAAGAATTTTTTTTGTCGCCAAACCCCCCTATGTGTCATTTTCACCACTATTTATTGTCTGTCCAAACAGATCTCACTTGTAAATGAGTCTTCGAGGCTCAATGTGACTTATCTGTTGAAAAAAAGGTTGAATGAATGAAAAAAATATACCATAATTCTCAGGCTACAGAACACACCTGTGTCTAAGCCTCACAGATTAAATATGAGATAAATCATAATTTTGTACATAAATGAGACGCTCCGGTTATTTAGCCGTGGTCATCCACTGTTCATGGTCAGGACCTGTGCCCAGCCAGCTCCGACAGTGTGCAGCTTTCTTGTTGTAGTACAAGAATCAGCCAGCAGGTGGCGTTTCACACAATATATCTTGCTTCAACTCCACTCAGACTGCAAGATCATCAGAGTCTTCATGAAGCTTCACTGTCTGACTCATGGTTACAACCATTATACCTTCAAAATGAACAATAACTATCTAAGCATAATCACTGGACAGAACAGTGACAAACGCATACGTAACTGAAATTATTTAAAATGTATTTGCTGGAAAATATTACCCAGAAGTCTTATCGAGGTCATGCGACCGAAAGTCAAATAGTACCGGTGAAATACGGTAAATATTCATTAAATTAGTACAATTAATTTTATTGTTAGACAGTTTTGATAACAGCTGCTGTTTTTAAATGTACTTTTAAAATAAATTTGACCTGATTTCTCCTCAGCAAAGAGCTCATATGAGCAGGAGGGGGGAAGGGGGGGACAGCCCCTCCCTCGTGTTGTCTCCTCCATTCAGTGCGAAGCTTAAATGAGATCCTGGTATTTAAACACATATTTACTGTACACAGAAAGATAAAAAAAAAAACTTTTATTTAAATATTTTATATAAATATGCATCCAATGCCTGACCATCGACACGTTGATGCAGCTTACGGGCGACAGATCAATTTCCTTCTTTGACAGCTGATCGATCACTTTTAACATGAAAGCTGCGTCATAATAAATTCTCTGTGTGTTTTCCATTATCGCTGAACAAATGAACAGGTCTGTGCATGAAGTGCAAAATACAGTAACGACATGAGAACGATCTGAATAAATTAATTCACGTCTATCTTGGGAGATGATCCTCGAGAGTACCTCATTGGTCATTCAGGTTAGACTTCTGGTCACATGATGACAGAGTGGGTGGAGTTATGGTAGGGACTTTGAAACTGTGAGCAAGAGTCTTTGTACATCTGATCTGAAGGGATTCTCTCTGTGTCACAAACACCTACCACCATGAGGGACGGGGTGCTGGGAGCCACGAGTGCACAGCTCTGTCAAAGAAAATGTTAGTTAACAGCAGGAGGTTACCAAGAGACAGCAGGAAGTCTTTCAAAATAAAATATAAAAATATAACTTTTGAAATTTATGGGAAAAAAACAACATAAATTAGCCGCTCCTGCATATAAACTGTGGGGTACAAAGTGTGAGAAAAATATATTAGCCAATTATACAAAAAAATTTTTAGACTCCACCTGTTCCTGCTTTATTTTAGCCGCCCCAAGTTCAAAAGAAAGTATGGCAGCGTTGTGACAAAATTATTAAAATCCTGTGTGTTCTGCTAACTTCCTAAATATTACGAATCTTTCTTCCAGTTGTTGTGGGATATGCATGTTGCTGATGCTTTAAAGAGTCATTTAAATGTCATGTTTTTATTTCAAACTGAGATAGCTCTAACAGATTGACTATTGTTCACCCGAGGCTCAGTGGGATTAACCTGTATAAATAAAGCTTGAATGAATTGTTGGAATAATGTAAAGGAAGTGTATTAGTAAAAACATTAAGCGTGTAAGCAGCTGGTGGTGGATTTTTGTCCCTAATGAACTCTTATTGTCATAAAGGAGGTTCCAGGTTTTAACGTGTTCAACGTCATTTTGATCTTTCATTAAAAGGTAAATAAAAAACATTGTTTTTTTTTTCTCCAATAGTTTAAATTAAAAAATAATGTACTGTTGAAAACTCTGAAACAAAATGAAAGACCTTTCAGAGAAAAGCCGAGCACATTATTATCATTATTATCATTATTATCATTATTACTGTATTGTGGGAGTGGTGGTGCAGAGGTTAGAAGATGGGCCTGTGATCGGAAAGTCGCAGGTTCAACTCCCGGTACAGTCAACATCAAAATGTGGGTGGAAAAGGTGGAACACCCACACCTGCCTCCACCCTCGCCCCACTCTGGGCCCCTGAGCAAGGCCCTTAACCCCCACCATCTGCTCCCTAAACAGGTCTCTCTTGAAAATGAGTTCTCGTGGCTCAATGAGACTACATGTACAGGTCCTTCTCAAAAAATTAGCACATTGTGATAAAGGTCATTATTTTCCATTATGTAATGATAAAAATGAAACTTTCATTTATTTCAGATTCATTGCACACCAACTGAAATATTTCAGGTCTTTAATTGTTTTAATACTGTTGATTATGGCATACAGCTCATGAAAACTCAAAATGCCTGTCCCAAAAAATTAGCATATTTCATCCCACTAATGAAAGACAAGTGTTTTTAATACAAAAAACGCCAACTTTCAAATAATCATGTTCAGTTATGCACTCAATACTTGGTCAGGAATCCTTTTGCATGAATGACTGCTTCAATGCGGCGTGGCATGGAGGCAATCAGCCTGTGGCACTGCTGAGGTGTTATGGAGGCCCAGGATGCTTCGATAGCGGCCTTAAGCTCATCCAGAGTGTTGGGTCTTGCGTCTCTCAACTTTCTCTTCACAATATCCCACAGGTTCTCTATGGGGTTCAGGTCAGGAGAGTTGGCAGGCCAATTGTGCACAGTAATACCATGGTCAGTAAACCATTTACCAGTGGTTTTGGCACTGTGAGCAGGTGCCAGGTCGTGCTGAAAAATGAAATCTTCATCTCCATAAAGCTTTTCAGCAGATGGAAGCATGAAGTGCTCCAAAATCTCCTGATAGCTAGCTGCATTGACCCTGCCCTTGATAAAACACAGTGGACCAACACCAGCAGATGACATGACACCCCAGACCATCACTGACTGTGGGTGCTTCACACTGGACTTCTGGCATTTTGGCATTTCCTTCTCCCCAGTCTTCCTCCAGACTCTGGCACCTTGATTTCCGAATGACGTGCAAAATTTGCTTTCATCTGAAAAAAGTACTTTGGACCACTGAGCAACAGTCCAGTGCTGCTTCTCTGTAGCCCAGGTCAGGCGCTTCTGCCGCAGTCTCTTGCTCAAGAGTGGCTTGACCTGGGGAATGCGGCACCTGTAGCCCATTTCCTGCACACGCCTGTGCACGGTGGCTCTGGATGTTTCTACTCCAGACTCAGTCCACTGCTTCCGCAGGTCCCCCAAGGTCTGGAATCGGCCCTTCTCCACAATCCTCCTCAGGGTCCGGTCACCTCTTCTCGTTGTGCAGCGTTTTTTGCCACACTTTTCCCTTCCCACAGACTTCCCACTGAGGTGCCTTGATACAGCACTCTGGGAACAGCCTATTCGTTCAGCAATTTCTTTCTGTGTCTTACCCTCTTGCTTGAGGGTGTCAATGATGGCCTTCTGGACAGCAGTCAGGTCGGCAGTCTTACCCATGATTGTGGTTTTGAGTAATGAACAAGGCTGGGAGTTTTTAAAAGCCTCAGGAATCTTTTGCAGGTGTTTAGAGTTACGTTGTTGATTCAGACGGTTAGGTTAATAGCTTGTTTAGAGAACCTTTTCATGATATGCTAATTTTTTGGGACAGGCATTTTGGGTTTTCATGAGCTGTATGCCATAATCATCAGTATTAAAACAATTAAAGACCTGAAATAATTCAGTTGGTGTGCAATGAATCTGAAATATATGAAAGTTTCATTTTTATCATTACATTATGGAAAATAATGACTGTTATCACAATATGCAAATTTTTTGAGAAGGACCTGTATAAATAAAGGGTGAATGAAAAAAAAAGATTATAAAGGTGGCTGTGATAGCTCGGTGGTTTGTGCCGTGGTCCTGTAATCCTGAGGTTTGAGCCCAGGTTGCGTCAGGAAGGATATCCTTTGTAAAACAAATTGTCAAATCTTTCATGTGAGTTCGCTGTGGTGACCCCTGAAGAAGGAGCAGCCGAAAAAATCTTATTTACTATAATTATTATTAAAAGTCACACAGAAATGTTCAGGAAACCTTGCATCGTTTAAGTTTCAGCACTTCTGAACATGTTTTATTTGTTTTGTCTGAATCGGTGTGAACGATGCATCCCAGCTTCTGTTTGGATCAACCAACAGACAAATGATTTCAAGCTTGAAGCTCGTAGAAAGTGTTGAATAAAAGCATCTTCACAGAACAGTCACCAGGGGTTTCCTGTTGCAGTTGTTCTGTTATGCTTAGTGGATTGTGTTTGTGTCCTCTGTGTTTCCTGCAGGGGGAGTTTGGTATTTATTTAGTGTCGGACGGCTCCAGCAGACCCTATCGTTGCAAAATCAAAGCTCCTGGATTCACTCACCTGGTGAGTACTTCATGAACGCAGTGAAATAATAAACCTTGTGGTCAACGATCATTAGCTGCAAATTGTCCCCCGTCACAGAGCGAAAAATAAGATCAGAGAACTTTTTTTAATCCTGCAGGAAATTGTTGTGCCAGAGTTTCAGTACAAAGGAACACACAAGATGTAAAAATAACAGAGAATCTAAAAATACCAACAATTGAAGTCTAAACAGGTACGATGTGAGGCATCAAAAAAAACCTACCACAGCAAAGCAACATAAACAGACGTTATACATGTACATATAGACCGGTGAAAACATTGAATTTTTAAGGGAAAGTCGTAGCATAGTCCAGAGCCGCCGCCCGCCCCCCCCAGCCATTATCCAGATAAGAGGTGACATTCATCATCAGCTCAGTTGACGTTCTGTTACATGTCCACAGCCTTGGGGAAGGGAGGGGTGAGGAAACAGTCAAAGCATCTTTGTTGTTTTCAAAACATTCCAGGAGGAGTTGAGATAAGTCCGGCATCAAGGCCACAGTTTGGGTCAGGCAGAACTCGTGAATTGTTGTTTCTGCTTTTTTAAAGTCTCGCTGGTACATATCCTCTGATGGAACTCCAAAACAGCCGAATTGATCCTTTACGCCAAAAGTTGAGCTCACAGCTTCTCCAAGATTATTCCCACCGTTCATGGGTGCTGCCAGGAAGTTCACAGTCCTAACAGCTGCTCCAGCTCCCTGCTGCAGCTCCACAAATTCAGTCTGAGTGCTGTCGAGTTTCGACACATCCACACAAATTTATAGACGATCCAGAATTCACCAGCCAAACGGCAAAATAACCAGTTGTCATCATGAATCCAGTTTGTTTCCATCGAGGTAAGAGGGTCCTCCTTACCCTGACTCCTGTTGGGAGAAGTTGATCAATTTAGTTGAGAGACCAGCTGATCCTTCGAATTAGGAGGTATGCAGAAAAAAAATAGGCTTTTTAAGGGTTCACAGGACGAAAGACTGCAAGCAGGGAAGCGGGTGGGGACCAGGGAGACGCGTCTGGTTTCACTGGAGGACAGAAAAAAAGAAGAAAAAAAGTTAGTTTCCTCAAATGACTGGGGTGGACAAGGATTAATCTATGGTAGCCAAGGCCACCATTGGCCACCCCCTGGCTCCACCACTGCACCTGGTGGAGGATAAAATCCTCCCTCCACTCACCAGGATCCCACAGTCTGTTGTCCCTCTGGCCTCCACAGAGTAACTCTTACACCTAAAAACATTTAGGTTTACTTTCATTCCCTGTTAACTCCAGCCCAGAAAACACTCAAACACTCCCAGTTCAGATCCCTCAGTGATGGGGGGTGGGGGGTTGTTTTCTGATGTATTTCAGTTGTTGTTAAATTCTTCCTGTTCCTCTCCGAGCTGCAGTTTGAAGGTTTTTATTTAATTTCATTTGTTGCTGGACGTCGAGCTGTGTTCTCATGAGGAACGAACATGCAGCTCATTAGGAGCTCATTTGCCCACTCAGAGGTCAAAGGTCACCACCTTCTGCTCTGAATCCTGATGTGTGTTTGCAGGCCAGTTTGAACAAAATGGCCGCAGGACTCATGTTGGCTGATTTGGTGGCCATCCTTGGTAAGAATGTTTGCACTTTGAGCAGACGTTTAAAGTGAGCATGAAGTTACTTCACACTTTTTTTTTTTGAAACAGGAACTCAGGACCTCGTGTTTGGTGAAATTGACCGTTAGCGTCACGGTGCTGATGAAGATGTGGACCCTCTTCCTGTTTCAGCACATGAATCTGATTCTGATCTTGTATAACGCCTGAGTGAACCTAATAAATGTTTTTTCTGTGACATGAAGACGCTCGTCTTTTCTTTCTTTAAAAAAAACTGCTGTTTCCTGAGAGAAGTCTGAGGCGTGTTTAAAAAAAAAAAAAAAACAACCGTGGTGGTAAAGTCCTTCCTCTGGTTTAATGTTGGGGGGGCTGGGGCGGGGAGTGGTCTGATGAGTTCTGAGACGAATGGACTTCACGCTCCGACCACAACTTCCCCTGAAGAGCAGCGAGCTCTGCAGCAGGCACGCCATCGCCAGAGAAACCCATCAACGCCCGCCGACCCGCTTTCACCTGCATCACCATGGGGCCGTGGGGTCCTCTGCTGGGGGCCCTTCCTCTCTGGATGTGCTTCGGGACAGTTGGTGAGTCGGTGTTTTGAATTCTCCGTACGGTCCACAAACTGTTGCTGTGATCCATCGATGCGGTCGATTTAATTCAGAGTATTAAAGTGTGTGTTCACACTGAGGTTAACGTTCAGAGGAGTCACCGCACCGAGAGAGACGACCCCCAGGAGTCGCTTCAACTACATTATTCTCATCTGTCCCTTTAAAACCTGTTTATGTTGTCATGACAGAGTTCAGCGTCTTTAGACGTTAATGTTAGATTAATGTTAGATTAGCGTTGATGCCGGCGTGGGTCAGTTCTTCTATTTTAAGACAGAACTGATCTTCTGATGTGGCAGAAAATAAAAGGGGCTTGTTGGATATTTCAGAATAAAAAAACTTCCTTTTCTTAAAAGCAGAAGTACGAGCGCAACAAGTGATGAAAGCTGTTTTTTAATTTATCTGCAGAGAGTTCAGTGTTTTAGTCTCATGAAAGTTTGTCCAAGTTGATAAAAGTTTCATCTTTATTCCAGACCACACCACGGAGTCTCTGTGGACTCTGAACGTTTGCTTTAACAAGTCTTTACTCACATGTTGAAGGTTTATTAAAGTAGTTTTATTTATTAAAGTTGAAGCCGTTGAAAAGCCGGAGAGTGAATTTGTTAGATTTTATCTCAATCAGATGTTAAAGATGAGTTTAGAGGTTTTACTAACAGAAGTGAGTGCAGGTGAACAGCATCTCGCACACCTGGACCCAAACATGGAGCTGAGGAGAACCACCTGACCCACATGCCGGTTCTGAAGGGCCCGGGCCTGGACCCTGACTCCTGACATGTCTGCTCATGGAGAGAGGAGGCTCTGGGCTCATCACTGTGGAAGAGCGTCGTGATCAGAGACTTTAGGGAAGTGATTCACTTCATCTTTTCACAGAAGAAAGTGGAGGAGGAACGGAGCCAACGGCCCGGTTCACGGCTCCAACAGATATTTTTGTCATTAATTATTATTGTTGTTCTTAGTAGTTATTTTTTGAAAGTTTCTAAATCATTCTATGTTGTTTATTCGACACATTCTGTAGTTTTTATTTCAATTAATCAAAAATCAAAATGTTCGGCTCATTCAGGACATTTCGGCTGTGACTTGGTTTTTGTGCTGTTTTTATTTTTTGAAACATTTAGCTGTTTCTCATTGAAAATGAACGGAGCTCTTCACGTCCTTCAAACTTTTTCAGCTGTTTACAGCCTGCTGCTGCTCATTTCAGCTTTTGTTCTGCTTCAGACTTTTTCTGCTAATTTCAGCTTCCTTCAGATTTTTTCAGCTATTTTTCTACTCAAGCTTCTTTGTTCTAATTTTAACCTTTTTGTTGTTTTTTTCCAGCTTCTTCCTGTTAGTTGCATTTTTTAAAATTCTTTCCGCTTCCTTTTGATAAGTTCTGCTTTTTCTGCCACCTTTTAGGCATTTTCTCCAAATTTTAGCCTTTTTTTGGTGCAAATTTCCACATTGTGATTCTAATTATTTAAAATTTTTATTCTATTTCAGCCTCTTTCTGCTAATTTCAGCTTTTTCTGTAGTTTTTTTTCCAGCTACTTTTTTGTTGCTAATTTCAGTTTCTTATTTTCATGTTTAAAAAAATCCATTCAGCATATTTCAGTTTATTCTGCTACATTTCTCTGTTCGTCTTTTTCTACACATTTCAGCTGTTTTTCTTCTGCTTTCTGCTTTTATTTTCCTACTTTCATCAAATGTCAGATGTTCAAATTCCACCCCCATTATAAACAGTTTAGCAGTGAAACATTTTCAGCTGGTTTCAGCTTCTTCAGCAGCTTTAATCAAAAATCTCATCAACCAGCGTTCATGCCGTCATTACACATTGTCTAGTTTTTATCTGACATGTTGGAGGTCTCTCAGCTACTACCACACCAAACTTGAGCTCTGCATTTTAAAACGGAGTCAAAACCATTTTGAAGTTGGCTAACGTGGCTGTGGCGGCCATCTTTTATCGGGCTGACCCAACAAATAAAGGTCTCCGAGGCTTCAGCGGGTGTTGAGAGGTTCCAAAGAACAATCAGGAGGATCTGAAGGAGCTTCCTTTGAGGATTTTGAGTTTTTAATTCAGAACGTCACTAAGAGTCACGGCGCTCGCCTCGAGGCTGAGCCACGGGTTGTGAAATACGTTCAGAGTTGTGTAATGTTCAGGCCTCGTTACAGCCGACAGGAAAATAAAAACAGGAAGAGTCCAGTTCAGAGATGTGCCTCCACAGAACTGCTTCGTTCTGCCACGCTCTCCAAAAGCAACTCAACTAAAACTGTGTGGTAAAAACATCCGCCTCGATTTAAAATAAGCTCCAAAATCATCAACTCCTTAAATCGGATTCAAAAAGTTTCCCGTCACTCAGTAAAGCACTTATTTGTGTTCTCACCAGAAACAGAAGCAAGATGATCACATCATGGAAAGATCTCCTGAATAACCGACGACTGACTAAATGGAACTGATTATTTTTATCATGTTGCTTCACGTAGTTCACATTTCACGTTTTAAATGTGTAATCCCCGAAATAAAATGACTCAAGACCCAAGAGCAAAGTTTTTATAATCCACCTCAAATTACGTAATAATGTGGGCTGATGAGATTCATGAAATATGTCAATAAGTTCCTAATTTTATTTAATTTGTGATCATTTTGGGCCATTATTAATATTGATGTTACTGTTGGTCCATTCTCTGGTTTCTGATCAATTTTGATTCAATATTCATATATTTTTGGTAAACCATTAAAAAATGACCAGTGAAGAAGTGCTGTATTTTCTACAGTGTAGAAGAAATTTGCAAAATAAATAAATAAAAATCTCTGTAACCAGCAAGTGGGTTTAGGAGAAACAGATGAGTAAAGTCAGCCATGTTTGGAGCTCTTTATTCTACAGAAACATCAAAGTCACAGAAAGTTGTGTTCACATGACAAACCCCAATATTTTAATATATATTTAATGGAGTTTACTCTTTTACAACTTTTGAAGAACGTTTAACTTGATGTGATGTCATTAACATGTAAACTTATGCCACTTGCGTTCCAAATGATTTTTTTTCTGCCTGTCTTGTGAAGAGTGCTGTCAGGAAGTGACGGACACGGGTATGTGGTTACCATAGTGACCACAATGAGCTTCTTTATTTTGTCGGCTCAGACCAGTTAAAGTCAGAGGAAAATGTGAATTATCCCGTTATTCTCAAGCACAGCAGCATGGGAGTCTTATTAAATTAGTGTTACTGACTTTTAAAAGCTCTGGGCAGCACGGTGGCTCAGTTGGTAGAGCTGTTGCCTCAGAGAGAAGGTCGCCGGAACAAATCCCGGCTGGCCTTTCTGGGTGGAGTTTGCATGTTCTCTCTGTGCATGCAGGTTTTCTCCGGGTACTCCAGTTTCCTCCCACAGACCAAAAACATGCATGTTACACTGATTGGTAACTCTAAATTGTTCCTAGGTGTGAGTGAGTGAGAGAGTGAACAGCTGTTTGTCTCTATGTGTCCCTGTGATGGACTGGAAACCTGTCCAGGTGTCCCCCGCCTCTTGCACAGTGACTCCTGGACATGGGCACCAGTGACCCAAAAAGTAAGAAGCAGGTAAAGACGATGGACGGGCGGACTTTTAAAAGCGACATTGTTGTTCAGTCATTTTTATTTATTTATACTCATGTGTTTATGAACAATTCCGGGCAGCACGGTGGCGCAACTGGTAGAGCTGCTGCCTCTCAGCGAGCAGGTCCTTGGTTCAAACCCCGGTCCGGGGGCCTTTCTGGGTGGAGTTTGCATGTTCTCTCCGTGCATGCGTGGGTTTTCTCCGGGTACTCCGGTTTCCTCCCACAGTCCAAAAACATGCATGTTAGGCTGATTGGTAACTCTAAATTGTCCCTAGGTGTGAGTGAGAGAGTGAATGGTTGGTTGTCTCGTTTGTCTCTATGTGTCCCTGTGATGGACTTGCGACCTGTCCAGGGTGTACCCCGCCCCTCGCACAGTGATTGCTGGACATGGGCACCAGCGACCCCCGTGACCCAAAATGGAATAAACGGGTAAAGAAAATGGATGGATGGATGGATGGTGTTTATGAACAATTCCATTCTGGTTTCCACCCAGTCATACAGAATCTGCTCTCCTGAGAATCACTAATGTCGTTCTCGCGGCAGCAGATTCTGGTTTACTTTCCCTCCTCGTCCTCCTTGATCGGAGTGTGGCTTTTGATACCATCTCCCACATCCTCCTTTATAGACTTATCACCTGTTGGCATCACCCACACACCCCTCACTTGGTTTCACTCATACCTCTCTGGCCACACTTAGTCATTCAGATCCCACTCCACCCCTGTCGATATCTGGTGTGCCCCAAGGCTCTGTTCTGGGGCCCCTTCTTTTCATCACCTACCTTCCACTTGGCAACATTTTCCATAAATTTTATATTTATTTCCACTGCTTTGCTGATGACATCCTGCTCTTTTTGTCCACCTCATCAAATTCTTCACTTCCACTGTCCTCCCCCACTTCCTGCTTAGGTGAAATTTAAAACTGGCTCACATCAAACTTCCTTAAATGTAATGGTGACAAAACAGAGTTTCTACTCATTGGCACATATCCACCCTATCCAAAGTCAACAGTTTTTCCTTCACCACTGACAGCTCCTTGGTTCCACTCTATCTTCAGTTTAAGTGTCTGTCATTCATGACATCACACTCCCACGTCAATAAAATTACCCCGTCGGACATCTCAGACACTGAGATTCACCCTATAGCTGTCAGTGATCATGCTCCTGTCTGTTTAAATCTAGCAAACAGAAAAGAAACCCCCAAAAGTATAAACTGGAGATTTAATACATCACTGCTTGAAGATGTAGATTTTATCAAATATTTTACAGAAGAGTGGGCTTCATATCTGGAGTACAATGACGTGCCTGGAACATCAGCATCTATTCTCTGGGAGGCAGGTAAAGCTGTAATGAGAGGTAAAATAATTTCATTCTCATCACAAAAGAAGAAAAAAGAAAATAAACATATTCAGGAACTAGAAGAAACCATCAAATCGTTAGAAGCCTCTCAAGATGAAGAAATGCTGGATAAAATGCGTAAAGCAAAATTGGAATTAAAAGAATGTATTAACAAAAAAACTCAATTCTTAATACAACGACTTAGAATTGAAAATTTTGAACAGAGCAATAAGTCAGGTAGCTTTCTAGCTAAACAGCTCAAAATAAATAAGGAAAAAACAACTATAGTTGGTGTTAAAGACTCGACTGGGAATACAGTTTACGATCCTGAAAGAATTAACAGCATTTTCAGAGATTTTTATAAAGACTTGTATTCGCCCCAGATAAACCCATCAGATAATGAAATTAATGAATTCCTGGATAAAATAACACTTCCTAAACTATCAGATAGTCAAACAATGGAGCTGGATTCACCACTGACACCAGTGGAACTCCAGGAAGCCCTCAAAAGCATGTCCAATAAAAAGGCTCCAGGTCCAGATGGATTCCCAGCAGAGTTCTATAAAGAATTCTGGAATATCCTGGCACCACTATTTCACAAAATGCTACAAGAAACTGAGAAAAGTAACAGTCTTCCAAAAAATATAAATTCTGCCAACATTAGTCTCCTGTTAAAACCAGGCAAAGACCCTGTATTACCTACCAGTTATCGTCCAATATCTCTTATCAACGTTGATCTTAAAATAATTTGTAAAGCCCTCTCAAAAAGATTAGAAAAGGTAACTCCTCTAATAATACATCCAGACCAAACTGGTTTTATAAAAGGGAGACATTCATCCACAAATTCACGCAGATTATTTAATTTAATAGATTATTCTTACAGTAAAAATATTGAAACTGCAATATTCTCTCTAGATGCAGAAAAAGCTTTTGATAGAGTTAACTGGAAATTTTTATTTGCAGCCTTACATAAATTTGGTTTTGGAAATTATTTCATAAATTGGTTACAAATATTATACAGTTCTCCTTCAGCATGCATTAGGACAAACAATCAAATATCTGCTAGTTTTGCTCTGCAAAGGGGAACCAGGCAGGGATGTCCACTCTCCCCCTCACTGTTTGCTATTTTCATCGAACCGCTAGCCGCAGCAATCAGGCAAACTACAGATATTAAAGGCATAAAATGCAAGAACAGAGAGCACAAAATCAGTCTATATGCTGATGATGTGCTGCTCTTCCTCCGGCATTCACAAACCTCCATCTCTCAGGTTATTGGACTGATAAACTCTTTCTCAAAAGTTTCAGATTACTCTATAAACTGGCTAAAATCCACAGTTTTACCAATTAATTGCTCTTTCAACAATTCACTTACTACACAACTGCAATCAGGGAATATTACATATTTGGGTATCAAAGTTTCGCCTAAATTAGCAGATTTAACAAAACTAAACCACACCCCACTTTTAAAGAAAATTGAGGATGATCTGGCTAGATGGAAATCTTTACCCATATCTCTCATGGGAAGGATCGCATCAATAAAAATGATGGTTTTGCCTAGAATAAATTATTTATTCTCAATGATCCCAAATAAA
Source organism: Nematolebias whitei (assembly GCF_014905685.2). Taxonomy (NCBI): domain Eukaryota; kingdom Metazoa; phylum Chordata; class Actinopteri; order Cyprinodontiformes; family Rivulidae; genus Nematolebias; species Nematolebias whitei. Next base: position 10,552,725 of record NC_056498.1, read on the forward strand.
CCATCATCTGACTGGTTTAGATCCCTGGACTCCTCTATTTCTAAATTTCTGTGGAAAGATAAACGCCCTCGTATTAGATTAAAAACACTACAGAAATCCAAAGATAAAGGAGGACTAGAATTACCCAACTTTTATTATTATTTTCTAGCCAACAGGCTAGAATACATCTCAAGATGGATAAAACACACACCCCTTGATGAACCCTGGCTAGACGTAGAACAGACACTTTGCAATAATATAATGATCTCGGACCTTCCATTCATTAGCTCAAACATAAAACGACAGGAATGCTTTAAAAGCATCAATATCAGCTCCTCTCTGACAGCTTGGTGGGAGTTTCTTAAAATGACAGAGTCTTCACTAATCCCATGTAAACGTACACCCATCTGGAACAACCCTGACATCCTACAACAGAATAAGATGATAAACTTCCCAGGTTGGAGGTGTAAAGGAATTGAAAATTTGGAACATATATATGAAGAAGTGGACTACATCCCATTTAACAGATTAATTACACAATATGGGATTGATAAGAATAAATTTTTAGAATATCAACAAATTAAATCTATAACCAAAAATAAATTTAACCTTAATAACACTAGGATTGAAATGTCAACAAGTGTATTAGAATTCCTTAATCTTAACCCTCCCAAATTACTATCTAAGGTTTATCAGAAACTCAGTAAAATAGATGAAGCTATATCTCTTCCCATTGTAAAATGGGAGACAGACTTGTCAGTTAATTTTGACCAAAACTTTTGGTCGCAGATCTGTCTGAGAACTTTTAAGATGACTAAAAACTCGAATTTACAACTAATACAATACAAAATCCTTCATAGAGTACACTATACAGGTCAATGGATGTTCAGGATGGGTTTCGCATCATCTAATATTTGCTCACAGTGTACAGACAATATTCCGGACAATTACATCCACGCATTTTGGTTCTGTCCACCTGTTCAGAGGTTTTGGTGCCGGATATGTGAGGACTTATCAAAGTGTCTGAGATGTAATATTCCACTCTCTCCGTCAGTTTGCTTATTGGGCCACTTAGATGATGTCACCTTGGAGACAAAATCAATTCATATTATTCTCACTGCCTTATGTATAGCAAAGAAAACTATACTCATGAATTGGAAAAATAAAAATACACTTAGTATTAAACAGTATAAAGACCTTCTGTTAGATTACATCAGTCTTGAGACAGCCTGTACCCCCACATCGGACTATTCTCTCTGGACTTCTTTAATCGACTCCAAAACGTAGTGGAGGTGGGTGGTCCCCTTTGATTCTGTCCCGTGGGGCATGGTGGTCGGTGTGGGTGGGGTGTCGGGGCTGGGGACGTGGGGGGGGTCATGGGCCTGGAGCGGTGGCGCCCGACTGGGGAGGTGGCTCTGGTGGTTCTGGGTGATGGCCTGTGCTGGCTGCATGCGGGCTTCTGGGCGGTCTGTACCGGCGGACATGGGTTACTGGCCTGGTGACCTGGCTGTCCCTGGGTGGGTCTGGGGTGGACGCGGGCACGGGTTCTGGGGTGGTATCGCTCCTGGGCGGGGTTCCCGGCTTGGTCCGGGGATCTCGGGCCTTGACAGGTGTAGTGAGTCACGTGGGTACGTGTCACTTGTTGTATGACAAATATTTGTGGTGTATATTTATGCATACTTTTCACGAGTTCTTCATTTTTCTGACTGTGTAATGCCGTGCATTGAATTTAACAGAAATGTAACGAGAGACGTTATTACCTTTGACCCATCAAATGAATGGAGTCATTTATTTTCAGAATCAAAGTTTAACATCAAACATTTACATTAATTTGGCAAAATATGAAAATAATAACAGACAGTTTCACAGAAAATGAACTTCAAATCACTCGGCGGTGATTTGAGGACTTTGCTTCAGATATTTCTAAAATATCTGTACTGATTTATGAGAGAGAGGTGAGTTTAAGAGGAAATTGAGATTTATCTTACAGAGGAATATGTGAGGGAATTTAATCTGTTTAACCAGAAATTGCACGCTCCGTCAGATCTCAGCTTTGCCCACGGTACACTTGGTCGAAGAAGAAGTTTTACCTTGTTGACGATCGATCACCTCAGTAAGAATCCTTTTCAACTGATATCAGCGTCTCCGTTGAGAACTGCTAAAATCCTTAGAGAGTCGTGCGTGGGTCGTTCAAACAGAAATTATAATTCCAAACGCCTCTGGATCATCCTGAATTCTCGAATTCTCTTCAGAACTCCTTGAGCACTACATGAGAACTTTTCCATTCTCCATTCCAACTCTCTCCTACTGCTCTCTTTAACAGAACCGGGAAGTTGTCACATTTTAAATGAGTTTACTTCCGGGTTTACTTCAGAGCTTTCTGATTCGTGGATGGACCAGAAAGAGGAGTGGTTTTGACGTAAGGTGTTTATCAAAAGTCGAGGTCAGAGAATGAAATTTGTTTAACAACTGACAGAGAGATTATTGCAAAAAGCAGACTTCGTGGAGCCAACTCTTGGTAATCTTCTGAAAAAGTTTAAACATGACATTTCTTCTTCAGTAAACATTTAGTTGACCGAAGCTTCAACTTTCACACACTTACGACTTGACTCATTTCAGACAGAAAATCAAGAAATGCATATTCAGGTGATTTCTTGTTTGAATGAGGAATAAAAATCATTACTTACTGTTTATGTAAAATAAAAATGAGTAGTTCTTTTCAACCTGTAAAGCATTGAGTGAACTAACACAATTTGATTATCAAACATTTGTAAGACAGTAATGATTATAGAGGATTGTCTTTTCTGCTTGATTAATTCAAGAAAGAAAGTCATCAGATGGCCCAGACTTATTCAGATCAATGAAAATAACAGTCTCTGTCCATCTGGTAGATTTGAGGTCATCTAGTTCACTACACAGGTATGTTGCCGGGGTCTTGGGCCGGCGGGTGCGCCGGCGCCCGGCCCTGGCCTTGGGGCCTTCGGTGCGTTGGTGGGCTTTGGGGCCTGTGCCGTGGGGGGGTGGGACTGTTGATGGGGGGGATGGGTCTGAGGGAGGGGACCGGCGGGCTCAACCTGGGCGTCTTCTTGCCTGGCGGTGGCCGCGGCGTGGTGCTTGGCTGGGGGGGCGGGGCTGTGGGGGACTGTGACTGGGGTGGGGTATATTGGGGGCTCTCGTGTGGGGGGCTGTGTGCTGTGGGGCCGGGGGAGTCTGGGCTCGCTGGGTGTGTGCCCTCACTTGCATGGGGCGCTCTCGCTGTGGGTGTTGTTATGGGTGGACTGGTCTTTTGCTTTTTTGGGGTGGGGGGGCGCTCTTGGTCGCTGTAGTGCTCTATCTCTGACTGTTTGGGCACTCCTGGCTGATTGTCCCGGTTGGGGTTTGGTGGCCTCTCTGGTTGGGGGGCTGGGTGTTGGGCTGGGAATCGGGTTGGGGCGTCTGGACGGTTTCGGGATGGGTCTGGGTTGCTGGCCCTGGTTCTGGTTGGTCCTCGGGGACTATGTGCCGGTCCGTGGCCTTGATCCCTGGTGGTGCGGCTGCCACCTCCTCCTAGGTATCTCTGTTAGAGCCTCTGTCCCCTGGTGGATCTTGGAGAGTGGGGGTGCCTATTGGGGTCAGTGGGGGAGCTGGTCCCCTGGGGGGGCATTGCCACCTCAGTTCACCTCCCCATCCCAACGTCCTCCTCCGCCCACTCCACCACACCACCACTCAAACAGGGTTTTGGGGTTCAGATGCACTACTGAGCTACGGGGAGAATCATCCATCTCCGTGGCTGGTGGGGTCCTGGGCCCTAATTTTAATATACAACCTAGACACTCACTTATAACACTCTCACGACACATGCATATATAGGATCTGGAGTGGGCACATGATCGCACTTAGGTGGTGGGATGTACTACCATTTCCACCTCCCCGGACCTGTGCCCACTCTCATATGTAGCATGTAGACATTTAGGGTTCTGTGCGGAGATGAGGGGTGAACGGGCGCTGCCTGCTCTCTGGGCAAGAGGTGGGTCTGTGCCGGTCGCCACCTCATCCCCCCATTTTAAACGCACTGTATAACAACATGCATCAACGCCATATTCGAGTGGGAGGAGGAGGAAGTGGGTCTGTTCATAATTTATTTATGCATATATAGATTTATTTATTTATTTTATTTTATTTTATTATTATTATTATTTTTTTCCCCTTTCACAAACGCCTCCTTTCTCCGTGTGACACTAGGGGTCGGGGATGGAGGGGGGGGGGCGCATTGTTGGGATCTGGGCTGTGGGTGGGCTTTGGGCCTTGGGGGCGGTCAGTGTTGGGGCCGGTGCTTCGGTTCCTCCTGGGCTGTTCCGATTCTTTTAATCTAGGTTCCTGGTTGCGATGGCCGGCACTTTGACCGGGGTGGCTGCCGGCTTTCGGCGGGGGGTCGGCTATGGTAGTGTACGTGTGGTCATTGGTGGTGTAGGGCGGCGGTTGGGGGCGTGGCTTCGCCTCATCTGGGCACTGGCTGGTCTTCCTGTGTGGCATTTGCAGTGGGGGTGCTGTGTGTGTGGGGGGGTGCATGGGTGGCGTGCTGGGGCGTCTCCGGGCCTATGGTGCGGAGCTCTTGATGTGAGAGCCGGCCCTCCTCGGCTGCGGCTCCCTGCTGCTCTGCCCCTTGGGCTGGGGCCGGCCTGTGGTCGCTGTCAGGTAGATGGTGCATGCGGTCGGCCCGACAGAGATTCTGTCGGGCTATCTGTGTGTGCCTGTTGGTTGCTCGGGTTGGGTTTTTGGTGGTCCCCCCCCTCTCTGGGATCAATTTGGGCCCCACGTTTGGTGTGGGGTCCACTCCCCCCGGTCGTGCCCCCCTTTGGTTGGGGACTCCCTTGCCGCCGGTGCATTGGTGGCTCTCGGTGTCTGGGCTGGGTGGTGGGGTGCACGTCGGTCCGCCCTGGTTGCTGCCTGGCGGGGCCTGGGTGCCCTGGCTCTGTCGGGGCTCTGCTAGGGGGTGGTATGGCCTCGGGGCTTGGGGCTCGGTGTCCATGGCCGGATCTACTTGGGGGGGGCATGGGTCGCTGGCCGGGCCTGTGGGCTCGTCGTTGCAGCTTCCTGGAGGCTCTGCATTGTGGTGGCTGGGGTCACCCGGTTCTTTCCTCTGCTCCTCTCTGGGGGGGTGCGGTTCTCCCTGTTGGGAGACTCTTGGGGCTCCGGGCCTGTGGGCCGCTGTGTGTCTGTGGCTCCGGTCCTCCCTATGTTGCCATTGTGTCCTGGGGGGGCGGGTCTGTGGGCCCCCGCGTCCACTATTGGGCATTCTTTTGGAGAAATCTGGTGGTGGTGGGCGTGCTTGCGCGGGTGTTTGGATTCAGGTGCTTTGACAGATGCACGCTAGGTTGGGTAGTGGCGGAAGCTAGATGATTCCTTGTGTGATGTCGAATGTTTCATGGTGATATTGTGGGTGGCATTGTGCTGTGCATGTTGTTTTGTCATGGTGGTCTCTCGTCTTATCTTCTTCTTTTTTATTATTTATTTATTCTTCTTTCTTCTCTTTCTTTAAAAAAAAAAAAAAAAAAAAAAAAAAAAAAAAAAAAAAAAAATTGAGCGATGATGATAAGTTCATTGAAACACTTCACAATGTTTCTACACTTAAACTGAGCTCACAAAAAAAAAAAAAAAAAAAAAAAAAAAAAAAAAATTACCCCGTCGGAAAATTTCCACCTTCAAAACATCAACCGACTCTTTTCACTCTCCACATTTTGCTTCTGTCTTAATTCACTGTCTCGTTATATCCCAAGTTTATTACTGCAACTCTCTCCTCTTTAATCTGCCTCACAAATCCCTCCAAAAGCATTGAACTGTCCAAAATTCAGCTGCCTGCATCATTACCAAAAAACCTCTCTCTTTCCACCACATCATCCCAGTCCTGCAGCAACTCCACTGACTTCCAGTCCTGTTCAGAATTCAGTTAAAATGACAGTAATATTCACTCTTCTGACCTTTGAACCACAACTCAAAACTCATGTTTAAGTTACTTCTCACTCTAATTTCTTAGACTTTACTCCTTGATTTAATTTCAGTTTTTAAAATATTATTATTGTAATGTTGCATTGTATTAATTTTTATTTTTATTTTGAAAAGTTTCCTTGGGTGTCTTGAAAGGTGCTAACAAATAAAACACATTATGATGATAATAATAATTATTATTATAATTGTTTAAAATATTATTGTTGTTATTAAAATATTATTATTGTTGTTATTAAAATTATAATAATAATTATTATTGTTATAATAATAATATTAATAATTATTATTTTGACTATTATTATTGTTAAAATAATGATTTTGTTGTTGTTGTTGTTGTTGTTGTTGTTGTTGTTGTTGTTGTTGTTGTTATGTCACACATATCACGTCAATCAAAATAATTTCCTTTGTGTTATTTGTAAATAAAATGTTTTGGTTGTTTTGCCTGATCAGGAATATTAAATGAGGGAGAAAAATATGAGCACATGAAAAAAACTATTAAGAGCTTAATAAATATAAAATAATGTTAGAAAGAATAAATAAATGAAGTTGTTTGACATCATTAATGCACAAATTCAATCACCACCAGCAGCAATAAATTATTATTATATCACTGAGCACAAAATGACATTAAATGTTTTTTCATTAGAAGAAGAACCAGGAACACAAGTTGAGTTTCTGTGTGGTGAATAACTGTCAGGAAGCTTCATAAATTAGTAAAAAATAAAAACATTGACATTAAACTAACCTGTTTTCACTCTGTCTGCTGCTTTAAAATAAGAAATGTGTGTAAAATAGCTTAAAAAGTCTTTTTCCATTCCTTTTGCTGGTATTTTTAAATTTTTGTTCAACAGTGAAAACTCATGTTTGTGACAACAGAACAAAAAAAGCTGCTTTTGAATTTGTCCTTTAAAAGCTTTAGTGATTTTAACTAATTCATTCTTTCATTTGAATTTCTCTAAACGTATTTCCTCCAGTCTTTACTTCAGTTCCTCTTTGTTCAGAGAAAAGAAACGATCTGTCGGAGCTAAAACAGAACCTGTTTGAATTTTCCAGGAAGTATGAGACAAAACCAGTTCATTATAAAATGACAGGACTGATCCGTTCAGCTCTGAGCGACACGTCGTCCTGAGTTATGAAACGTCTGCTGCCTGTTTCTCCATCTGAAACTTTGACCTCGGCCTTTTCATCTCTGATGTGATCGTCGTCACTCGTGTCGTCACTCGTGTCGACACTCGGCCGTGTGTTTTGGTTTTCACTGTTTTATTTCATTATTCTTTTTATCACCATGTTTCTGATGTTACTCCTGTCGTCTTTCTGTCCAGCTGCTCTCTCGGACCCTGGGATCTGTTACGTTCTGGACGGCATCCTGTTTCTGTACGGCATCATCCTGACCATCCTCTACTGCAGAATCAGGGTGTGTGTCCTCATCGGCCGGCCCGTTTCCCCACAGCACAGACTCAGACAGATCCATCACACACTCCAAACATGACACATTACAAAGGGTCATCAAACACCACTCACTAATACTCTGCTAATAAAATTTATATTTAAAACAGACGTGGGCAACGTATGGCCCGAGGGCTAAAAGTGGCCCTTGGACAATCTCCGTTCCCCAGTATTGCTAATCGTTAAATAAAACACATTTTATCAATTAAACTTAAGTCTTAACATCTTGGACTAATGCATCAAAAGCCTTTGGATTAAGACAGACTAAAACTTTTTCAATTGTTTTTCAAAACCTGGAGTGAAACCTGAACTCCAAAAGCAACAAACCAAGCGAACAGATATATTGTCACAAGATCAAATTTACAGAAAGTTTGTATTAAATTCCTAAATAGTATTGGTGACATATATAAGTATTAAGTATTTCTTTTTTAAACCCAGTTCTCTGTGGCCCTTTGATTTTTTATCTTGATTTGACCCTCTGGAAAAAAAAAAAAAAGTTGCCCACTCTTGATTTAAAGAGATGTTTCAAAGTGTGGTTCTGTTGTGAGCAGTTAATATCTTACCTGTTGTAGACAACTGTTCGAATGACCTCAGCTGGAAGAAATAGTTTATTTTGACAGAACTGAGCCGAGCTAAGACCAAAGTGGAGTTCTGCTTCTGCAGAGCTTTAAAGGGATAGTCTGGTCATTTAATGTTCTAATATTTCGCAGTACCTCATCAGTCGTGACATCATTTGTAGAGCAAAGAGGTAAAAGTTTTTTCCCAGGCTAGGCTGACAGCTAGCCACATTAAGTCTCTTTTTAAGGCTTATCAAACAATGTTTTAATTATATTATTGCATGCACATTGTATCAGTGTGAAAGAATGCTGCATTAACTTTATCTCTAAAGTTACCGTACTTGCCGCCGTACACGTTGCACCGCCGTATAAGTTGCATCAGTCCAAATATGTCTAATAAAGTGGAAAAAACATAAATACGTCACTTTGCCATATACATCACATCTATTATAAGCCACTGCTGACAAACCGGAAATGCGGGCCGTGTTGTGCCAAAAATTGTCTGCCAAATGGCGGCTGCGGGAGCGTGCATGAAAGGACTTCAACAAGAATTTAACAAGATTAACATTTAAAAACAATTATTTGCTTGACATTATAGTAAAGGTGTGTCTCAATTGAACTTTTCCTTAATAAATGCACTTTGATGGTCAAATCAGCTGCATTTCTCCTGGGCGACGTGGTGAAATGCAGCTGATTTGATGTTTGCTCCAGGAGTTCCAGATCGAGACGAAGGTGGCTTGGTATGGCAAGCCAAGTGTCTCATTAATAGCCACTTTTACCTATTAATAAGACATTTGGCTTGCCATATTAGTTGAGGGCCCTCTAGTGGCTGAAAATGATAGTGTTCAATATTTTCTGTCAGAATGAATGAAATCGTCAGATCTCAGCCAAAAATTGAGTTGTACTAAATATGGGGAAAAACATAAATACGTTGCTTCACTGTATAAGTCGCAGGCATGCTAATTTATGCAAAAAACTATGACTTGTACAGCGAAAATATGGTAAGCTAAATTTAGCTTCAGCTGATATTTGACCTCTTCCCTTTTAGCATGGCTATTACCTGAGTGTGTGCAGGGCATAGATTTAGTGTTATCTGATGATAATAATGCAGATCAGTCTAGTGGAAGGAGACTAAACCTTTAGCCTAACTGAACAAGTCGATGAAGCACACGGCTCAACACATGCACATTAAGAAGCAACAAAATTAAACAAACATGCAAAGTGTGGCATCTAACATTAGCCAATGTTGCATTCTTTCACATCTTTAATGTAATCACAGATATGAAGAAAAAAGTATTCTAAGCCTGAAGAACAAAATGAAATAAGCCCTTGTTTTGTTAGCTGTGAGCCTAGCCTGGATGAAGACTTTTGCCTTTGACTGAAAATGATTATACTACCTACATGTAAAAACTAAAGTGGTGCATCCAGACTTTCTTTTATAAACTGTTACACCAAAGTCAAAACGGTTGTTTACACATGGAAATAGCATCAGCAGGAGCTAGCATAGCTCTTTAGGTGCAGCCCAGGGTCACTTCTATCAGGAAATTTATCAAATTTATGCTAAAATAATCATGAAACCGACAAAATGTAACACGTTAACGGACAGATATTAACTCAGATTTGAATACAGAGCCTCTCAGGGCACAATTAAAGGGATATCAGAATTTGCATAAGCTGTTGTGAAACTTTTAGGACTGGAGTTGTTTTAAAGCTGCAGGTTCCACTTTGTTTAGATCTCTCTCAAACCAGCCTTTAGCTCATCAGTCAAGTCAGAATTAAAGAGCGTTTCTCCATGCTGAGGTCCGTCAAAGAGCCATGCATCTACAACAGGTAAGATATTAACTGTGGATTACTTTTTCACAGAACCCCACTTTATAATGGGCAAAATATCTGTTTGTCCGAGTTTACGATAATTTTATAATTAAAAAATTATGTTAAAGCAAAATTTATGTACTTAGTGAAAAATGAATGAACGCTGCACAACTGACAGTTTGTAAACTATAGAAAGAGCTTAAACTTTACTGCTTGTTATAGAACTAAAGGACGACCCTTATGTTTTTTACACCGTTCTGGTTTCAGACAGAGTAGCCCTCTGTCTACAATCGTTTTATTTCTGCTTAATTTACAACATTTCCTCAAAAAGAGCCAAAACGCACTGTAAAAATTAGTGCTGTTGTTTTCAGTCTAATTATTAACATTTATTTATTTAGTCATAAATTAAACTGATATAAAATCTTAGAAATCTGTGTTTTATTTACAATTGGAACATGGTCAAAATGTGAAATAACTAAATTAAGAAATTGCAGCTATTTCTTTTATAAAGGAAAACATAAGATAATTTTAACCAAAAATAAAATAAAATAAATACTTGTCAAACAACATTCACACAACAGTGGATTCTTCTCCTGGTACAAGAATGGAAACATGATTAAATCTTTGTCCCGTCTCATCTGCAGATCTCCAATGCTAAAGAGGCCCGAGTGGAGAAAGGCAAGCCGAAGCAGGTGAGAATGAGCCGACACACGACTACACCACTCGTCGTTTTGTTGTTTAAGGCATGTGGTGAGCAGCAACGCATCACAGCCCGACACCACGGAGAGTTTCAGATGACTAAAAACAGAGAGCTGCTCAGAGGCAGAGGACAGACACTGAGGTTTGGACATGAATGTAGAGCTGAAGAAAGAAATTAACACACACACCTCAGACTGCATGCCAGTTTATTTATTTATTTATTTAGTTAGTTTAATCAACAGTCTCTGCTCAGAACGTTTAGTAAACTCAAACCGTTTGAAATGTTTTGTTCCCCACAAAATGAGCACACGCTGGACTTCCTGTTTGTGCTACTTCTCTTTTTATCCCCCGTCGAGGAGCGAAGAGGGTAAATTAGAAACAGACTAGTTGTGAGCATGATAACTTGAAAAACGAGTGAGGTACCAACCTCCATTTTTGCATTTTTACATCTAGGTGTAAAAATGGTTCCTTTTGAAAACGTTGGTTACATACTGTAACCCCAGATTCTATGAGTATAAGCGTAGCCCTTTAAG
>NC_056498.1:10563835-10565193 GCF_014905685.2 Nematolebias whitei
ACATACTGTAACCCCAGATTCTATGAGTATAAGCGTAGCCCTTTAAGGCTGTCGCTGATGGGTTTATCCCGTTATGCGCAGCATAAGCACTGAAAAAATTTAGTCCACGCCCACCTACTGTGTGGGCCCCACCCGGTCCATATAAATTACGTTAAGAGCGGGAAATCGGCTCCCAAAATAGCTTTTTCTTCAGCCATTTAGGAGCCAGTGAGGCCCGACGCTTAAAGGGCTACGCTTATACTCATAGAATCTGGGGTTACAGTACGTAACCAACGTTCTGTCGTATAAGCTTCACCCTTTAAGGCTGTCGCTGATGGGTTAAGGGCGAAGCGGATGTGGTCCTCGCCTCACTGGGTCCATTCGAACACAGTATGAAGCGGAAGCTTACCCCAAAAAAAACGTCTTTGCACTCAGCTTCCCACGTGCATAACTACGCGTTGCGTAATTATGTGCCATGCACAGACGCATGTTGTGTAACTATGTGTTCTGACAAAAACATGAACGCCCCGGAAATTTTCAACGGGAAGAGGATATTGAAAAGAAGAGGGGGGGGGGGGGGCATGAACCAACTGGTTCATGGCTGAACAGTATAAACAGATCAATAACAATGAACTGATTATTGATCAAATGAACTGATTGGTAACAATAGTCATGAACTGATTAATGACAATAGAACCAAAATCACAGACACAACTTGTGACTGATAACAACATCTCACACTATAATGCATGCAGACAGGTGTGAGCTTAAACAGAGTTCCATGAAAAACAACAATATTCATTCTGTTAGAGCACTAAGGACAGAATGTGTCATGGAACGAGCCGTCACATTATGTAAATAAAGCGAATGAATGAGCAGGGTGTTGACCACGCAGCCGCAGTGCAAATGTCCTGCATCGACATACCATTATGCAGAGCAGTCGAAGATGCGATACCCCTGGTCGAGTGTGCTTTGAGGTTGACAGGAGGCTTTAAATCTGATGCTTGTAGGAATCAGAAATGGCCTCACACAGCCAGTGTGACAAGAGCTGGGTGGATAACGGGCGACCTGCAGATGCATCTCTATAATGCACAAACAGGTTGAGTTTGACGCATTACAGCTGTGCGCGCTATGTAACACGTCAACGCCCGCACCGGACAGAGAAGATGAAAAGATGCTTCTTCTTCTGATCTGTAGGGGGGGGGGGAACCCCTCCAACGATATCGCTCTTGATTTAAAAGAGCTCGTGATGATTTTAGGCATAAAAGCTGGGTTTGGTCTTAAATCAGCTGAACTACCGTCAGCCTGAATTCTGAGACATGACGGAGCGACAGAGAGGGCAGATAAATCACTCACCCTCTTAGCGGATGTTAAAACCA
>NC_056498.1:10565293-10573630 GCF_014905685.2 Nematolebias whitei
ATATATGTATATATATATATGTATATATATATATGTATATATATGTATATATATATATATATGTATATATATATATATATGTATATATATGTATATATATATATATATGTATATATATATATATATATATGTATATGTATATTAGGAATGCACAATATTGGATTTTTGGCTGATGTCCGATATGTCGATATGTTAAAACTTATTTGTCTGATAACCGATATTTTTATATACTTTCCTTTGTCAGAATATAGCTCTCTTATTTAGGTTTATTTGCTACAAAAATTGTGCATCAACTGTAAGAGCTGGTGACATATATTCAGTAACAGCCATATGGTATGTATAGCACTTTAACTTATATTAATGAAAAGTGTTAAATGTTATTTATTAGCATTAGTCACCTGTGATGCTGACTCACTTGTGGAGGCTTGTTCCAGGTTCCTAGCTGCAGTGTGGGATCCTCTGCACTCCTGTGCATGAAGGACAGACTTTTTAAGTTCAAAGTTTTTGTCTGTCCATTGTGTCGTAAGACTAATCATGCTAACGGGGCTAACACGACGTCCAAATGTCTGTGGTAAATCTCACCCAACAAGTCGTGCTATCAGCTATTAGCTTCTCAATGACGTCAGAAATGACAGCTTTTAACTCGAGGAAGGTTAAGTTGGAAAAATATCTCAGACTGGGGACGATGTAGTGAGGCTCAACGTAGTCCATAAATCTTCAGACTCTGACATCCTCACCAACGAAAAATAAAACTTTCACACCACCAACATTTTGAATTTTCCTCTCCGCCCTGAAATCGGGTACGTGCACGTGACGTCATCATGTTGCGCTGCCGCTGCAGGCAAAAACAGTGCCTTTTATATCGGTGAGTTATTTTAATGGGATGGTCGATGTCCAATATTGAACTTTAACGCTGATATCGGCCGATACCATGCCGATAATATCGTGCATCCCTATATATATATATATATATATATATATATATATATATATATATATGAATACTAAAATAAACTACTACATACTACTTGTACTATTCCTACTTCACAGTTTTTCACTTACTGTGAGGCTTCAGGGTACAGATCCCCAGTGATAAGGGACTACTATATTGTATGTGAAAATTGACCGCCCCTATAATTTGAGGAAACTATGCTTTCTAGTTTTAATATTCCTTAAATGTATAATTTACTCAAAAGATTGTGGTGGCCGAGGATTATTTGATGGTAGCCAAGGCCACCACTGGCCACACCCTGGCTCCTCCACTGCACCAGGTAGTGGATAAAATCAAATAAAATGGTGTTTTCTCTGTGTCTAATGTTGTTCTTCTCTCCTGTCAGGGCGTTGAAGAGGGCATCTACACGGTGAGTTTGTCTCCACGTGTTGAACTTGAAGTCAAATGTTTTGGTGATGTTCTCCTCCTCCCCCCTCAGGGTCTGACTCCTCACACTGCTGACACATATGAAACCATTGGCATGAAGAAGTAACTCCACAAACGTCCACTTCTCTTTAAACTCCTTCATTATTTCAACTTTTTTTTTTTGTTGTATTTAAATTATTCTCTCTGCTGTCGTCCACCACCGTTTGTTTCCATCTGCTTTTAGAAGCTTTTAGTTTTTAGAAGTGCAAAATGCTTATAAATAATTAAATATATATGAAAATGTGCCAAACCCAGACTGCTGCAAATACTTCCTTTTTCAGGGTAAAGAGACAATAGATACCTCTGAGAAATAATGCAGACATCGTGCATCGTTTATGTACATTTATCACCTGCTACTGGAAGACAGAAGGCAAGCAATACTGTATTTATCGAACTATAAGGCACACTGAAAATCCTTTAATTTTCTCAAAAACCAACAGTGAGCTTATAATCTGGTGCACCTTATGAATTAATTCTGGTTGTGCTTACTGACCGCGAATCAATTTTATTCAATTCAATTAAAAAATACTTTATTAATCCCAAAGGGAAATTATTTGTTGTTGTAACTTGTTATCCTAGTTTCATTAAGAGATGTTATAGATAGTGATGCTGTAGACAGGAAGGATCTCTTGTAAAGGTCCATCCCACAGTGGATCCTAAGAAACTGGCTGCAGATGCTGTCCGATCCGTCCACCCAGACTCGGCTGGCCTCTCGGTTCCCCCGAACTGTAGAACCTCCCGAATGCAGGGCTGAACTCCTCCCAGAGTGATGGCTACTCCTTCCAGCAGTCTGCCAAGCTGCCAAGCTCCTCGTCGTTGCGAACAGCCAACTGTAGGTGCTGAGGGACGATCCTGTCCTTCCGCTGTCACGAGCCGTGTTTCCGCTAGTTACAGGATCTCAGTGGTCAGGAACTTGAGCACAGCTGGCAGGTAGATGAGAATGCATCCACAGGACATCCTTTTCAACTCATTTGAGATTTGGGGCTGTAGTTGAGATATTATTTGAGCTTTTGAGATGTTAATCAGCTGCTGTTGGTTGTAGAAAACTGCCTTGTTGCCATGGTTACGCATCATAACAAATGTCCAAAACTAAAAAAAGTTTCAGTAAAAATCCTTCCAGCTGCACAGCATCTGATACCAGAGGAAACAATCATCCAAAAAATGTGATTTACATCCAGAAAAAGAGGAATTAATTTTTCCAAAAGCAAAATCTCAGAATGAACGGAACAGAGCTGCTCCAACATGCAGCCACCTTGAGCGGCACAATTCTAGAACGTAATAATAATGTATTATGTGGTACAACTGAACAATGTTGAGAGTTATTGTGAATGAGTTAATAAAGTTTGACTTATCTGACTGTTTTCTTTTACTTAATGCGCCTTATAATCGAAAAATATGGTAATGTTTCTGTTTTTCTGTCAGAAAAATATCTCATGAACAACTGGACAGCTTGTAGTGAAAAGTTTAGAAAGTAATCATTGGGTGCACATTAACAACTGATCCACTTTTAGAGACAACCTAATATGGCCGCCACAGTAGACTGACCTTAAAAACACAAAAATGTCTAGAATTCAGTCAGTTTTAAAACTGTTTAGCTAAAGCTCGTTATGTTAGTAGCTGAAAGTCATCCACAACACATACTCTGAGAGAAAGTGCCTAAAATATTTGAAGGTTTGACTGAAACGGCTAAAACCCAGTTTTTCTCCATCATTAGATGTTCTCAGTTGAAAACTTTAGCATGGAGGGCAGAAGGAGACACACATTCATTCAAGGAATGCTGGGACTATTATCCTATCAGATATTTGCTTTAAGTTTAATTTTTTGTGTTCTTGAAGGGTAGAAAATCCCAAAGTTCAGTCTTTAAAGTTTAGATTTTATATTTTCTATAAAACCACATGATGGTGGATGGTGTGTGTGTTTGTGTGTGTGTTCATTAAAGATAGAAGTCCTGAAGCTGTTTTATGTAAACAAAAACTTATTAAAGCTTTCACATTTATACTAACAATAAAAAACATATGTGACTTAAATGAGAGCCGTGTTTTCATATCTCTCATCTGAAGCTCCTCAACTTCGACCACACGGTTTATAAAAACAACAGTTTCCTGTTGGTGGTTTCACATTTCTGGCTCAGTTTGTTATCACTTAATATGTCAGATCAGATCAGACTTGTATAGAAACTACAGGTGTGTGAGAAACTCATTTTCATTTTGTAAGTTCATGCTTTGATGTTACAAGTTAAAAGGTGGTGTTTGAAGATGGGACCTAAAGGTTTTGACTTACTGAAAAATTGAGTGTCATAAATCTGAGATTTTAACTAAATTCTTATACACTAAATTAAAATCTACATAACAACTACTCGAACATACTTTGTTCTAATAAATTTTAATTTTAAGAAACATATCTGGAGGTTATGAATATAACCAATGTTCCCTGAAGGAGGGAAATGAGGTACAACACACGAGTATATGGACTGTGCTCTCAGAAGACCAACCTGAAGACTTTACTTCCAACAGGCCCATCAGTCTGAATGAGACTGCTGCAACGTGTACGGCAGAA
The DNA here is from genome assembly GCF_014905685.2 of Nematolebias whitei. Classification (NCBI taxonomy): domain Eukaryota; kingdom Metazoa; phylum Chordata; class Actinopteri; order Cyprinodontiformes; family Rivulidae; genus Nematolebias; species Nematolebias whitei. The sequence goes on from NC_056498.1 coordinate 10,569,267, forward strand.
AATATGGTATACTCAAAATCTCCATTTCCCTTTTTTGGCGGTATACAGGGTTCAATGCAAGAGTATTGCAACCCACAATCATGCCCCCAAAATATGTATACATAGAATTGGGATAACTTAAGCCTCCAGTATACTTAGGTATACAAACCGGATTCCAAAAAAGTTGGGACACTAAACAAATTGTGAATAAAAACTGAATGCAATGATGTGGAGATGCCAACATCTAATATTTTATTCAGAATAGAACTCAAATCACAGATCAAACGTTTAAACTGAGAGAATGTTTCATTTTAAGGGAAAAATCTGTTGTTTCCAAATTTCATGGCGTCAACAAATCCCAAAAAAGTTGGGACAAGTCCATTTTTACCACTGTGTGGCATCCCCCCTTCTTCTTACAACACTCAACAGACGTCTGGGGACAGAGGAGACCAGTTTCTCAAGTTTAGAAATAGGAATGCTGTCCCATTCATGTCTACTACAGGCCTCTAACTGTTCAATCGTCTTGGGCCTTCTTTGTCGCACCTTCCTCTTTATGATGCGCCAAATGTTCTCTATAGGTGAAAGATCTGGACTACAGGCTGGCCATTTCAGTACCCGGATCCTTCTCCTACGTAGCCATGATGTTGTGATTGCTGCAGAATGTGGTCTGGCATTATCGTGTTGATAAATGCAGAGTCTTCCCTGAAAGAGATGACGTCTAGATGGGAGCATATGTTGTTCTAGAACCTGAACATAGTTCTCTGCATTAATGGTGCCTTTCCAGACATGCAAGCTGCCCATGCCACAAGCGCTCATGCAACCCCATACCATCAGTGATGCAGGCTTCTGAACAGAGCATTGATAACAACTTGGGCTATCCTTGTCCTCTCTGGTCCGGATGACATGGCGTCCCAGTGTTCCATAAAGAACTTCAAATCGTGACTCATCTGACCACAGAACAGTCTTCCATTTTGCCACACTCCATTTTAAATGACACCTGGCCCAGTGCAAATGTCTGAGCTTATGGAGCTTGCTTAGAAATGGCTTCCTCTTTGCACTGTAGAGTTTCAGCTGGCAACGGCAGATGGCACGGTGGATTGTGTTCACTGACGATGCTTTCTGGAAGTATTCCTGAGCCCATTCTGTTATTTCCTTGACAGTGGCATTCCTGTTTGAGGTGCAGTGACGTTTAAGGGCCCGGAGATCACGAGCATCCAGTAGAGTTTTACGGCCTTGACCCTTACGCACAGCAATTGTTCCAGATTCTCTGAATCTTTTGATGATGTTATGCACGGTTGATGATGATAACTTAAAATACTTTGCTATTTTACGCTGAGTAACACCATTCTGGTTTTGCTGCACTATTTTTCTGCGCAACAATGGTGGAATTGGTGATCCTCTTACAATCTTGGCTTCTGAGAGACACTGACACTCTGAGAAGCTCTTTTTATACCCAATCATGTGTTCAATTGACCTAGTTAGTGTTAATTGGTCTTCCAGCTGTTTGTTATATGTTCAATTTCCTTTTTCCAGCCACTTATTGCTACTTGTCCAACTTTTTTGGGATTTGTTGACACTATGAAATTTTGAATCAACATATTTTTCCTTTAAAATGTTACATTTACTCAGATTAAACTTTTGCTCTGTCATCTATGTTATATTACGAATAAAATATTGACATTTGCCATCTCCACATCATTGCATTCAGTTTTTATTCACAATTTGTTTAGTGTCCCAACTTTTTTGGAATCCGGTTTGTACTTGAGTATGTGGAGGTCAGCGTGTATCGGATTAGAGTCAAAGAGGACGCCCGCAGGGTATGTCTATGCAAAGCTCAATTTTTACGACCGCGTACGCCTCCTTGAATTGCCACCTTATCGTGGTGGAGGAGTTTATGCACCTGAATGATCCTAGGAGCTATGCTGTCGGGGGCAATTATAATTGTCCCTCCTCAACCTCCCTGGTAAGGTCTATTCAGGGGTACTGGAGAAGCGAGTCCAATCATTGGTCAACCTCAAATCCAGGAGGAACAATGTGGGTTCTATCCGGGCCATGGAATACTGGATCAGCGCTTTACTCTCACTAGGGTCCTCGAGAGGGTCATGGGAGTTTGCCCATCCTGTCTACATGTGTTTTGTGGACTTGGAGAAGACATTCGACCGTGTTCCTTGGGGTTCACTGTGGGGGGATGCTCCGTGAGTATGAGATTGGGGGCCCGTAGCTACAGGCTGTTCCGTCTCTATACAAGAGGTGCGAGAGCTTGGTTTGCATTGCTGGCAGTAAGTCGGACCCCTTCGGGATGGGAGTTGGAATCCGCCAGGGATGCCCGTTGTCACGATTCTGTTCATAACTTTTATGGACAGAATTTCTCGGTGCAGCCAGTGGGTGGAAGGTTTCCGGTTCGGTGGCCTCAGGATTCTATCTCTACTTTTTGCAGATGATGTGGTCCTGTTGGCATCATCATGCTATGATCGTCAGCTCTCACTGGAGCGGTTCACAGCCGAGTGTGAAGCGGCTGGGATGAGAATCAGCGCCTCCAAATCTGAGGCCATGGTCCTCAACCGGAAAAGGTTGGATTGCTTTCTCCAGATTGAGGGTGAGGTTTTTCCTCAAGTGGAGAAATTCAACTATCTCTGGGTTTTGTTCACAAGTGAGGGAAGAATAGAGCGTGAGATTGACAGATGGATTGATGCAGCGTCTGCAGTATTGTGGACTCTTGTAGATGAACAGATGCTGGGATATATTCATCATTTAACACGGATTCCTCATTTTTCTGGACTGAATAAAACGTGCATTGAATTTAAGGAAATGTAACGTGAGACGTCATTTATGTTTGACCCATCAAAATGAATGCGGTCATTTATTTACAGAATCAAAATTTAACATCAAACATTTACATTAATTTGGCAAATTATGAAAATAACAACATAAGCAATCAATCAGGAAAAATCATACGGCCATGATTCTTCCGTTGCTGCACCACAGACATTTATAAACTGTACAATTATGATCTTTACCCACACGGATGTGAATAAGCTCTTTACACAGACATTTCTAAATATCTGGAAGAATTTCTACTTGATAGAAAAGTTTAGAGATGAAAAAAGTTTAGAGGGAGTTAAGATGGTATGGGAGGGGAAGAATGTTCACCAGAATTGACACTCTCCATGAGAACTCAGCTCTCCATCGGTACGCTTGGTAGGAAACTTGATCCATTACCTTTCTGAAGATTCATCAGCAGATATGGAGTTCCGTTAACGCTACCTGTCCAGCGTCTCCTGATTGTGGCTGTAGCTCGTCAGAAGTAGTGGCTAGTGATAGTTATAATCCCATGGAACTCGGAAGAGCTTTTGTCATGTCAGGAACTCCAACAGCACTCCATCAGAACTCAGCAGAACTTGTGTAGTTTACAGAACTCCCACAGAACTCTAGCAACTACTGAACTCCAGAACTCTTAGAACTCCATCAGAACTTTTGCTCTCTTAGAACTCTGAGTAGATCAGGAAGTACTGACATTTTAAAGACTCTTTCCCGGTTCACTTTTTGGGAGTTGTTCATTGGTCAGAAACGACCAGACGGGGTGTGTTTTGTGACGTAAGAGGTTAGAGACAGCGAGAATTGTTATGAGACAGATCAGAAATGTTCTCACAGACAGAGAGAGTTTTGTTTTGGCGTGTTTCAGAAACAGGTGCAAAACATCTATATTTACGTCTGAGAGGATTCTAAAACATGACAGTTTTAACATAACAACTTGTTTTTCGTTTGACTCCAACCTTGGAACGCACACACTTGTTCATTCAAAGGCAGAAATCAGAAAATGCATAAACTCTGTAACAGCTTTTAACATGAGTTTTAACTTTGCATGAGAATAAAAATCATTACTCAGTTAATAAAATTGATTAGTTCACTGCAACATCTAAAATGGTTTGAACTAAGACACATTGATTATCAACATTTGTGGTAGTAATGATAATAAAAAAGAGAGTGTTCTTTTCACTTGAATCTTCAAGAAAGAAAGTCTCAGGATGGGTGAACCTGTATTTATGGATTCAAATACATGAAATGACAGCTTCTGTCCCACAAGGTTCTTAAGGTCAAGAGTTTTGACCTTAGACTTAGTTTTGACGTAGGCCTAGTCCACTACAGTCCCCCCTTTGGAAATCATCGCCTGTCCATGGAGATGAATTCCAACTATGGACTTACGCCGTCGATTGTCCTTGAAGCTTGATGTAATCCAGCAAAGAAACAAGAGTCAAGAGTAATCCAGCAAGGAAAACAAAAGTCAAAAGTAATCCACAATGTTCTTGGTAATTCCATTGTGTTGATTATAATCCCATATCGTCTCGATAATTCCATTGTAGCAATGCTTTAACCCCTTGGAAACA
>NC_056498.1:10573730-10590686 GCF_014905685.2 Nematolebias whitei
GGTGCAGACTGGTCAAGGCCTGCCCCTACTGCCCATGGTGGGGGTGGGGGTGGCTGATAAGGGTTGGTAGGAGGAGGTGCATATTGGTGCAGGTTTGTCCCCACCCTCCGAGATGGGGGTGGAGGTGACTGCCTGGTGTCAGGAGGAAGAGGTGCATACCGGTGCAGGTCTGTCCCCACCGCCCGAGATGGGGGTGGAGGTGACTGCCTGGTGTCAGGAGGAAGAGGTGCAAGTGGGTGTAGACCCGTCCTTATCCCCCGGGTTGGGGGTGTTGAAACGGGGCTAAGGGGAGGAGGTGCAACAGCACCTGTCTGGGGCGGTTGTAGCTGACCCCGTTCGATTCTCAGATCAGCTTGCTCCATTACAGAAATCCATTCTGTAGCCATAGCTAAATTCTCCTCACAAGCTGCCAGACGCTCATTTGTTGACTGATTTTTATCTTGTAAAGTCAGCCAACTCCGGGTTATTAACCCCTTGTCTGCCTTGCAATCGGCCAGCTCCCTTAAAGCGGTTTGCAACTGTGCTTGTAACTTATCGTTATCTGCACACGCGTCTTGGTACGCTCGTTCCTTATCCGCAATCTTCTCCTCATATGATCGAGCCTGTTCTGACAGCTCTTTCTTTGAGAGGTCTTCAGCAGTTTGAATCTTTTGTTTCAGCAACTCAGATTCATTTATCAGCTCGGCACACTTCTCCTCATATGATTGAGCCTGTTCTGACAGCTCTTTCTTTGAGAGGTCTTCAGCAGCCTCAAGGTGTTGCTTCAGCAACTCAGATTCAATCATCAATTCGTCACACCTCTCTTTTTCAGACGTATATCCGTTGAACAGCACGCCCTTTTCTCCCACCAAACGGTCTAATTCCGCCTTCAGAAGCAGAGAGATTTTTGCTAACCGTACGCGGCTTGATTTTGTGTCCTCCTTCACTGTAGCTGCTTTTGATAAACTCTGCAGCTCCTCACGTCTTTGATCGTCATCAAGGTCTCGCAATTCCTCCAAATTTTTGCCAATAATTGAATTTGTTAAAATGTGTAAGGCTGTCTGGACCGCATCCTCGGATTGTAAGGGGTCAGTGTTTACCTCTACGTCCGCCATTATCTGCTATGTAGAAATTAAATAGTAGATGTAAATGTTTAGGTGGTAACAGAAAATCAGAAAAATCTCTTTTTCTTGATAAGTTTACCCTTATGTAGTGATTTATCAATTAAACGTGCGTTATCTTCTAGCAAAATGAGTAAACTATTCAACTCTGTGAATATTTGTAACTGTATCTTATTTAAAAGTTTCTAAATTTTTATTATGTACCTGTTTCTCAAGGATTTATCAGTGAATAAAAATTTGTTTGGTAAAAGCTCTTTGCATAAATACCTTCATAACTTTTAAAACGCAAGATAACAGTGTTTATTCAGCTTTGAGGAAGTTTGTTAGCTCAAAAATTGCCTTACAGAAAAATAAAAACGTTTAATTTCACTCTTTACCTAAAAACGAAGTGAAACCTGTGATCCCACGTCTTCTCCACAAGATGTCAGTAGAACCTCAACAATTTTAACTCAGACACTGTTTGTGTTGTCCACTAGGGGTGCTATAACTTCCTGTGGCGTCCGGTCGTTAGCTTGTTAGCTAAAAATTAGCATCGGCTAGACTCGGTGAAAACCAAGACTTCTGAACGGAATTTTTACACAAACGGGGCAAAATTTTTTCAATCAGACCTTATATCATGAAACATGAGTTTTGTGGGACAATATTGCAGCTGTATTTAGTGACTTTAAGCACGGTAAAGCTCATTTCCGACTTGGGGGAAGTGACGTGACACGTCATTCATCCGGTCGATAGCTTGTTAGCTTAAAATTTAGCATCGCTAGCGTAGTTCAAAAGCATCATTTTATGACGGTCTTTAAGCTCTAACGTGGCGAAATTTCAGCGAATAAGCTATAAAGAATTTAAACAGCGTTTCAGAACACAGCTTTAATGCGCTTTCCAGCGTTAAAAAGCAGATTTTATTCCCTATGAAAACGAATTTCATTTCCGGGTGACGTGATTGACACGTCCCTCATCCAATTAGAACGTTACACACGGTCTTTTTCAACCAATGACGCAGCGTAGGGGTGAGGGGAGGTGACGGCAGTCGACCTTCTCAGCAAATCAGAGCTTTCCACAGCAGCAAACAACCAACCACGAAGCGTTAGCAACCATGTTAGATTTAGCCTGAAGCATTTTCATCGCTTATCGTCTTTTAAACCATCAAAATGCACCTTCACTGCTAAAAATGTAACGAATCAACCCCCTGAGCTGCACAGAGAACGGCGCTCCGTGACAAAACGTCTTTCTAGCTATTTAACAACTCGTTCGAACTGTTCCAGAACCGAGTCGGCACCAGAACCGAACCGGACCAGAACAGCGTCTGGAACACAGTTTAAACAGAATAAAGCGTTTCCACAGCTCAAAGCCAGCTTATGTTACACATACAGACGTACAATTTCAGCTTTAAAAAGACATATGACCAATTCTAGCTCTTAAAATATCGCCAGCGTAACACAAACGCGCAGCTCCACGCGCGCTGCGTAAATACGCACGGTTTCATCACAGCAGATAAACTGTTATTTTACAACCTTGCCAACATGAAAAGCAATGTGTACACGGTTACAGTCCATTTAGGAGCGCGTAGCGGGCCACCAGTTTGTAGATGAACAGATGCTGGGATATATTCATCATTTAACACGGATTCCTCATTTTTCTGGACTGAATAAAACGTGCATTGAATTTAAGGAAATGTAACGTGAGACGTCATTTATGTTTGACCCATCAAAATGAATGCGGTCATTTATTTACAGAATCAAAATTTAACATCAAACATTTACATTAATTTGGCAAATTATGAAAATAACAACATAAGCAATCAATCAGGAAAAATCATACGGCCATGATTCTTCCGTTGCTGCACCACAGACATTTATAAACTGTACAATTATGATCTTTACCCACACGGATGTGAATAAGCTCTTTACACAGACATTTCTAAATATCTGGAAGAATTTCTACTTGATAGAAAAGTTTAGAGATGAAAAAAGTTTAGAGGGAGTTAAGATGGTATGGGAGGGGAAGAATGTTCACCAGAATTGACACTCTCCATGAGAACTCAGCTCTCCATCGGTACGCTTGGTAGGAAACTTGATCCATTACCTTTCTGAAGATTCATCAGCAGATATGGAGTTCCGTTAACGCTACCTGTCCAGCGTCTCCTGATTGTGGCTGTAGCTCGTCAGAAGTAGTGGCTAGTGATAGTTATAATCCCATGGAACTCGGAAGAGCTTTTGTCATGTCAGGAACTCCAACAGCACTCCATCAGAACTCAGCAGAACTTGTGTAGTTTACAGAACTCCCACAGAACTCTAGCAACTACTGAACTCCAGAACTCTTAGAACTCCATCAGAACTTTTGCTCTCTTAGAACTCTGAGTAGATCAGGAAGTACTGACATTTTAAAGACTCTTTCCCGGTTCACTTTTTGGGAGTTGTTCATTGGTCAGAAACGACCAGACGGGGTGTGTTTTGTGACGTAAGAGGTTAGAGACAGCGAGAATTGTTATGAGACAGATCAGAAATGTTCTCACAGACAGAGAGAGTTTTGTTTTGGCGTGTTTCAGAAACAGGTGCAAAACATCTATATTTACGTCTGAGAGGATTCTAAAACATGACAGTTTTAACATAACAACTTGTTTTTCGTTTGACTCCAACCTTGGAACGCACACACTTGTTCATTCAAAGGCAGAAATCAGAAAATGCATAAACTCTGTAACAGCTTTTAACATGAGTTTTAACTTTGCATGAGAATAAAAATCATTACTCAGTTAATAAAATTGATTAGTTCACTGCAACATCTAAAATGGTTTGAACTAAGACACATTGATTATCAACATTTGTGGTAGTAATGATAATAAAAAAGAGAGTGTTCTTTTCACTTGAATCTTCAAGAAAGAAAGTCTCAGGATGGGTGAACCTGTATTTATGGATTCAAATACATGAAATGACAGCTTCTGTCCCACAAGGTTCTTAAGGTCAAGAGTTTTGACCTTAGACTTAGTTTTGACGTAGGCCTAGTCCACTACACTCTGTACTGGTCCGTTGTGGTGAAGAGAGAGCAGAGCTGTAAGGCAAAACTCTCTGTTTACCGGTCGGTCTATGTTCCTACCCTCACCTATGGTCATGAGCTCTGGGTAGTTACCAAAAGAATGAGATCGCAGATACAGGCAGTTGAAATGAGTTTCCTCCACAGGATAGCTGGACTCTCCCTTAGAGATAGGGTGAGAAGTTTGGTTATCCGGGAGAGACTCGGAATGGAACCGCTGCTCCTCCACATCGAGAGGAGCCCGTTGAGGCGGTTTGGGCATCTGGTAAGGATGCCCCCTGGACGCCTCTCTAGGGAGGTGCTTCGGGCATGTCTGACTGGGAAGAGACCCTGAGGAAGACCCATGATACGCTGGAGAGACTATGTCTCTTGGTTGGCCTGGGAACACCTTGGAATCCTCCCAGAGGAGCTGGAAGAGGTGGCTGTGGAAATAGATGACTGGGCTTCCCTGCTCAAGCTGCTGCCCCCATGACCTGACTTCAGAATAAGCAGAAGATAATGGATGGATGGATGGCGTACATGTACTCGGTGCCACACAATAAACTGCCCGACGATGGGCTGTTTTGTATGTGACACCAATGTATTAAATTTCCCTTCTTCATCCCTGATCTGGTTTAATGGCCTTTTCTTTGGTTTATTTTCCAAGAGACAAACGATCTCTTCCTCCTCCCTCATTGACGCCATAACTGAAATAGTGAGAAATGAAGGAATTTGTCATGAGCAAATTAAAATCAAGTTCAGCATGGCTGCGGGAGGGTCTGGAGATTTTCCAGTGGGCTGGTCTGATCTGCGGGCTGCAGGGCCAGCGCGCCCTGTTTTTTTATTTTATTTTTTTAGAACTTTTTATTAACAATGTATAAATACAGAACACTGCTGCGGCTGGGGCTGCCAGCTCTCTCTCTATTTATTTTTTTGCGACCTGTCAATCAATCCAGTAGGCGTGTCAGCAAATGACCAGTCGGCGACCTCAATTTGTCCCGAAGGTAAACGCCCCTTGTCTGCGGAGCTGGTCTGCAGCCGCTCAGGGTGGATGCTCAAGTATCAAGTTTCAACCTTCTGTGGACACTGTACGTTGGTCGAGTCTGCGCAGAAAAAATGTCTGCCTGAGTATACTGGAGCCTTTAGCCCTGACAAGCCAGGGGTGAGTGGATGTTCATTAAATCTTTGCCAAGAGCTTATTATTATTTTATTTATTTAATTTTTAAACAGGAAAAGATTAAAAGAAATCGGGCCTGGCTCAGCATAATTGCTGTTTTACAGCAGGTTCCTGTTCTGCAGAACATAAATTAAGCACACAGATATTCAGCATCACACCTCATCAATAGACATACAGACACATCACATTACAAAACACAAGAACAGCAGCATTTACACGGCAGACACCTAACAGTGATTGCAAAAGAAGGAGTCTAACAGATGACGCACATGAGTCTTCTTAAAAAGTGCCAATGTTGAGATGGATTTCACATGTTGTGGAGTGTCATTCCATGCTTTGGTGTAAACATAGAAAAACGATCTCTGTCCATAACAGTTTTTAAAGGCTGGTAGTGGCAATTGTCCGCTTGTAGCAGCTCTAGTTGAGCGACCATTTCCACACTTGGATTTAGGGATCAAAGCAGAGAGAGCTACATTATTAATACCATAAAAAACCTGGAAATACAACTTAATACTGCTGTGTAGGACATAATTTTGAAAAGTTAAAGCATTTGAAGAAGAAAGAGCTGTACAGTGATGAGTCCAACCAGGGAGTTTGTTGTGGATTTTGTAGGCCCTGTTGTAGAGCCTAGCGATGGGTTTTAATGTTTCATTAGTAGTGAGAGACCAGACAGGTAAACAGTACGACAGAGTTGAAAGTATTATGGCATGAAGATAAGTGTTGGAAACAGAAAATGTCAGATTTGATCTAATTTTGGAGTAAACATACATTTTTTGTTTCAGCTTAGTACATAAGGATTGCACATGATCATGATAAGTTAAATGAGAATCCAAAATAACTCCCAGATATTTATAAGTAGTGACAATAGAAAGAGGTTTGTTTAAAAAAGTAAGAGGATTTGATATAGTAAAATGTTTCCTAGGTGAGGAAAAATACATGCATACGGTTTTTTTTACATTAATCGTTAAGCGATTTTCTTGTAACCAGAAATGAAATTGCTGAAGATCTGCATGTAACTGACTGTTGATAGAATCAGTATTTGAACCAGACAGGAAAAGAACAGTATCATCAGCGTACATTAAAATATTAGAGTGATTAAGTACTTTTGGAAGGTCATTTATGTAAAGTAAAAAAAGCAATGGTCCCAGTATACTACCCTGCGGGACTCCCACAGAGCATGGCAGTGATCGGGATATACAACTTCCATGTTTCACTACCTGACACCTGTCAGTTAAATAGGAAGAAAACATTTGTATTGCAGAAGAAGAAAGTTGAAAAGAAGTCAATTTTTGTAAGAGAGTATAATGATCGACTGTATCGAAGGCTTTACGGAAATCGATGTATACAGAACCAGTTATTTGACCTTTATTCAGAGCAGCACGTATTTGTTCAGTAAATAATATTAATGTTGACATGGTTGATCGAGAAGCACGAAAACCATGTTGGTTATCACTTAACATATTATTAACCTCTAAATGGTGAAGTAATTGGTTAAATAGTGTTTTTTCAAGTAACTTGGAAAAAGTTGGAAGAACTGAAATTGGTCGATAATTTGAAACATCAGTTGGATCGCCAGATTTGAAAATAGGAGTAATCTGTGCAGACTTCCAGGCAACGGGAAAAATGGACTGTGTAATGCATAAGTTAAGCAGGTGATGGAATAATGGTACAAAAGTGCTGAGATGCGTTTTCAGGAAGTTCATATTTAACTTGAATATATCACAGGCATGTGAGCTTTTTAAAGACTGTAATATATCCAATATATCAGTCTGTGAAATTTCTGAAAAGGAAAACATCTCAGAGGTGTCACATGATTTAGATGACTTTGGCCTATTAGAAGGCCCAGATAACAAATCCCGAACAGAAGAAACAAAGTATTCATTAAATTGGTTAGCAATTTTTTCGTGATCAGAAATAAGCACACCTTCTACTGAAATCTGTAAATTTTTGTTGAAAGTTTTGTTGTTATTTTCTCCTGTTATAGATTTAATTGTTTGCCACAATGTTTTTGGGTTTGTTCCAGCTGAAATAATTTGCCTTTCAAAATACTGTTGTTTAGCTTTACGTAATTCAGCAGTGCATTTATTTCGATAATGATTAAAATGCAACTTATTTTCAGGTGTTTTTGATAGTCTATAAGTTTTCAGAGAGGAGGCTTTCAGCTTTAAGAAGTGTATTATAGAAGCGTTCAACCATGGTATTTTATTTTGTCGGATTGGAATTTTACAAGTTGAGATATATTTTTGCTGAATATTCTCTAATTTATTGTAGAAATTTGTTAAAATATGATTAGGATTTGACAAATGAATGTCTTCACTCCAATCAGTATTTTTAATTTCCGCATTTAACATAGTTTGTTTTGAGTGTGGAATCTTTTTATGTAAATTATGTACATGACATGTTGTTTGCTTAAGATTTTTTCTAATGACAAAAATTAGTGAATGATCTGAAACTGACGTATTTATGACTCCAGATATACCATATATGGAAGGACGATTTATAAATATAAGATCTAAAATGGAGTTGCATGTTTTACCAAATCTAGTCGGCGCCTTAATTAGTTGTTGGAGCCCCAGCTTTGTGGCCATGGTTTTTAGGGACTGGGAAGCTTTATCTGCCCAATTCATATTTATATCCCCAAGAATCACAAGCTCCTTGGATTTGATACCTTTTATGACATCAGTAAGCTGCGCTAAATATGTAGCTGAGTTAATATTTGGGGGCTTGTATGTAACAACAACCGTAACTGAAAGAAAATTTGTAAGTTTAATTTCTAGTTGCAGAGATTCTGATTCAGTTTGTAGTTCTGTTATGGAGTGTAGATATTTTTTATGTACATAGACTGCAACACCACCTCCAGTCTTATCCTGGCGGTCTCTACGGTATAACAAGTAATCCTCAATTGAAAGAAAAGAATCTGGTATAACAGGAGTTAGCCATGTTTCTGATATTGCCATAACCTGTGCTTTTGTTTGAGCAAGTATTACTTTAAATTCATCTAGTTTTGGTACAAGACTTCTCATGTTAAGATGACAGATTTTGAAACCTCTAGTTTTACCAAGCTGGTTTAACGTTCCTGGATTTTTCTTTAAACAGGATGATTTCTTACACTTCTTTACTGATGTACAGTTCAAACCTGTGATAACAGCAGCTTGTGTAACCTTTTCAGAATATAATGTTAGTGGCTGTGTAGACTGTAGTCGAGTTGGATTTACATGAAATACACCTGTGTGCAAGCCCAGGGCCAAATTATTATTAAAAACATGTGTATAAAAACTCAGAAAGTACAGAAAAATAGACATAAAAACATTTTTATCCGGACCAGGATTAAGTTCAATATTTCCAATGACTAAAAGAATATTAAATGAAAGTCTTAAATGTTGTTTTCGATTTGTGAAGACGGAGTTTGTTTTATCCGTGCCTTTAAAACTTAAGTTTTTTACCCACTTATGAAAAACGGTGACGTAGGCCGAGATAACTACCCGTTCAGGGGGGGACCCAGGTTGAAGTAATATGCTCTTACAGCTGTTTTTTGTGACGCTGAGTGACGTACACTTCAATGTCCAAGCAGCATGTTCCCCATAATGTTGGACCGGGGCACACACCCCAAATCCAACAGCTCCAGGTTGATCCTCGATCCAAGAACAGGGCATGGTTGACATTAACGCGTATAGGTGACAGGGAAGCCGGCACACCTCACCGGCTGGACCGGCCGCTCCGCCCCCTCTCCCGCCGCCACACGTCCAGGTCTGGCAATCCACCTCAGGCATCCCCTCCAAGCGGAAACACCGTCCGAGGTCCGATGGACTTCATCCATGTCCGCTGCACCGCGCAGACACGCCACAACAGCAGCAAGCCAGAGAACCCAGCCCAGCCGACGAGGTAGATGATATACACCTGTGTTTAAGCAGCCTGCGGCTGACGCCGGTGTGCACGCCGCAAGGCGTTTGTTGGCTGTTGTTATTTTTTTAGTATGATGTTGGTCATATGCATCCTGGATCTTTCGCCGTTGTAGCATATAGAGCAACAGCAACACTAGGACTGCAGTAATTCTGGTCAAAAACAGACCTGCAGATGCCTGTAGAGCCAGATAGATTGTGTTTCCCTGCAGCAGTGATGCCCAGTTACATGCTTCCGCCGCCATCTTGGTTGTGTTGCTTGGGTGATTTGACGGGCTGTTACGTCAAAGCTGTGAAATGTTAAGTGTATTAGGAGATGCTAAGTTGGCAGCAGAATATACATATGTTTGTTACTGGGATTTCCTTGAATAACATTTATGAATTAGACAAGTGAACTCAAACTGCTGCCCCTTTGACCTGACTTCGGAATAAGATGAATAATGGATGGATGGAAATAGACAGACCTCTGGTCGAGTGTACGTGTATACAGCTGGGTGCACGCCTATCCTTGCTGGTATAAACCTGAGAAAAAGCTTCTATGACCCAGTGAGAAAGGCGTTTATTGGTTAATTGGGGTTGAAGCTTAAAGTTACTTTGGAGCCATCCTACGCAAACTGGTTGCACAAACGGTGAACCAGAAGAATATGGATGTCACTCACACATTTCGCTGAGCGCAGTGCTAGAAAAAGTTCTGTTTTATAGGACACCATACTCATATCAAACAGTTCTAAAGATTCTAAAGGTGCATCACACTGTACATCTTGAACCAGTGACACGTCCCACTGTGGCACCAGTATTTTGCGTGGTTACCTTTTATGCAGGAAAAAAAACCTTTGTGATGAAGTATCTCTGTTGCTCATTCACACTTTAATCACACATCTATTTATAAACACGTGCACACAGAGCCACTTCACACTCTAATCCTCTCTCCCCTTAGTTTATATTTTGTCAGTAAAGTTCATAATGTCTATTTTTGTTCACCAGTTTAGAACAACCACGGGTGCACACTTGGGGTTTCAGATCAGGAAAACTTACATTGAAAACATTACTTGTACTTGTTGCTTTTACATTGGGTGGTATGACGACCGCCTCCCCTCATTGCATGGCAAAAGCGTGTGGGACAATTGATTTTCACTAAAAATATGTTTCCTGATTATTTTGTATATTATTATTATTGTTGGATTAATTAGAAATTTTGATTGAGAAAGAACCGAACTGTTAAAACTGTATCTGTTTAAATTGTGGTTAAACAAAGTTTACTTGACTTGAGGGGAATGTTATGCCTTGTGGAAGGGGCTGTAGATTAGGTGTTGCTGCTCGACACTGAGGAGGCAGAGTGCGGTGGTTACAGAGAAGCTAACAAGGGTGTATGTTTTTTGTATCAAGCTTGCAAGGAAGGCGAGTGTTTTTCTGTTTTGAAAGAGAAAATAAATACTGGGATGATCTGAAGACTTGCCAGTGGATTTGTCTGATGAACTTTCATTCAGATTCACAAAATGTTTGCGTGGAAAAGAACCCTGTGAAAGTTGGTGGCAGAAGTGGGATGGCAAGTCGCAAAAAAACAAGCTTATTTTCACTGATAAAGGATTGGATTGCACTCACAACCACAAGTACTGTTGGCAGAAGCTACAGCAGAAACACTGGAGACTAAGCAGTCATCAGCAGCAGATTATACAGCAGAAACCTTGGAAACTGGGCAATCAGCAGCAGCAGCAGAGGCACCAGCACACCCTACAGGTAAAACTATGCACTCATCAGAGAAGGATGAACTCCAAGCAGCCACAGAGGTAAAATGCCAACACCAGCTTTTTGTTGCGATATTGAGTCAGAGCCAGTGCCTAATTTATGCCGGATCCTGCCGGAACAGAATCCGGCAACTCTCCTATTTTGAAAGGGTGCATTCTAGCAACTGTTTGCTTGGATCCAGTAACTTAAATCTCCACCCCTAAAAGTCCAAAGTCATCGTTCATTTTTATTAAAAAATTAAAAATATAATTAAACAGCACACCTAAATTGCAAATCAGTTAATAATAATAATAATAATGAATTTAATTTGTAACGCACTTTTCATTAACAAAAATCTCAAAGTGCTACAGAGTGCAACTAAAATCAATGATAAAATCAACTAAAATCTGTGATAAAATCAACTAAAATCAAGTTTGATAGTTTAAGTGGCTTATTAATAAAATTTTGATAAAAAATACAAGAAATGTTTGATGTGTATTATCCCCATTACATCACGTATCAAAACAACAGCGCTAATTTAAATGTTCTGGGGGAGGACCCACCTGCAAGGTGTAGACCCTTTGGTACAGCGAATGACAATTTTTTCTCATACATACAGTAAGACCAACTACAGTATAAAATGTTTCAGTTTTATGTTTTCAATGTCCATAAACAAATAAATTCAAATCCCTTCCCCTCAAAAAAGTGTCCATGATTCTTCCATAGAGTTCAAAAGGTAAGTAATGGCTCAAATTGTTCCACAGCATGAAAAGTCCATCCATCCATTTTCTTTACCCGTTTATTCCATTTTGGGTCACGGGGGTCGCTGTTGCCCATGTCCAGCAGTCACTGTGCGAGGGGCGGGGTACACCCTGGACGGGTCGCAAGTCCATCACAGGGCCACACAGAGACAAACGAGACAAACAACCATTCACTCTCTCACTCACACCTAGGGACAATTTAGAGTTACCAATCAGCCTAACATGCATGTTTTTGGTCTGTGAGAGGAAACTGGAGTACCTGGAGAAAAACCCACGCATGCACGGAGAGAACATGCAAACTCCACCCAGAAAGGCCCCTGGACCGGGGTTTGAACCAGGGACCTGCTCGCTGAGAGGCAGCAGCTCTACTAGTTGCGCCACCGTGCTGCGCATGAAAAGTCATATGATGAAAATCTTTCAGAGGCAGAAGCAGGAATCAGTTTTCTTTTATCATCTGCTGAGCAAACTTTTGACTTGATGACATTACCGGCTTACAGCACTTTCGTGTTGACACGTCGGAGCAGCAGGAGCACAGGAACAGACGTATATTATTTATATTTTAGTGGATTTTCAATCAATCCTACAAATGATGTATCCACCCAGGTGCACCAAGAACACGAGGGTTGAACAGCCTCAGATTTACAAACCAGATTCCAAAAAAGTTGGGACACTAAACAAATTGTGAATAAAAACTGAATGCAATGATGTGGAGATGGCAAATGTCAATATTTTATTCGTAATATAACATGGATGACAGAGCAAAAGTTTAATCTGAGTAAATGTAACATTTTAAAGGAAAAATATGTTGATTCAAAATTTCAGTGTCAACAAATCCCAAAAAAGTTGGGACAAGTAGCAATAAGTGGCTGGAAAAAGGAAATTGAGCATATAACGAACAGCTGGAAGACCAATTAACACTAATCAGGTCAATTGACAAAATGATTGGGTATAAAAAGAGCTTCTCAGAGTGTCAGTGTCTCTCAGAAGCCAAGATTGTAAGAGGATCACCAATTCCACCATTGTTGCGCAGAAAAATAGTGCAGCAAAACCAGAATGGTGTTACTCAGCGTAAAATAGCAAAGTCTTTTAAGTTATCATCATCAACCGTGCATAACATCATCAAAAGATTCAGAGAATCTGGAACAATTGCTGTGCGTAAGGGTCAAGGCCGTAAAACTCTACTGGATGCTCGTGATCTCCGGGCCCTTAAACTTCACTGCACCTCAAACAGGAATGCCACTGTCAAGGAAACAACAGAATGGGCTCAGGAATACTTCCAGAAAGCATCGTCAGTGAACACAATCCACCGTGCCATCTGCCGTTGCCAGCTGAAACTCTACAGTGCAAAGAGGAAGCCATTTCTAAGCAAGCTCCATAAGCTCAGACATTTGCACTGGGCCAGGTGTCATTTAAAATGGAGTGTGGCAAAATGAAAGACTGTTCTGTGGTCAGATGAGTCACGATTTGAAGTTCTTTATGGAACATTGGGACGCCATGTCATCCGGACCAAAGAGGACAAGGATAGCCCAAGTTGTTATCAATGCTTCGTTCAGAAGCCTGCATCACTGATGGTATGGGGTTGCATGAGCGCTTGTGGCATGGGCAGCTTGCATGTCTGGAAAGGCACCATTAATGCAGAGAACTATGTTCAGGTTCTAGAACAACATATGCTCCCATCTAGACGTCATCTCTTTCAGGGAAGACTCTGCATTTATCAACACGATAATGCCAGACCACATTCTGCGGCAATCACAACATCATGGCTACGTAGGAGAAGGATCCGGGTACTGAAATGGCCAGCCTGCAGTCCAGATCTTTCACCTATAGAGAACATTTGACGCATCATAAAGAGGAAGGTGCGACAAAGAAGGCCCAAGACGATTGAACAGTTAGAGGCCTGTAGTAGACATGAATGGGAGAGCATTCCTATTTCTAAACTTGAGAAACTGGTTTCCTCTGTCCCCAGACGTCTGTTGAGTGTTGTAGGAAGAAGGGGGGATGCCACACAGTAGTAAAAATGGACTTGTCCCAACTTTTTTGGGATTTGTTGACGCCATTAAATTTTGGAAACAACAGATTTTTCCCTTAAAATGATACATTCTCTCACTTTAAACTTTTGATCTGTGATTTGTGTTCTATTCTGAATAAAATATTAGATGTTGGCACCTCTACATCATTGCATTCAGTTTTTATTCACAATTTGTTTAGTGTCCCAACTTTTTGGAATCCGGTTTGTATATAAATGACTTTTATATGATTCTGTTGAACAGAAGGGTGGACGGGGCTGCTGCGCTCGCAGTCTGTAAAGAAACTGCCATATTTATCAACATGACAGGAACCAACCTGGAACAGCTGACAAATCAAGTGAGTCTATAGAGAGACCGTGCGTGTTTAGGGTGTCTCTTAATGTGAAGGGATGATATGGGCTGGGGGAGAGAAAAAAGAGTGCAGCCAGCTCTGTGCAACAAGTGGCTGTCACAACGTATTCCCAAGATAGTTGAGATATAGACTCACATGCCAGTCCTGGGTCTTTTCCCGAGTTTCCTCCCAGTTGTACATGCCCATTAAACCTCTCTAGGGAGGCACCCAGGGTGCATCTGTACCAGATACCCGAACCACTTCAACTGGCTCCTTTCAATGTGGAAGAGCAGCCATTCTACTCTGAGTTGCTCTCAGATAACTGAACTTGTCACACTATTTCTAAGGGAGAGTCCAGCTACTGTAACTTATGGACAAAACTTTATTTGACAGCTTGTATCCGAGATCTCATTCTATTGGTCATTAACCAAAGCTCATGATCATAGGTGAGGGTAGGAAAGTAGAACGACTGATAAACAGAGAGCTTTGCCTTGCAGCTCACCTCCCTCGTTACCACAATGGACTGGCACAGGGTCTACAATATTGCAGAAGCCATAAGTCTGTCTATCTCCTGCTCCATTATTCCCTCGCACATGATTAAAACCCTGAGATACTTGAACTCCTCCACTTGAGGCAGACTCTTACTCTGAGAGGGCTCCACCCTTTTCCGACTGATGACCATAGCCTCCATGACCATAGACCATAGCCATAGCCAAGTCAATCCGTAACACACAGACAGTTAAGTTAAGTTTCACTTCTTCACTACTACTTCTGGCACTACTTTTTCACAATAACATCTATTTCTACAACTTCTGCCACACACTTCACAGAGGCTCCGTCTCAGAAGACTTCATTGAGCTCGGAACTGGAGAGAAGAAACCCAGTTCCTGCACTGAATTCAGAGAGGAGAGAAGCATCCTTTCTGCAGAGGTCTCAGGACGAGAGAAAGACTCAGAACCTGACCGAACCAGAACCATCACATTGCAGGAATGGAAAATCCCAGCTGACTCCCATATGGACCCTCATCCCTCTAAGATGACAGGCGAACTTTGAGGAAAAATCAGCCTCTCAGTCACCAGAACATCTGGGCTGGTACCATTTTTAAGCAGCTGTTGGACCATTCCTGACCATCTCATCCTGATAAGAGAGACTTTTTAATGCCTTTCTGGTGACCCTACATCACAATAATCTTTGACAAACTACAGCTCACCTTAGACACAATTTTAACTATTACACTTTAAACAGAACCAGTCCAAAATCTGCCTTTTAAGTTTTCTCATCAATTAGACTTTTGATACAAAGCTATTTTGTTATTTACTAACTCTTGTTATGCATCATCGTCATCACATATATCATAGATTATTATTTTTATAATAAAATACATAAAATCAACTGAATTTGTGATTTATTTTGGCATATCTGTGTGTATTAACTGATTTGATGCCCTTTAAACACGAGAAAGATCTCACGTTTCAGTTTACATTAATTTGGGGTTAAATAGAGACTGATTTTTCCTCTTAAAGAGAGGTGGTGCCCACACAACGAGGTTATTTGCATAATAAATGCATATCTTATGCACTTAACTCATAACTGATAATTTACAATATATTTCCAGCCCCATATCACTCTACATCCAGATCTTTTCAAAATGTATCTTTCTCCTCCTCATCACATCCAACCTGTAGATCATAACTACTGACAATGTTTAGCATCAGACCTTCTACTTCTACCTTCAGACACATCACCCTATCTGCTATGCCTTTCACCTCTACTACATTCTACACTACATGTCCTTCTTCAGGGCATGAAAATCTCATACACAGTATCTGTATTTTATTCATTAGTATGTTTAAAATAAGGAACTGCAGCAACTATTTAAGGAAAAAAAATCAGATAATTTAAAAATGATGTTCAATGGATTCCTCTCCTGAGACTAGAATAGAAACATGATTAAATAAGTTTGTCCTCTTTCTCCCGTCTTGTCCACAGATCTACAACTCTAAAGAGGTCCGAGTGGAGAAAGGCAAGCCAAAGCAGGTGAGAATGAGCCAACACACAACTAACACAACACATGTTTTTTTTATTTTTATTTCTATGCACGTGGAGAGCAGAAACACATCACAGCCCGGCACCACAGAGTTTCAGTCAACTAAAAACAGACGGAGCTGCTCAGAAGCTAAACTCAGAGGACAGACACTGAAGTTTGGACATGAACATAGAGCGGAAGACAAAAATTAACACACACCTCAGCCTTCATGTGTTATTAAATTAAATAAAGTCTCTGCTCAGAACTTTCAGTAAACTCAAAAAGTTTTAAATGTTTAGTTTCCCACTAACTGAGCACACCCTGGACTTCCTGCTTGATCATTTGAAACATAAGTAAGGTACTGACTTCCATTTTCGTGTGTGGCTGCATGTAAGAAAGGTTCCTTTTGAAAACTGGGTTACAGTATGTTACAATTCAAGAGGTCTGCTGTCATATACGTACACATGCACACCTTGTGAGCTGTATGATGAAAATGAGCTATGTGCTGGATTCCATTTTGGGTGTGTGGCTGCATCTAGGTGTAAGAAAGGTCACTGTGAAAAAAAGCATTGCCTCAGAAAAATCCAAGATGGCCACCACCATATATACTTGTAAACTGGCCACCATTTATCAGAGGAAACTATGCCTTCTGGTTTTTATATTGCGTAAAATTAGAGTTAAGTAAAAATGAAAAGTACAAACATTCATTATTTAGTTATCTTTTTTATACTGAACAAAAATGAAAATTAAAATTAAAATATCTCAACTCCTCCTGGCATGTTTTGAAAATAACAAAGATGCTTTGATTGTTTCCTCACCACTCCCTTCCCCAAGGCCGTGGACATGTGACAGAACCTCATCTGAGCTGATGATGAATGTCACCTCTTATCTGGACAATGGCTGGGGG
>NC_056498.1:10590786-10593815 GCF_014905685.2 Nematolebias whitei
TATATATATATATATATATATATATATATATATATATATACTGTGTATACACATTACCATTAAATATCCAAAGAAATTTTGTTAAAAGGCAAAGTTGTTATAATCTTAAGGGAATAGAGATATTTGTCAAACCAAAATTCAGAACTAGTCTGAAGGGAAGGTCTACCTCAATCCAAGGAATTGGATTGTGGAATGGTCTAGAGAGTGATGTTAAAAATGCCAAGTCAATGTGTACATTTAAGAAAAAGATCAAAGCTTAATTGTTAAAAATATATATATGAAGTAGCTTAGTGTGTTTTTGTATTAGAATTGGAAAAATTTGAAAGAGTTATTCATTTTGTTCTGTTACTTGAAGATTATTATGATTTAACTAATTGTTTGAAAAAAGGGGCAGATATAATAAGATTTTTTCTTCTTACTGCTGCCTTTCATTTTAAATCTCTTGTATTTTTTATATAGTTATGAATCTGTTTTGTATTTTTAGAATGAATAAACTTTATACCATACCATATATACACACATATATATACGTATATATGTACAGTGCCTTGCGAAAGTATTTGGCCCCTTTGAACTTTTCAACCTTTTGCCACATTTCAGGCTTCAAACATAAAGATATAAAATTTTAATTTTTTTGTGAGTTCAAGAGAAAAGTTCAAGGGGGCCGAATACTTTCGCAAGGCACTGTAAATAACGCAAAGCCACAACAGAAGTCATCTCAGGGCACTGAACAGAAACATTCACATACATTAAAAAAAAGCCCATTAGTGAAGTTCTCTGTCTAAGGAAGCAGCAGGTTGTGTTGAATCTTCACTTCGTCTCAGTCTCCCATCCTGAACAAGCTCAAAGGAGACAGTGAAAAGGAAAAACTCCCTTTTAACAGGAAGAAACCTCCAGCAGAACCAGGCTCAGGACGAGCAGCCATCTGTGTCAACTGGCTGGGTTTGAGATGACAGGAAGGAGAGGCAAACACAGAATGACAGGTCCAGATGTACTTTCTATTGAAGGGAAAAAACATGTCAAGGATATAAATAATTACAAACAGGTAGAGCAGAGTAACTAAAGACTGTAGCAGAGTGAAGAAATGTGGTCAGTTTGTCCTCCAGCAAGGGATAGCTCAGGAAACCCAAGCTAACCCTAACTATAGGATTTATCAAAAAGGAAAGTCTTGAGCCCAGTCTTAAAACTGGACAATGTGTCAGCTTCATGGACAGAAACTGGAAGTTGGTTCCACAAGATAGGAGCCTGATAACTGAAAGATCTTCCTCCCATTCTGCTTTTGGAAACTCTAGAAATCACAAGTAAACCTGCAGTCTGATCATTGTAGCCTTTAGAAAAATGTTTTTTGCGGGGAGCTGGGGTAGTTCACTATTGGCTCCTGTGGCTTGGCCTAACCTTAATGGCATTTTCCCCCTTACATTACTTTTACTTTTATAGGGAGTAGTGGCACAGAGGTTAGAGAAGGTGGGCCTGTGATTGGAAGATCGCTGGTTAGACTCCCCGTACCGACAATATAAAAAAAAAAAATGTGTAAGGGATAGTTGAAACACTCACACCTGCCCCCACCTTCATTTGCCCCACTCTGGGCCCTTGAGCAAGGTCCTTAACCCCCACCATCTGTTCCTCCAGGTGCCCTGGATAGCAGCTCTCTGCTCCACACAGAAGACTGTGGTAGCTCGGTGGTCTGTGGTTGTGTCAGGAAGGACATCTGGTGTAAAAATAAATAAAAATTGCCAAGTCTTCGTTGGACTTAGTTCGCTGTGATGACCCCTAACACAGGGAGCAACTGAAAGAAGAAGAAGAAAGAAAAAAACATTACTTTTACTTTTATGCTTTATGGCAGTTTTGAAACCAGTACTTTTACACTTTTACTTGAGTAAAAAAACTTAAGTTGACATTTTAACTTTTACAGGTCTTTTTTAAACTCTAGTATCTATATTTCTGCCTGAGTAAAGAACGTGAATATTTTTGACACTTCTGCATATTAAGTGATAACAAACTGAGCCAGAAATGTGAAACCACCAACAGGAAACTGTTGTTTTTATAAACCATGTGGTCGAAGTGGAAGAGCTTCAGATGAGACAGAGATATGAAAACACTCACGGCTCTCATTTAAGTCACATATGTTTTTTATTAGTAGTATAAATGTGAAAGCTTTAATAAGTTTTTTTTTTTTTTTTTACATGAAACAGCTTCAGGACTCAGTCTCAGAGTATGTGTTATGGATAACTGTCAGCTACTACCATAACCAACATTAGATAAATAGCCTTAAAACTGACTGAATTCAAGCCTTTTTTAAGTCAGACAACTGTGGCGGCCATCTTGAGTTAGGTTGGCTCTAAAAGTGAATCAGTTGTTAATGTGCAGCCAATGATTAGCCTACTGTCTAAACTTTACCATCTGTTCAGTTGTTCATGAGATATTTAATATCATGCCAATTGCACGTGTCCTCAAAACTTATGACATCTGTGTCATTGTACTGTGATAAAACTACACATTTGAGAGTGGCCTTTTATTGTGGTCAGCCTAAAGCACACCTGTGCAATACTCATGCTGTCTAATCAACATCTTGATATGCCACACCTGTGAGGTGGATGAATTATCTCGTCAGAGAAGAACTCACTAACGCAGATTTGTGAATGATATTTGAGAGAAAAAGGCCTGTTGTGTACATAGAAAAAGTTTTAGATCTTTGCTCAAGAAAAATAGAAGCAAAAACAAAAGTGATGTGTTTATCAGAAGAATCAGAATAAACTTTATTGTCATTGCACCAAGATACGAGAACATGTATGTACAGTCGTCCGAAAGATGGGCAGAGTGCACAAAGCTGCTACTATAAAAAGCGTGGCCCTCATTATTCTTATTCAGAATAATATTTTGCTTAGATGAGAAATGGAAAGAAAACACGAGGAGAGGTGGTATAAAAAAAAGATCTCTCACGCCGTGTCCTAGACAGGGCACGATTTGAGGCATAAAAAAAACCTACCACAGCAAAGCAACATAAACAGACATGATACATGTACATATAG
>NC_056498.1:10593915-10594218 GCF_014905685.2 Nematolebias whitei
TGAAAGATGAGTGAACCCGTTTAATGTATGAATATATCTCAGGATATGTCATTCTATACTAGTGTAAATGAGTCACAATAACTCACTCACACGAGAGTCCTGTAAAAAGTCCAATTTGTCTGAACAGGGACTTGAACTCTGGATCCTCAAATTAAGAGTCTGAAGCTATACTGATTGAGCTGTACAGGCACTGTTTTCTATATGAATGTATCTGTTTATTTCATTTAACCTGTATTTATACAGGTACGCATGAATGAGCCACGAGGACTCACTTTCAAGAAAGTCCTGTAAAAAGTGCACTTC
>NC_056498.1:10594228-10595504 GCF_014905685.2 Nematolebias whitei
CACGAGGACTCACTTTCAAGAAAGTCCTGTAAAAAGTGCACTTCGCCTGAACAGGGACTTGAACCCTGGACCCTCAGATTAAAAGTCTGATGCTCTACCGTCTGAGCTATCCAGGCTCTATAATCTCTCTCTATATATATGTTTCTGTTTGTCTGTCTGTTTCATTTAACATGTCCATAGAGGTAACTGTCAATGAGCCAAGAGGACACTTTCACAAGAGAGTCCATCAAAAAGTTCAATTCGCCTGAATTGGGACTTGAACCCTGGACCATCAGATTCAGAGTCTGATGCTCTACCATCTGAGCTAACCAGGCTCTTTAATCTTGAAATATATGTATCTGTCTGTCTGTCTGTTTCAATTTAACCAGTTTTCATACATGTGTAAATGAGTCACAATAACTCACTCACACGAGAGTCCTGTAAAAAGTCCAATTTGTCTGAACAGGGACTTGATCTCTGGATCCTCAAATTAAGTGTCTGAAGCTATACTGATTGAGCTGTACAGGCTCTGTTTTCTATATGAATGTATCTGTTTGTTTCATTTAACCTGTATTTATACAGGTAAGCATGAATGAGCCACGAGGACTCACTTTCAAGAAAGTCCTGTAAAAAGTGCAATTCGCCTGAACATGGACTTGAACCCTGGACCCTCAGATTAAGAGTCTGATGCTCTACCGTTAGCGCTATACAGTCTCTGTAATCTTGATATATATGTTTCTGTTTGTCTGTCTGTCTCATTTAACGTATTCATAGAGGTAACTGTCAATGAGCCAAGAGGACACTTTCACAAGAGAGTCCATTAAAAAGCACAATTCGCCTGAACAGGGACTTGAACCCTGGACCTTCAGATTACAAGTCTGATGTTCTACCGTCTGAGATATCCAGGCTCTATAATCTTGATATATATGTATCTGTCTGTTTCAATTTAACCAGTTTTTATACTAGTGTAAATGAGTCACAATAACTCACTCACATGAGAGTCCTGTAAAAAGTCCAATTTGTCTGAACAGGGACTTGAACTCCGGACCCTTAATTTAAGAGTCTGAAGATATACTGATTGAGCTGTACAGGCTCTGTTTTCTATAAGAATGTATCTGTTTCATTTAACCTAAATTTGTACAGGTAAGCATGAATGAGCCACGAGGACTCACTTTCAAGAAAGTCCTGTAAAAAGTGCACTTCGCCTGAACAGGGACTTGAACCCTGGACCCTCAGATTAAAAGTCTGATGCTCTACCGTCTGAGCTATCCAGGCTCTATAATGTCTCTCTATATAT
>NC_056498.1:10595604-10604810 GCF_014905685.2 Nematolebias whitei
ATTAAACTTCTTGCATTCCATTGTAATATTAACATGTACTATTTTCATCTTCTGGTCCTGGTCTCCCATCTACCTCCAACTTTTTGTTTATGTTCTCCCATGTTCCTTCTTTAAACCCCAAGAACTTTTCAGCTCCTCTCACTATTATTTTGATCTTCTCAGTTTTGTGCTTGGCTTGGTCAGTGCAGTTGATAACATATGCTACGAATAGTATTAGTTTTTCTACTGATATTGTAATATTTTCTTCAGACGGTGCTTTGCTTTGATGTAGAATTTGACTCGTTGTTTGTTCAATCTCTCTTGTTTTCTGTTCCTTCACGTTTTTAACTGCTTCTGCATAGCTTATGTTTTTAGTCATTTTAACCTGCACTATTTCTTTTGCCTTCTTCCTTACTTCACATCCTCCATACGTAACTATATGTTTCCCTCCACAGTTACAACAT
Source organism: Nematolebias whitei (assembly GCF_014905685.2). NCBI lineage: Eukaryota > Metazoa > Chordata > Actinopteri > Cyprinodontiformes > Rivulidae > Nematolebias > Nematolebias whitei. The sequence continues at coordinate 10,596,048 of NC_056498.1, forward strand.
TTTTCTTGTGCTTCTTCTTTACATTCTTCAAATCTGTGGTCTTCACCACATTTTGGACATCTCTGTTTCCCTTTACATACTGCTGCTATGTGTCCATACCTTTGGCATTTGAAACACCGGAGTGGTGGAGGGATATAAGGTCTGACCTGAAAATTAATATATCCTATTTTGATGTTTTTTGGCAACTCCATTCCTTTAAATTCAATGAGAATTGACAAACTTCCTACTTTTTCTCCATTCATTGTTTTTGATAATCTTTTCAAAGTATTCACTTTTCCACCTACAATACTTCTCTTAATTTTATCAAGATCTTCTTCCAGAGGGATTCCATAAATCACTCTAATTTTTTTTATTTTCTCCCATGATTTTCTTCTCCAACACAGTTTTTTTGCAAATATTATCCACATTTAAAGCCTTATTCTTTTGTTCTTGTTGTGTTTTTCACCTTATTTCTCCACCCGAGTCTGAAGTTACCTTTTCAATCCTGCAGGAGTCAGTCAAGATATGCACATCAGATACGACAAACGCACCTTCAAATTTATGAATATTTAATAAGTAAAGAAACTCAGAAGTCATAAAGTAGTCACAGCTTCACAAGCATAAACAGTGGATTAGTTAAATGCAGTCGTTATTTTAACATATTAAAAACTGGATGCATCCATTTTAAACTGTACAATACAACCTTGAAGTTGTCTTTCTCTGCTCCAAACTGGCTGCTGCTGCTGCGTCTCTTCACTTCTCCCCCCTCTGCTCACACTGTTTCGAGCAGAAACCTGCACTCCCTTTGTCTCAGAAAAACAGGGCGTTCCTTCACACAGCAAAACTAACTTTTCAGCGCGCTCTGAGTCTGCCTGCGATGGGATTGGTCAGTTTCAATCCAATCAAAAGTGGTTTACATCGTGTTACATTATGTAAACAGGAACAGCCTTCAATCTGTGGGAGCCTCTTCAAAGTAAAACAGGAAGTGGGTCAATTTCAAAATAAAATAAGAATAGGAATGTTAGATTCAACAAAGAACACAATCTTTATTTCACAACATTCTTCATTTTTACAAACTACTAATAGGTTTCCATCTCTCAAAATCTTTACCATTTCAACATCTCCAATTTTCTTTTTAATTTCTCTTGACACCACAATGGGGCTGATGTTATCTTGTTCTTCTTCATTCTTAAGTTTTAATATTATTATAAATTCCTCCCTCACAACTTTCCTTCAAACTGTCCTTTCTTCTTCTGAACTACTCCCTTCCAGTTCTCGTTTACTACCTTGAGTATCACTAATTCCCTTTCCTTCATCTATTTTATTTCTTCCACGTCCTCTCCCTTTCCCTCTCCCCACTGGCGTCCACCCCTCAAAATCCATGTCCTCCTCACCTCCCATCTCCACCTCCATCCAAGCCATTCACATACCAGTTTATGCCCAAATCCGCCTTTTCCAAATGCGATATGTTTCTATATATTTGTTTGTTTGTTTTTCGAGCCAGGCGCATCTGCCGCGGTCTTGATTGATTAGTCCAATTCCTCACAGCCTCTCCTCTCGAACTGAATAGTTCTTCTTCTTCTTCTGTGAGGTTTTACGGCAGCTTACATCCCTCAAGGTGTAATACCGCCATCTAAAGGTACTACTTAGAACTAGTAGTTATAAGTGCTCCGATAAACTTAGATTCTCTTGTATAAACCTGTTGTCCTCAGGAAATACATAAAGTATTTGCGTCCATATTTACTGGATCCCCATTCTAATATGCTCTTCAAACATACAGGACTTCTTACGTCATTTGTCATTTGGTCCAGTAGACGTTTCCTTTCGGTTTAATATTTTAAACAGTCCAAAATAACATGTTTCACAGTTTCTGTACTTTGGCAAAAGTCACAATGTCCACTATTATGTTTCCCTATAATAAACAAAGTACTGTTCAGATTTGTATGACCTATTCTTAATCTTGCTAATATAGATCCCTCCCTCCTATTTCCTCCACAATACCTTGAACTGTAGACTGTATTCTGTATTGCATATAGTTGTCTTCCCCTTGTTTCATGTTCCCACTTCTGTTGCCATAACTGATTAATATGTTTCCATACAATACTTTTACCTACTGTTTTGCATAATTGGATATTTATGTCTACATTGTCACTATTATTAGCATTTTTAGCAATCTGATCAACCTTTTCATTTCCCTGAATCCCTCTATGTGCAGGTACCCACATAAACACAATACTTCTTCCTTCCTTGACCAGCTGAGAATGAACAATCTTAGTTCTGATTAATAAATCCAGTCTTGATTTTGAAGTTCCTGATCTAATGCATGCCAAGGTGAACTGAATAGTTCCAGGAAGTGTCGACTTTTAAAGAGTTCTCACTTTAGGACCTCCTGATTGGTTGAAGCAACCAACAGGGGGTGGTTCTAGTGATGTCAGAGGGTCATTACAAGTCAAGAAAACAGCAGGAACGTTTTGAGAACGGTTAGTTACAGACGAGAAAATATTTTGGAGAAATGACAGACTTACAGGTGCCAGTTTTCTTATTTACTGTCTGAGAGTTTTAAAAACAAAGCACTTCGTTCTTATACTTGCTTCCTGACTCTTGACCGAGATCACTACTTCTCATTTAGACAGAAGATCAAAAATGCATAAATACATTGTAAAATAGACATTTTAACTTGATTTCTAATTTAAATGAGCATTAAAAAATCATTAATACTGTTTCACAGTTGATTTAAAATGAGTGGTTCATTTCAACATTTAAAAATGGTATGAACTAAACACACTTTTGATTTATCAAGATATTGTAAAATAGTAATGATAATATAGAAGAAGAGTGTTATTCCAATTGATTACTTGACGATACAATTAGACACTCTCTGGATGAGCTAATTTGTATTTCTGGATTCAAATCAATGAAATAACAGTTCCTGTCCCATGAAGGTCCTCAGAGGCAGGTTTTGGTCGGAGGCCGAGTCCACTACAACCCTAAGAGTCTGATGCTCTATCGACTGAGTTATCCAGGCACAATCCATCCATCCATCCATCCATCCATTTTCTTTACCCGCTTATTCCATTTTTGGGTCACGGGGGTCGCTGGTGCCCATGTCCAGCAATCACTGTGCGAGGGGCGGGGTAATAATAATAATAATGAATTTAATTTGTAACGCACTTTTCATTAACAAAAATCTCAAAGTGCTGGACGGGTCGCAAGTCCATCACAGGGCCACATAGAGACAAACAACCATTCACTCTCTCACTCACACCTAGGGACAATTTAGAGTTACCAATCAGCCTAACATGCATGTTTTTGGACTGTGGGAGGAAACCGGAGTACCCGGAGAAAGCCCACGCATGCACGGAGAGAACATGCAAACTCCCTGTCAGTTTCATTTAACCTGTATTTATGTTGGTATGTGTAAACGAGCCACGAGGACTCACTTTCAAGAGAGTCCTGTAAAAAGTACACTTCGCCTGAAAGGGACTTGAACCCTGAACCCTCAGATTAAGAGTCTGATGCTCTACCAACTGAGCTATCCTGGCTCGATCATCTCTGTATATATATGTATCTGATTGTCTGTCTGTTTCATTTAACGTATTTATATTGGTAACTGTCAATGAGCCAAGAGGACTCATTCACAAGAGAGTCCAGTAAAAGTAGTAATTCACCTGAACAGGGACTTGAACCCTAGACCCTCAGATTAAAAGTCTGATGCTCTACTGACTGAGCTATCCAGGCTCTATCATATGTATATATGTATCTGTCTGTCTGTTTCATTTAACATATATTTATACAGGTAAATTTCAATGAGCCATGAAGACTCACTCAAAAGAGAGTCCTGAAAAAAAGTCACCTTACCTGAACAGGGACTTGAATCCAAGATCTTCACATTAAGAGTCTAAAGCTCTACCAACTGAGCTATCTAGGCTCTATACTCTCTCTATATATATATATGTATCTGATTGTCTGTCTGTTGAATGTAAATATGCATTTACAGAGGTAACTGAATGAGCCAGGAGGACTCACTCACAAGAGAGTCTAGTAAAAAGTGCAATTCACCTGAACACTGGACCCTCAGATTAAGAGTGATGCTCTACCGACTGTGCTATCCGGGCTCGATCATCTGTACACATGTATCTGTCTGTCTGTTTCATTTAACATGCATTTATACAGGTAAATGTCAATGAGCCACGAAGACTCACTCACAAGAGAGTCCTGTTAAAAGTCCAATTTGTCTGAACAGGGACTTGAACCCTGCACCCTCATATTAAGAGTCTGACGCTTTACAGACTGAGCTATCCAGGGTCTGTTTTCTAAATTTATGTATCTGTCTGTTTCATTTAATCTGTATTTATACAGGTAATCGTCAATGAGCCACGAGGACTCACTTTCAAGCGAGTCCTGTAAAAAGTGCACTTTGCATGAACAGTGTCTTGAACCATGGACCCTCAGATAAAGAGTCTGATACTCTACTGACTGAGCTATCCAGGCTCTAACATCTGTATAAATGTATTTGTCTGTCTGATTCATTTAACCTGTATTTATACAGGTAGGCATGAATGAGCCACCAGGACTCACTTTCAAGAAAGTCCTGTAAAAAGTGCACTTGGCCTGAACAGGGACATGAACCCTGGACCCTCAGATTAAAAGACTGATGCTCTACCGTCTGAGCTATCCAGGCTCTATTAACTCTGTCTATATATATGTTTCTGTTTGTCTGTCTCTTTCATTTAACGTAGATATAGGTAACTGTCAATGAGCCAAGAGGAAACTTTCACAAGAGAGTCCATTAAACAGCGCAATTTGCCTGAACAGGGACTTGAACCCTGGACCCTCAGATTAAAAGTCTGATGCTCTACCGTCTGAGCAATCAAGGTGCTAGAATCTCTCTATATATGTATCTGACTGTCTGTCTGTTTCAATTTAACCAGTTTTTATAATAGTGTAAATGAGTCACAATAACTCACAAGAGAGTCCTGTAAAAAGTCCAATTTGTCTGAACAGGGACTTGAACTCCGGACCCTCAAATTAAGAGTCTTAAGTTATACTGATTGAACTGTCCAGGCTTGGTTTTCTACATGTATGTATCCGTTTGTTTCATTTAACCTGTATTTATACAGGTAAGAATGAATGAGCCACCAGGACTCACTTTCAAGAAAGTCCTGTAAAAAGTGGACTTTGCCTGAACAGGGTCTTGAACCATGGATCCTCAGATCAAGAGTCTGATGCTCTACTGACTGAGCTATCCAGGCTCTAACATGTGTACATATGTATCTGTCTGTCTGATTCATTAAAGCTGTATTTATACAGGTAAGCGTGAACGAGCCACGAGGACTCACTGTCAAGATGGTCCTGTAAAAATTTAACTTTGCCTGAACAGGGTCTTGAACCATGGACCCTCAGATTAAAAGTCTGATGCTCTACCATCAGAGCTATCCAGGCTTGATAATCTCTCTCTATATATATATATATATATCTGTTTGTCTGTCTGTTTCATTTAACGTATTAGAGGTAACTGTCAATGAGCCAAGAGGACACTTTCACAAGAGAGTCCATTAAAAAGCGCAATTCGCCTGAACAGGGACTTGAACCCTGGACCCTCAGATTAAGAGCCTGATGCTCTACCGTCTGAGCTATCCAGGCTCTATAATCTTGAAATATATGTATCTGTCTGTCTGTCTGTTTCAATTTAACCAGTTTTTATACTGGTGTAAATGAGTCACAATAACACTCACACGAGAGTCCATTAAAAAGCGCAATTCGCCTAAACAGGGACTTGAACCCTGGACCCTCAGATTAAGAGTCTAATGCTCTACCGTCTGAGCTATTCAGGCTCTATAATCATGATATATATGTATCTGTCTGTTTCAATTTAACCAGTTTTTATACTAGTGTAAATGAGTCACAATAACTCACTCACACGAGAGTCCTGTAAAAAGTCCAATTTGTCTGAACAGGGACTTGAACTCTGGACCGTCAAACTAAGAGACTGAAGCTGTACTAATTGAGCTGTCCAGGCTTGGTTTTCTATATGAATGTATCTGTTTGTTTCATTTAACCTGTATTTATACAGGTAAGCATGAATGAAACACGAGGACTCACTTTCAAGAAAGTCCTGTAAAAAGTGCACTTTGCCTGAACAGGGACTTGAACCCTGGACCCTCAGATCAAGAGTCTGATGCTCTACCGTCTGAGCTATCCAGGCTCTATTATCTCTGTCTATATATATGTATCTGTCTGTCTGTTTCAATTTATCCAGTTTTCATACTAGTGTAAATGAGTCACAATAACTCACTCACACGAGAGTCCTGTAAAAAGTCCAATTTGTCTGAACAGGGACTTGAACTCCGGACCCTCAAATTGAGAGTCTGAAGCTATACTGATTGAGCTGCCCAGGCTCTGTTATTTATATGAATGTATCGGTTTGTTTCATTTAACCTAAATTTATACAGGTAAGCATGAATGAGCCACGAGGACTCAATTTCAAGAAAGTCCTGTAAAAAGTGCACTTTGCCTGAACAGGGACTTGAACCTTGGACTCTCAGATTAAAAGGCTGATGCTCTACCGTATGAGCCATACAGGCTCTATAATCTCTATCTCTATATATATGTTGCTGTTTGACTGTCTGTTTCATTTAACATGTTAGAGTTTACTGTCAATGAGCCAAGAGGACACTTTCACAAGAGAGTCCATTAAAAAGCGCAATTCGCCTGAACAGGGACTTGAACCCTGGACCCTCAAATTAAAAGTCTGATGCTCTACCGTCTGAGCTATCCAGGCTCAATAATGCCTATATATGTGTATCTGTCTGTCTGTCTGTTTCAATTTAACCAGTTTTTATACTAGTGTAAATGAGTCACAATAACTCACTCACAAGAGAGTCCTGTAAAAAGTCCAATTTGTCTGAACAGGGACTTGAACTCTGGACCCTGAAAAGAAGAGTCTGAAGCTATACTGATTGAGCTGTACAGGCTCTGTTTTCTATATGAATGTATCTGTTTGTTTCATTTAACCTGTATTTATACAGGTAAGCATGAATGAGCCACGAGGACTCACTTTCAAGAAAGTCCTGTAAAAAGAGCGCCTTGCTTTAACAGGGAGTTAAACCCTGGACACTCACATTAAAAGTCTGATGCTCTACCGTCTGAGCTATCCAGGCTCTATAGTCTCTCTCTCTATATATGTTTCTGTTTGTCTGTCTGTTTCATTTAACATTCATAGAGGTAACTGTCAATGAGCCAAGAGGACACTTTCACAGGAGAGTCCATTAAAAAGCGCAATTTGCCTGTACAGGGACTTGAACCCTGGACCCTCAGATTAAAAGTCTGATGCTCTACCGTGTGAGGTATACAGGCACTATAATCTCTAAATATATGTATCTGTCTGTCTGTCTGTCTGTTTCATTTTAACCAGTTTTCATACTAGTGTAAATGAGTCACAATAACTCACTCACACGAGAGTCCTGTAAAAAGTCCAATTTGTCTGAATAGGGACTTGAACTCTGGACCCTCAAATTAAGAGTCTGAAGCTATACTGATTGAGCTGTATAGGCTCTGTTTTCTATATGAATGTATCTGTTTGTTTCATTTAACCTGTATTTAGACAGGTAAGCATGAATGAGCCACGAGGACTCACTTTCAAGAAAGTCCTGTAAAAAGTGCACTTCGCCTAAAGAAGGTCTTGAACCCTGGACCCTCAAATTAAAAGACTGATGCTCTACCTTCTGAGCTATCCAGGGTCTATTTTCTCTCTCCATATATATGTTTCTGTTTGTCTGTCTGTTTCATTTAATGTATTGATATAGGTAACTGTCAATGAGCCAAGAGGACACTTTCACAAGAGAGTCCATTAAAAAGCACAATTTGCCTGAACAGAGACTTGAACCCTGGACCCTCAGATTAAGAGTCTGAAGCTCTACCGTCTGAGCTATCCAGGCTCTATAATCTTGATATATATGTATCTGTCTGTCTGTCTGTTTCAATTTAACCAGTTTTCAAACTAGTGTAAATGAGTCAATAACTCACTCACAAGAGAGTCCTGTAAAAAGATCAATTTTTCTGAACAGGGACTTGAACTCCGGACGCTCAAATTAAGAGTCTGAAGATATACTGATTGAGCTGTCCAGGCTCTGTTTTCTATAAGAATGTATCTGTTTCATTTAACCTAAATTTATACAGGTAAGCATGAAAGAGCAAAGAGGACTCACTTTCAAGAAAGTCCTGTAAAAAAGTGCACTTTCCCTGAACAGGGACTTGAACCCTGGACCCTCAAATTAAGAGTCTGATGCTCTACCGTCTGAGCTATCCAGGCTCTAAAATGTCTCTCTATATATATGTTTCTGTTTGTCTGTCTGTTTCATTTAACGTATTAGAGGTAACTGTCAATGAGCCAAGAGGACACTTTCACAAGAGAGTCCATTAAAAAGTGCAATTCCCCTGAACAGGGACTTGAACCCTGGACCCTCAGATTAAAAGTCTGAAGCTCTACCGTGTGAGGTATACAGGCTCTATAATCTCTATATATATGTATCTGTCTGTCTGTCTGTCTGTTTCATTTAACATTCATAGAGGTAACTGTCAATGAGCCAAGAGGACACTTTCACAAGAGAGTCCATTAAAAAGCACAATTCGCCTGAACAGGGACTTGAACCCTGGACCATCAGATTAAAAGTCTGATGCTCTACCGTCTGAGCTATCCAGGCTCTTTAAACTTGATATATATGTATCTGTCTGTCTGTCTGTCTGTTTCAATTTAACCAGTTTTTATACTAGTGTAAATGAGTC
>NC_056498.1:10604910-10610237 GCF_014905685.2 Nematolebias whitei
TCTGAAATGAGCAAGTTGTGTAAGTTGGTCAAAGGTCAAGTTTCGGTCAACTGCAAGTTTACTGAAAAAGAAATGTCATGTTTAACTTTTTCAGGCAGATATGAGAGAGTTGACTCCACGAAGTCTGGAATCTTCATAGTAATCTTCTGTCTGTTCTTAAACAATCAAATCTTTTTTCCTTGACTTTTAATAACCTCTTACATCACAAAAACACACCTCTGTTGGTCCACCGACCAATCAGAAAGGTCTCAAATGAACCGGAAGTGACCTCTTTTAAAAGGTGCAACACTTCCTAGTTCACTGTAGTTCTGAAACTCAGAAGTTCTGAGAAGTTCTCAGCAGTTCTGGGAAGAACGCTGAGGAGAACGCTGAGAGAATGCTGTGAGTTGGTTCCGAGAGCAGCAGAATACAGAATGCTCAGGACATCTGCAACTAAGCTGGACGAGAGAAGTTCAGAGGAACTATGAAGTCTGTTCTGGATGATCTCACGACCTGAACGGTTCCCTACTATCCTTACGGAGACGCTGGATAGCGTTTGAAGGCAACTCTACACAGAAGTCGGAATTATCTCTGCCAAGGTAAAGAGTCGATCTTCAACCGCAAAGTGTACCTTTGGTTAAGCTGGGCCCAGAAGGAGCGTGTTGTTCTGGTTATAACAGACAAATTCCCTCACCCATCTCTCTCAAGATAAACTTCATTCTCCATCTTTAAACTCTTCTTTTTGCTAGAAATCATTCCAGATATTTTCAGAAATGTCTGTTGTGAAGCAAGGTTTTCAACCATCGCCGTATGGTCTTCTAATTGTAAACTGATTAATTAACCTGTTGTTATTTTCAATTTTGCCAAATTAATGTAAATGTGTGATGTTAAATTTTGATTCTGAAAATAAATGACCACGTTCCTTTTGATGGGTCAAAGAAAATTAACATCTCACGTTACATTTTTAATAATTAAATGCACGATATTATTCAGTCCAGAAAAATAAATGAATCCGTTTAATTTATGAATATATCACAGAATATGTTCATCTACACAGTTACCTCTAATACGTTAAATGAGACAGACAAACAGAAACATATATATAGAGAGAGATTATAGAGAGATTATTGAGCCTGGATAGCTCTGACGGTAGAGCAGCAGACTCTTAATCTGAAGGTCCAGGGTTTAAGTCCCAATTCAGGTGAATTGAACGTTTTGATGGACTCTCTTGTGAAAGTGTCCTCTTGGCTCATTGACAGTTACCTCTATTAATACGTTAAACGAAACAGACAGACAAACAGCAAAATATATATAGAGAGAGATTATAGATCCTGGATAGCTCAGACGGTAGAGCATCAGGCTTTTAATCTGAGGGTCCAGGGTTCAAGTCCCTGTTCAGGCGAATTGCGCTTTTTAATGGACTCTCTTGTGAAAGTGTCCTCTTGGCTCATTGACAGTTACCTCTATAAATACGTTAAACGAAACAGACAAACAAACAGAAACATATATATATGTTTCTGTTGGGGGAGTGGTGGCGCAGAGGTTAGACAGGTGGGCTTGTGATCCGAAGATCACCGGTTCACGCCCCGACAACATCAAAATTGTGGGTGGGGTAGGTGAAACACCCACACTTGCCCCCACCCTCATTCGTCCCACTCTGGGCCCATGAGCAAGGCCCTTAACCCCCACCATGTGCTCACTAAACAGGTCTCTTTTGAAAATGAGTTCTCGTGGCTCAATGAGACTAACCTGTATAAATAAAGGCTAAATGAAAAAAATATAGAGAGAGAGATTATAGAGCCTGGATAGCTCAAACAGTAGAGCATCAGACATTTAATCTGAGGGTCCAGGATTCAAGTCCCTGTTCAGGCAAAGTCCACTTTTTACAGGACTTTTTTTTTTTTTTCTCTCTTTATGAGCTCAGTTTAAGTGTAGAAACATTGTGAAGTGTTTCAATGAACTTATCATCATCGCTCAATTTTTTTATTTTTTATTTTTTTAAAGAGAGAAGAAAGAAGAATAATTAAATAATAAAAGAGAAATAGATAAAACGAGAGACCACCACGACAAAACAACATGCACAGCACAATGCCACCCACAATATCACCATGAAACATTCGACATCGCACAAGGAATCATCTAGCTTCCACCACTACCCAACCTAGCGTGCATCTGTCAAAGCACCTGAATCCAAACACCCGCACAAGCACGCCCACCACCACCAGATTTCTCCAAAAGAATGCCCAATAGTGGACGCGGGGGCCCACAGACCCGCCCCCCCAGGACACAATGGCAACATAGGGAGGACCGGAGCCACAGACACACAGCGGCCCACAGGCCTGGAGCCCCAAGAGTCTCCCAACAGGGAGAACCGCACCCCCCCAGAGAGGAGCAGAGGAAAGAACCGGGTGACCCCAGCCACCACAATGCAGAGCCTCCAGGAAGCTGCAACGACGAGCCCACAGGCCCGGCCAGCGACCCATGCCCCCCCCAAGTAGATCCGGCCATAGAAACCGAGCCCCAAGCCCCGAGGCCATACCACCCCCTAGCAGAGCCCCGACAGAGCCAGGGCACCCAGGCCCCGCCAGGCAGCAACCAGGGCAGACCGACGTGCACCCCACCACCCAGCCCAGACACCGAGAGCCACCAATGCACCGGCGGCAAGGGGGTCCCCCGCCAAAGGGGGGCACGACCGGGGGTACCACAGAAAAGTGATGAGTGATAGGGGATCCAAGAGAGGGGTACCACCAAAAACCCAACCTGAGCAACCAACAGGCACACACAGATAGCATGCACCATCTACCTGACAGCGACCACAGGCCGGCCCCAGCCCAAAGGGCAGAGCAGCAGGGAGCCGCAGCTGAGGATGGCCAGCCCCCACATCAAGAGCCCCGCACCATAGGCCCGGAGACGCCCCAGCACGCCACCCATGCACCCCCCCACACACACACAGCACCCCCACCGCAAATGCCACACAGGAAGACCAGCCAGTGCCCCGATGAGGCGAAGCCACGCCCCCAACCGCCGCCCTACACCACCAATGACCACACATCCACTACCATAGCCGACCCCCCGCCGAAAGCCGGCAGCCACCCCGGTCAAAGTGCCGGCCATCGCAACCAGGAACCTAGATTAAAAGAATCGGAACAGCCCAGGAGGAACCGAAGCACCGGCCCCATCACTGACCACCCCCAAGGCCCAAAGCCCACCCACAGCCCAGACCCCAACAATGTGCCCCCCTCCCCCCCTATCCCAGACCCCTAGTGTCACACGGAGAAAGGAGGTGTTTGTGAAAAAAAAATAAATAAATAAATAAATAAATAAAAAAATTAAAAAAAAAAGATCTAGATATGCATAAATAAATTATGAACAGACCCACTTCCTCCTCCTCCCACTCGAATATGGTGTTGATGCATGTTGTTATACAGTGCGTTTAAAATGGGGGGATGAGGTGGCGATCGGCACAGACCCACCTCTTGCCCAGAGAGCAGGCGGTGCCCGTTCACCCCTCATCTCTGCCCCGAACCCTAAATGTCTACATGCTACATATGAGAGTGGGCACAGGTCCAGGGAGGTGGAAATGGTAGTACATCCCACCACCTAAGTGCGATCATGTGCCCACTCCAGATCCTATATATGCATGTGTCGTGAGAGTGTTATAAGTGAGTGTCTAGGTTGTATATTAAAATTAGGGCCCAGGACCCCACCAGCCACGGAGATGGATGATTCTCCCTGTAGCTCAGTAGTGCACCTGAACCCCAAAACCCTGTTTGTGTGGTGGAGTGGGCGGAGGAGGACATCGGGATGGGGAGGTGAACTGAGGTGGCAATGCCCCCCCAGGGGACCAGCTCCCCCACTGACCCCAATAGGCACCCCCACTCTCCGAGATCCACCAGGGGACAGAGGGTCTAACAGAGATACCCAGGAGGAGGTGGCAGCCGCACCACCAGGGATCAAGGCCACGGACCGGCACATAGCCCCCGAGGACCAACCAGAACCAGGGCCAGCAACCCAGACCCATCCCGAAACCGTCCAGACACCCCAACCCGATTCCCAGCCCAACACCCAGCCCCCCAACCAGAGAGGCCACCAAACCCCAACTGGGATAATCAGCCAGGAGTGCCCTAACAGTCACAGATAGAGCACCACAGCGACCAAGAGCGCCCCCCCACCCCAAAAAAGCAAAAGACCAGTCCACCCATAACAACACCCACAGCGAGAGTGCCCTATGCAAGTGTGGGCACACACCCAGCGAGCCCAGACTCCCCCGGTCCCACAGCACAGAGCCCCCCACACGAGAGCCCCCACCCCACCCCAGCCACAGCCCCCCACAGCCCAGCCCCCCAGCCAAGCACCACGCAGCGGCCACCGCCAGGCAAGAAGACGCCCAGGCTGAGCCCGCCCGTCCCCTCCCTCAGACCCCCCCTCCCCCATCAACAGTCCCACCCCCCCACGGCACAGGCCCCAAAGCCCACCAACGCACTGAAGGCCCCAAGGCCAGGGCCGGGCACCGGCGCACCCGCCGGCCCAAGACCCCGGCAACATACCTGTCAAGGACCAAGCCGGGAACCCCGCCCAGGAGCGATACCACCCCAGAACCCGTGCCCGCGTCCACCCCAGACCCACCCAGGGACAGCCAGGTCACCAGGCCAGTAACCCATGTCCGCCGGTACAGACCGCCCAGAAGCCCGCATGCAGCCAGCATAGGCCATCACCCAGAACCACCAGAGCCACCTCTCCAGTCGGGCGCCACCGCTCCAGGCCCATGACCCCCCCCCACGTCCCCAGCCCCGACACTCCACCCACACCCACCACCATGCCCCACGGGACAGAATCAAAGGGGACCACCCATCTCCACTATGTGTTGGAGTCGATTAAAGAAGTCCAGAGAGAATAGTCCGATGTGGGGGTACAGGCTGTCTCAAGACTTATGTAATCTAACAGAAGGTCTTTATACTGTTTAATACTAAGTGTATTTTTATTTTTCCAATTCATGAGTATAGTTTTTTTTGCTATACATAGGGCAGTGAGAATAATATGAATTGATTTTGTCTCCAAGGTGACATCATCTAAGTGGCCCAATAAGCAAACTGACGGAGAGAGTGGAATATTACATCTCAGACACTTTGATAAGTCTTCACATATCCGGCACCAAAACCTCTGAACAGGTGGACATAACCAAAATGCGTGGATGTAATTGTCAGGAATATTGTTTGTACACTGTGAGCAAATATTAGATGATGCGAAACCCATCTTGAACATCCGTTGACCTGTATAGTGTACTCTATGAAGGATTTTGTATTGTATTAGTTGTAAATTCGTGTTTTTAGTCATTTTAAAAGTTCTCA
>NC_056498.1:10610337-10611715 GCF_014905685.2 Nematolebias whitei
TATTTTCAGAAATGTCTGTTGTGAAGCAAGGTTTTCAACCATCGCCGTATGGTCTTCTAATTGTAAACTGATTAATTAACCTGTTATTATTTTCAATTTTGCCAAATTAATGTAAATGTGTGATGTTAAATTTTGATTCTGAAAATAAATGACCACGTTCATTTTGATGGGTCAAAGAAAATTAACGTCTCACGTTACATTTTTTATAATAAAATGCACGATATTATTCAGTCCAGAAAAATAAATGAATCCGTTTAATTTATGAATATATCACAGAATATGTTCATCTACACAGTTACCTCTAATACGTTAAATGACAGACAGACAAACAGAAACATATATATATAGAGAGATTATAGAGAGATTATTGAGCCTGGATAGCTCTGACGGTAGAGCAGCAGACTCTTAATCTGAAGGTCCAGGATTCAAGTCCCTGTTCAGGCGAATTGCACTTTTTAATGGACTCTCTTGTGAAAGTGTCCTCTTGGTTCATTGACAGTTACCTCTATAAATACGTTAAACGAAACAGACAGACAAACAGCAACATATATATATACAGAGATTATAGAGCCTGGATAGCTCAGACGGTAGAGCATCAGACTTTTAATGTGAGGGTCCAGGGTTCAACTCCCTGTTCAGGCAAAGTGCACTTTTTACAGGACTTTCTTGAAAGTGAGTCCTCGTGGCTCATTCATGCTTAACTGTATAAATACAGGTTAAATGAAACAAACAGATACATTCATATAGAAAACAGAGCCTGTACAGCTCAATCAGTATAGCTTTAGACACTTAATTTGAGGATCCAGAGATCAAGTCCCTGTTCAGACAAATTTGACTTTTTACAGGACTCTCGTGTGAGTGAGTTATTGTGACTCATTTACACTAGTATAAACTGGTTAAATTGAAACAGACAGACAGACAGATACATATATATCAAGAATATAGAGCCTGGATAGCTCAGACGGTAAAGCATCAGACTCTTAATGTGATGGTCCAGGGTTCAAGTCCCAATTCAGGCGATTTGAACTTTTTGATGGACTCTCTTGTGAAAGTGTCCTCTTGGCTCATTGACAGTTACCTCTATAAATACATTAAACGAAACAGACAGACAAACAGCAAAATATATATATAGAGAGATTATTGAGCCTGGATAGCTCAGACGGTAGAGCATCAGACTTTTAATCTGAGGTCCAGTTTTCAAGTCCCTGTTAGGGTGTAGTGAACTAGGCCTGATGTCAAAACCTTGACCTTAGGCACCTTATGGGACAGAAACTGTCATTTCATTGATTTGAATCCAGAAATACAGGTTGACCCATCCTGAGACTTTCTTTCTTGAATTGATCAAGTGAAAGAACTCTCTTTTCTATTATCATTACTA
>NC_056498.1:10611815-10614913 GCF_014905685.2 Nematolebias whitei
CGGCGATGGTTGAAAACCTTGCTTCACAACAGACATTTCTGAAAATATCTGGAATGATTTCTAGCAAAAAGAAGAGTTTAAAGATGGAAAATGAAGTTTATCTTGAGAGAGATGGGTGAGGGAATTTGTCTGTTATAACCAGAACAACACGCTCCTTCTGGGCCCAGCTTAACCAAAGGTACACTTTGCGGTTGAAGATCGACTCTTTACCTTGGCAGAGATAATTCCGACTTCGGTGTAGAGTTGCCTTCAAACGCTATCCAGCGTCTCCGTAAGTATAGTAGGGAACCGTTCAGGTCGTGAGATCATCCAGAACAGACTTCATAGTTCCTCTGAACTTCTCTCGTCCAGCTTAGTTGCAGATGTCCTGAGCATTCTGCATTCTGCTGCTCTCGGAACCAACTCACAGCATTCTCTCAGCGTTCTCCTCAGCGTTCTTCCCAGAACTGCTGAGAACTTCTCAGAACTTCTGAGTTTCAGAACTACAGTGAACTAGGAAGTGTTGCACCTTTTAAAAGAGGTCACTTCCGGTTCATTTGAGACCTTTCTGATTGGTCGGTGGACCAACAGAGGTGTGTTTTTGTGATGTAAGAGGTTATTAAAAGTCAAGGAAAAAAGATTTGATTGTTTAAGAACAGACAGAAGATTACTATGAAGATTCCAGACTTCGTGGAGTCAACTCTCTCATATCTGCCTGAAAAAGTTAAACATGACATTTCTTTTTCAGTAAACTTGCAGTTGACCGAAACTTGACCTTTGACCAACTTACACAACTTGCTCATTTCAGAAAGAAAATCAGACAATGCATCATTAACCTGATTTCTACTTTGAATGAGGATTAAAAGTCATTATTACTGTTTCACAGTTGATTTAAAAATGAGTAGTTCACTTCAACATTTGAAAATGGTTTGAACTAAACACACTTTAATTATCAAAACATTTGTAAAATAGTAATGATAATAGAAAAAGAGAGTGTTCTTTCAATTGATCAGTGCAGGACACTTAGAAAGTCTCTGGATGAACTTAATCTTGTGTTTCTGGACTCAAATCAATGAAATACAGTTCTTGTTCCAGGAAGGCCCTCAAGGCCAGGTTTTGACCTGAGGCTTAGTTCACTACAGTCCCCCCTTTGGAAATCATCGCCTGTCCATGGGGATGAATTCCAACATGAACTTACGCCTTCGAATGTCCTTGAGCTTGATGTAATCCAGCAAGGAAAACAAAAGTCAAAGGAGGTAATCCCACAATGTTTTTGGTAATTCCATAATGTTGTTGGTAATTCCATTGTAGCAATGCTTTAACCCCTTGGAAACAGTTCGCCTGAATTGGGACTTGAACCCTGCACCATCAGATTACGAGTCTGATGCTCTACCGTCTGAGCTATCCAGGCTCTATAATGTTGACATATATGTATCTGTCTGTCTGTCTGTTTCAATTTAACCAGTTTATACTAGTGTAAATGAGTCACAATAACTCACTCACACGAGAGTCCTGTAAAAAGTCCAATTTGTCTGAACAGGGACTTGAACTCTGGACCCTCAAATTAAGAGTCTGAAGCATACTGATCGAGCTGTACAGGATCTGTTTTCTATATGAATGTATCTGTTTGTTTCATTTAACCTGTATTTATACAGGTAAGCATGAATGAGCCACGAGGACTCACTTTCAAGAAAGTCCTGTAAAAAGTGCACTTTGCCCTATCAGGGACTTGAACCCTGGACCCTCAGATTAAAAGTCTGATGCTTTACCGTCTGAGCTATCCAGGATATTTAATGTCTCTCTATATATATGTTGCTGTTTGTCTGTCTGTTTCGTTTAACGTATTTATAGAGGTAACTGTCAATGAGCCAAGAGGACACTTTCACAAGAGAGTCCATTAAAAAGCGCAATTCGGTTGAACAGGCACTTGATCCCTGGACCCTCAGATTAAGAATCTGATGCTCTATCGTTAGAGCTATACAGGCTCTATAATCTTGATATATATGTTTCTGTTTGTCTGTCTGTCTCATTTAACGTATTCATAGAGGTAACTGTCAATGAGCCAAGAGGACACTTTCACAAGACAGTCTATTAAAAAGCGCAATTCGCCTGAACAGGGACTTGAACCCTGGACCCTCAGATTAAGAGTCTGATGCTCTACCGTCTGAGATATCAAGGCTCTATAATATTGATATATATGTATCTTTCTGTTTCATTTAACATTCATAGAGGTAACTGTCAATGAGCCAAAAGGACACTTTCACAAGAGAGTCCATTAGAAAGCGCAATTCGCCTGAACAGGGGCTTGATCCCTGGACCCTCAGATTAAAAGTCTGAAGCTCTACCGTGTGAGGTATACAGGCGCTATAGTCTCTATATATATGTATCTGTCTGTCTGTCTGTTTCATTTAACATTCATAGAGGTAACTGTCAATGAGGCAAGAGGACACTTTCACAAGAGAGTCCATTAAAAAGCGCAATTCGCCTGAACAGGGACTTGAACCCTGGACCTTCAGATTAAAAGTCTGATGCTCTACCATCTGAGCTATACAGGCTCTTTAATTTTGAAATATATGTATCTGTCTGTCTGTCTGTCTGTCTGTTTTAATTTAACCAGTTTTTATACTAGTGTAAATGAGTCACAATAACTCACTCACACGAGAGTCCTGTAAAAAGTCCAATTTGTCTGAACAGGGACTTGAACTCTGGACCCTGAAATTAAGAGTCTAAAGCTATACTGATTGAGCTGTACAGGCTCTCTTTTCTATATGAATGTATCTGTTTGTTTCATTTAACCTGTATTTATACAGGTAAGCATGAATGAGCCACGAGGACTCACTTTCAAGAAAGTCCTGTAAAAACTGGACTTTGCCTGAACAGGGACTTGAACCCTGGACCCTCAGATTAAAAGTCTGATGCTCTAACGTCTGAGCTATCCAGGCTATATAGTCTCTCACTATAAATATGTTTCCGTTTGTTTGTCTGTTTCGTTTAACGTATTTATAGAGGTAACTGTCAATGAGCCAAGAGGACACTTTCACAAGAGAGTCCATTAAAAAGCGCAATTCGCTTGAACAGGGACTTGAACCCTGGACCCTCAGATTAAAAGTCTGATGCTC
>NC_056498.1:10615013-10617835 GCF_014905685.2 Nematolebias whitei
TATATATATGTTTCCGTTTGTTTGTCTGTTTCGTTTAACGTATTTATAGAGGTAACTGTCAATGAGCCAAGAGGACACTTTCACAAGAGAGTCCATTAAAAAGCGCAATTCACCTGAACAGGGACTTGAACCCTGGACCCTCAGATTAAAAGTCTGATGCTCTACTGTCTGAGCTATCCAGGCTCTTTAATCTTGATATATATGTATCTGTCTGTCTGTTTCAATTTAACCAGTTTTCAGTGTAAATGAGACAATAACTCACTCACAAGAGAGTCCTGTAAAAAGATCAATTTTTCTGAACAGGGACTTGAACTCCGGACCCTTAATTTAAGAGTCTGAAGATATACTGATTGAGCTGTACAGGCTCTGTTTTCTATAAGAATGTATCTGTTTCATTTAACCTAAATTTATACAGGTAAGCATGAATGAGCCACGAGGACTCACTTTCAAGAAAGTCCTGTAAAATGTGCACTTCGCCTGAACAGGGACTTGAACCCTGGACCCTCAGATTAAAAGTCTGATGCTCTACCGTCTGAGCTATCCAGGCTCTGTAATCTCTCTCTCTATATATGTTTCTGTTTGTCTGTCTGTTTCATTTAACATGTTCATAGAGGTAACTGTCAATGAGCCAAGAGGACACTTTCACAAGAGAGTCCATCAAAAAGTTCAATTCGCCTGAATTGGGACTTGAACCCTGGACCATCAGATTAATGCCCCTTTTCCATTAGTACCGGTACGTACCGACTCGACCCTACTTGGCCCGGTTCTGAGGCTTTTCCATTAGTACCGGTACTTAGCACCTGTTACTATTTTCAGTACCCTTGGCTCTGTGGTTCTAACCGGTACGAAGAGGTACAAAAACGTGACGTCAGAACACTGTCGGTCACTGATTGGTCGGGGGCGGAGTCGGGGGCGGAGTCACTGAAACTGAAAACTTTCCACAAACCGCCATTTTCTCTCCAGCCCGCTAAAACTCTCAGTCGCAGGATCTGCAGGACACAATTATTTTTATAATGTCAACACCGTGGACCAACACAGAAGTGCAGGCGTTTTTGTGCTTGGTGGGCGAGGAAAATGTTCAGAGGGAGCTGGATGGATCGACTCGCAATGAAAAGGTTTTTAAAGAATTGTCAGAGCGGATGATTTTGCAAGGGTACCATCGTACACCGAAGCAATGCCGTGAAAAACTGAAAAAAATGAAAAGCGACTACCGCATGGTAAAAGACCATAATGGCAGGAGCGGTTCCAACTGACGAAGTTGGAAGTGGTTTGATGTAATGGATGCCATCTATGGTAATCGCCCTGCCAGCAATGGGAGAGTGAGTAGCCTGGACACAGCCACGGCTCGGCTGGAATCCATGATGGAAGACGGTGAGTTTATTCTAAATTTAAGCATATTTTAAGTTATTAATGCCATCAGTTTTGAGCATATTTTGAACAAATAAAAGAGGCTGATGCTATTGGCCATGAAGTGCGCCTTTGGTTAGCATCGATGCTACTTTGCTCAATGCTAACGCTGCTTCTGTTTATCACTTTATTTTGATCCAGAATATGTTCCGCCCTGTGAAGATTCAGCAGAAAATGCCGTTTCAGACCCGCCAAGCGTCCCGTCTTCTTCTGCCCCTGCGCCATCCCCCTCACCGAGCAGCTCACAACAGCCTGCTAATCTTGGTGAGAAACAACACGATTCACATCACCGCACTTTATTCGTGCGTGTAGGAAAAGACTTGCTGTATTCATTTATTTATAGCAGAAAAAAATCGCAGTATAAAAGTATTTAATCATTGTTTTTTTTTTTTATTTTAGTCTTTTTTTATTCTTCTTTTTTTTCACTTCTTATTGTAATTATATAGGTATTAATTCATTTCATTATTCTAACATTCTATTATATTCATTTTATCTTGTTATTATCGTTATTATTATGTAATTGCACAACTACATGTAGATGAGTACATATAACCTTTCTACTAACCTGTTAATCATATTTTCTCCAGGTACTCTGGTTTCCTCCCACAGACCAAAAACATGCATGTTATCGACTGATTGTGTCCCAAGTTAACATTTGGGTTTTGGCAGGTTGAACATGTTTGGTTTAAGCAGCTTTACTTTTACTGTAAAGATTTCCAGTCAAAAACACTGCTGCTCTTGAAATAGTTCATTGAGGATTTTGAGCAAGCTAGAATAAAAAGAGCAATCACCATCTTTAGCCGTAAGCTGGGGAACTCATAAATAAATTCAACAAATAATTAAGTACTTCTCTGAAAGAAGTCATCAAGCAGCATATCTGTTCAACATTGTAAAAAGTGGAGATGAAACAAAGCATATAAACAAAAAGTTTAAATGTGTCAGGCTTCATCTGTAAATGTGGAGAGACAGATTGTTGTTGTTTTTTTTTTTTTGGGGGGGGGGGGCTGCACAATGCAAAATCTTTCACTTCTTGAAATTTTATAAGGTCTTAACCTAATTATGACTGTTGCTTGCAGGCTTCTTTTGAATAAAAACACATACATGTCTCTCATTCAGAGTTAGAATGAAGTATGATTAATTTTAATATTTTTATCAATCTGTAACATTACCAGAGACAAATTTTGTCCAAAAAAACCCCAAAGATTCCTCAAACAATAATCCTTTCCAAGTCGATTCATTTGTCTCTTCTACATCATAGTGTATATTCTTGTGAGCTTCTCCTACAGTTCTTGGATTATTTTTCACCACAACTCCTGTTTCGCTGAACATCAGCACAAGTAGAACGACCGCTCTGTCCTTAGCAAATGAGATGAGACACAATGAGACCACTGAAAAAGCTGCAGCCTTCTGAAACG
>NC_056498.1:10617935-10619666 GCF_014905685.2 Nematolebias whitei
CTTTTTAATGGACTCTCTTGTGAAAGTGTCCTCTTGGCTCATTGACAGTTACCTCTATAAATACGTTAAACGAAACAGACAGACAAACAGCAACATATATATATAGAGAGATTATAGAGCCTGGATAGCTCAGACGGTAGAGCTTCATACTTTCAATCTGAGGGTCCAGGGTTCAATTCCCTGTTCAGGCGAAGTGCACTTTTTACAGGACTTTCTTGAAAGTGCGTCCTCGTGGCTCATTCATGCTTACCTGTATAAATACAGGTTAAATGAAACAAACAGATACATTCATATAGAAAGCCGAGCCTGGACAGCTCATTCAGTATAGCCTCAGTCTCTTAATTTGAGGGTCCAGAGTTCCAATCCCTGTTCAGACAAATTGGACTTTTTACAGGACTCTCATGTGAGTGAGTTATTGTGACTCATTTACACTAGTATAAAAACTGGTTAAATTGAAACAGACAGACAGACAGATACATATATATCAAGATTATAGAGCCTGGATAGCTCAGACGGTAGAGCATCAGACTTTTAATCTGATGGTGCAGGGTTCAAGTCCCTGTTCAGGCGTATTGCGCTTTTTAATGGACTCTCTTGTGAAAGTGTCCTCTTGGCTCATTTACAGTTACCTCTAATACGTTAAATGAAATAGACAGACAAACAGAAACATATATATCAAGATTATAGAGCCTGTATAGCTCTAACGGTAGAGCATCAGACTTTTAATCTGAGGGTCCAGGGTTCAAGTCCCTGTTCAGGCAAATTGCGCTTTTTAATGGACTCTCTTGTGAAAGTGTCCTCTTGGCTCATTGACAGTTACCTCTATAAATACGTTAAACGAAACAGACAGACAAACAGCAACATATATATAGAGAGAGATTATAGAGCCTGGATAGCTCAGACGGTAGAGCATCATACTTTTAATGTGAGGGTCCAGGGTTCAATTCCGTGTTCAGGCGAAGTGCACTTTTTACAGGACTTTGTTGAAAGTGCGTCCTCGTGGCTCATTCATGCTTACCTGTATAAATACAGGTTAAATGAAACAAACAGATACATTCATATAGAAAGCCGAGCCTGGACAGCTCATTCAGTATAGCCTCAGTCTCTTAATTTGAGGGTCCAGAGTTCCAATCCCTGTTCAGACAAATTGGACTTTTTACAGGACTCTCATGTGAGTGAGTTATTGTGACTCATTTACACTAGTATAAAAACTGGTTAAATTGAAACAGACAGACAGACAGATACATATATAAAAAGATTATAGAGCCTGGATAGCTCAGACGGTAGAGCATCAGACTTTTAATCTGATGGTCCAGGGTTCAAGTCCCTGTTCAGGCGTATTGCGCTTTTTAATGGACTCTCTTGTGAAAGTGTCCTCTTGGCTCATTTACACTTACCTCTAATACATTAAATGAAACAGACAGACAAACAGAAACATATATATCAAGATTATAGAGCCTGGATAGCTCAGACGGTAGAGCATCAGACTCCTAATCTGAGGGTCCAGGGATCAAGTCCCTGTTCAACCGAATTGCACTATTTAATGGACTCTCTTGTGAAAGTGTCATCTTGGCTCATTGACAGTTACCTCTGTGAATACGTTAAATGAAAAAGACAGACAAACAGAAACATATATATAGAGAGAGATAATAGAGCCTGGATAGCTCAGACGGTAGAGCATCAGACTTTTAATCTGAGGGTCCAGGGTTCAAGTCCCTATTCAGGAGAATT
>NC_056498.1:10619766-10620062 GCF_014905685.2 Nematolebias whitei
GAGCCAAGAGGACACTTTCACAAGAGAGTCCATTAAATAGCGCAATTCGCCTGAACAGGGACTTGAACCGTGGACCCTCAGATTAAGAGTCTGATGCTCTATCGTCTGAGCTATCCAGGCTCCATAATCTTGATATATATGTATCTTTCTGTCTGTCTGTTTCAATTTAACCAGTTTTTATAATAGTGTAAATGAGTCACAATAACTCACTCACACGAGAGTCCTGTAAAAAGTCCAATTTGTCTGAATAGGGACTTGAACCCTGGACCCTTATATTAGAAGTCTGGTGCTCTACC
>NC_056498.1:10620072-10621037 GCF_014905685.2 Nematolebias whitei
AATTCTCCTGAATAGGGACTTGAACCCTGGACCCTCAGATTAAAAGTTTGATGCTCTACCGTCTGAGCTATCCAGGCTCTTTAATGTCTCTCTACATATATGTTGCTGTTTGTCTGTCTGTTTCGTTTAACATTTATAAAGGTAACTGTCAATGAGCCAAGAGGACACTTTCACAAGAGAGTCCATTAAAAAGTGCAATTCGCCTGAACAGGGAGTTGAACCCTGGACCCTCAGATTAAGAGTCTGATGCTCTACCGTCTGAGGTATCCAGGCTCTAAAATGTCTCTCTATATATATGTTTCTGTTTGTCTGTCTGTTTCATTTAACATAGAGGTAACTGTCAATGAGCCAAGAGGTCACTTTCACAAGAGAGTCCATTAAAAAGCGCAATTCGCCGGAACAGGGACTTGAACCCTGCACCCTCAGATTAAAAGTCTGATGCACTACCGTCTGAGCTATCCAGGCTCTATAATCTTGATATATATATGTATCTTTCTGTCTGTCTGTTTCAATTTAACCAGTTTTATACTAGTGTAAATGAGACAATAACTCACTCGCACGAGAGTCCTGTAAAAAGTCAAATTTGTCTGAACAGGGACTTGAACTCTGGATCCTCAAATTAAGAGTATGAAACTATACTGATTGAGCTGTACAGGCTCTGTTTTCTATATGAATGTATCTGTTTGTTTCATTTAACCTGTATTTATACAGGTAAGCATGAATGAGCCACGAGGACTCACTTTCAAGAAAGTCCTGTAAAAGGTGCACTTCGCCTGAACAGGGACTTGAACCCTGACACTCAGATTAAAAGTCTGATGCTCTACCGTCTGAGATATCCAGGCTCTATAATCTCTCTCTATATATATGTTTCTGTTTGTCTGTCTGTTTCATTTAACGTATTCATAGAGGTAACTGTCAATGAGCCAAGAGGACACTTTCACAAGAGAGTCCATTAAAAAGCGCAA
>NC_056498.1:10621137-10665216 GCF_014905685.2 Nematolebias whitei
ATGAGCCAAGAGGACACTTTCACAAGAGAGTCCATTAAAAAGCGCAATTCAATTGAAGAGGGACTTGATCCCTGGACCCTCAGATTAAGAGTCTGATGCTCTACCGTTAGAGCTATACAGGCTCTATAATCTTGATATATATGTTTCTGTTTGTCTGTCTGTCTCATTTAATGTATTCATAGAGGTAACTGTCAATGAGCCAAGAGTATCTGTGAATTTAACTTTCACAAACCTTGTTCCATCCGTGATCTTGGCTCCTGGCCACACCCGACGCTTAATGGGTGAAACCGCGTTGACTCCCCAGCTGCGAAGCTTCTGTACAATCTCCTCATCTGTCACGTATGCAGGGAGACCGAGGAAGGAGACGACCAGTTCATCATTTGTTAGTTCTTTCGCCATTACTTTTGTTGAGCCGATTTTAAAGCCATCCAGGAGTCTCTTCTTTGCCGTTACATTACTCATCGTTACTTCGTATTTTTTATCTGTAATTAGTCGACATGCCAATAATCCACCACACAAAAGTCGAATATTTTTCATGAGTTCCAGAGCGGAAATTTTATCTTCTTCATCGATCTCGATCTGTACCGTGTTCTCTTTTTCAAATTTCTCATTAACTTTTGTTTGTCTGTCCTTCACTTCCTGGTTCTTGTTTCGTTCCATTGTGTCAAAAGCCGAGAGGTCCGTCCGAGTTTTTAATAAGTTTTCCATAACAAAAAAACGCCTCCCCAACAGTAAAAAACTGTGGGGAGGGAAAAACGATTTTTTACAAACGAAAAATTTAAAACACAGTAACGAAAGCTCTGAAGAAAAAAAAGGAGGAGAAAAAGAGGAATGATCCTTATGTCTCAGTGCTCCACACAACTCTGATGAACAAAGTTCCGAGCTGAACAAGTTCCAGAGCGGAACAAGAGTTCCAAGAAGAACAACGTTCCAGACATGAACCAAAGTTCGAAGAGCAGAACTGAACAGAAAAGTTGCTGGAGAGAACAAGAAGTTCCAGACATGATCCGAAGTTCTTCCGAGTCTCGTGGGGATTATGGAATCTTCCACATCTGAGTGGAACCTCTGACGGACTCACAGCTCATGTGAGTCCACCCGTGAGGTGAGCGTGCTGTTGAACGAAGTACCGTCACTACTCCGGACGGTTCTCTGCTATCCTAAGGAGACGCTGAAATGGTAACGTTGAAAGAGAACTCTACACCGACGCTAAGATATCTTCTGCCAGGTAAAGAGTCGATTTCCACTACCGAAGAGTACCAAGGTAGAGCTGGGTTCGAATGGAGGGTGCCGTTCTTCGTCGACACATTTTCCCTCACACATCTTTTCTCTCCATTTAAACTCCTTCATTTCCCATCTTTAAAACTCTTCTATCTTGCCAGTAAATCATCCAGATATTTTCATAAATGTCTGTTGTAATTAGTTGCAAGTGAGATACCATGGCCGTATGGTTTCTCATTGTAAAGCTCATTAATTAAGCTGTGTTATTGCGTTCAATCAGAATAATCATGTGTACAATGTTTGATGTTAAATTTTGATTCTGTTAATAAATGACCACATTCATTTTGATGGGTCAAAGAAACTTAACGTCTCACGTCACTGATTAAACCATCTCCCACACAGTATCTCTGTCACATATCTGTCAAGTAGCTCGAAAAAGAGAGAATCCGTTTAGATTAAGTATAATATCAGGTACTTGAACTAGTCCAGATATTATAACGTGTAGTGGAGCTCCGAAGCTAAACGAAGCTAACCGACCTATCTCACTACAGCATACAGCTCATGAAAACCCAAAATGCCTGTCCCAAAAAAATTAGCATATTTCATCCCACCAATGAAAGACAAGTGTTTTTAATACTAAAAACACCAACCTTCAAATAATCATGTTCAGTTATGCACTCAATACTTGGTCAGGAATCCTTTTGCATGAATGACTGCTTCAATGCGGCGTGGCATGGAGGCAATCAGCCTGTGGCACTGCTGAGGTGTTATGGAGGCCCAGGATGCTTCGATAGCAGCCTTAAGCTCATCCAGAGTGTTGGGTCTTGTGTCTCTCAACTTTCTCTTCACAATATCCCACAGGTTCTCTATGGGGTTCAGGTCAGTAGAGTTGGCAGGCCAATTGAGCACAATAATACCATGGTCAGTAAACCATTTACCAGTGGTTTTGGCACTGTGAGCAGGTGCCAGGTCGTGCTGAAAAATGAAATCTTCATCTCCATTAAGCTTTTCAGCAGATGGAACCAGGAAGTGCTCCAAAATCTTCTGATAGCTAGCTGCATTGACCCTGCCCTTGATAAAACACAGTGGACCAACATCAGCAGCTGACATGGCACCCCAGACCATCACTGACTGTGGGTGCTTCTCACTGGACTTCTGGCATTTTGGCATTTCCTTCTCCCCAGTCTTCCTCCAGACTCTGGCACCTTGATTTCTGAATGACATGCAAAATTTGCTTTCATCCGAAAAAAGTACTTTGGACCACTGAGCAACAGTCCAGTGCTGCTTCTCTGTCGCCCAGGTCAGGCATTTCTGCCACTGTTTCTGGTTCAAAAGTGGCTTGACCTGGGGAATGAGGCACCTGTAGCCCATTTCCTGCACACGCCTGTGCACGGTGGCTCTGGATGTTTCTACTCCAGACTTAGTCCATTGCTTCCGCAGGTCCCCCAAGGTCTGGAAACGGCCCTTCTCCACAATCCTCCTCAGGGTCCGGTCACCTCTTCTCGTTGTGCAGCGTTTTCTGCCACACTTTTCCCTTCCCACAGACTTCCCACTGAGGTGTCTTGATACAGCACTCTGGGAACAGCCTATTCATTCAGCAATTTCTTTCTGTGTCTTACCCTCTTGCTTGAGGGTGTCAATGATGGCCTTCTGGACAGCAGTCAGGTCGGCAGTCTTACCCATGATTGTGGTTTTGAGTAATGAACAAGGCTGGGAGTTTTTAAAAGCCTCAGGAATCTTTTGCAGGTGTTTAGAGTTATGTCGTTGATTCAGATGGTTAGGTTAATAGCTTGTTTAGAGAATCTTTTCATGATATGCTAATTTTTTGGGACAGGCATTTTGGGTTTTCATGAGCTGTATGCCATAATCATCAGTATTAAAACAATTAAAGATCTGAAATATTTCAGTTGGTGTGCAATGAATCTGAAATATATGAAAGTTTCATGTTTATCGTTACATTATGGAAAATAATGACCTTTATCACAATATGCTAATTTTTTGAGAAGGACCTGTATATATACGTATCTGTTTTTCTGTCTTTTTCATTTAACGTATTTATAGAGGTAAGTGTCAATGAGCCAAGAGGACTCAGTCACAATAGATTCCAGTAAAATGTGCAATTTGACTGAACAGGGACTTGAAGCATGGACCCACAGATTCAAAGTCTGATGCTCTTCCGTCTGAGCTATCCAGGCACTATAATGTCTCTCTCTATATATATGTATCTGATTGTCTGTCTGTTTCATTTAACATCTATTTATAGAGGTAACTGTCAATTATCCAAGAGGACCCTTTCACAAGAGTGTCCAGTAAAAAACACAATTCACCTGATCAGTGACTTTAACCCTGGACCCTCAGACTAAGAGTCTGATGCTCTACTGTAGTGTGTCAAGGTCAGCTTTTCTGTACCTTCACTACAATTATATTTAAATAATGGGTTCTCTCTTTTTCGAGCTAAATTACAGCCATGCGACCGAGGTAACTGTGCATAGGTTGTTTAATCAGTGACATGAGACGTTAATTTTCTTTGACCCACCAGAATCAATGTGGTCATTTATTGAACAGAATCAAAATTTAACATCAAAACATTGTACACTTGATTAGCTGATCTGGTTCTGATTAATAAAACTTGGCACGTTTTACTTAATAAAAACAACAGACCTTTTTGAAGGCCTCTAGATTAATTACTGGCAAAATAGAAGAGTTTAAAGATGGGAAATGGAGGAGTTTAAATGGAGAGGTTTGAAGGAAGATGTATGTCTGTTGACCAGAAACAGCACGCTCCTTTCAAACGCAACTCGCCCTCGGTCCACTTAGTGCATGAAGCTTGTGACGACTCTTTACTTTGGCAGAGGATGGGTTCGCTACGGTCAAGAGGTCCCTGGCACGCTACTTTTCAGCGTCTCCGGTCAGGGCGGCTGCGACTCGGCAGAAGTCGTGAGATACTCCCTTCAACAGAACAAACTTCCTCAGAAGTTGTAGGGCGTTCGCCCGGGTGAAGTCACAGCGAGGTGCCGTGACTCCTGCAGAGATGGATGACTCCATCAGACTGGAAAACTGAGTCCGAAGTTCCACTCAGCAGTGGAAAAACTCCAACGGATTCCAGGAAGAGTTCAGACGACTCAGACTCAGTTGAACTCGTAGACCTGACTGATCTCAGAAGTTCCAGGAAGTGTATACTCTTAAAGAGTTCTCACTTCCGGTCACCTCAGGACTTCCTGATGGGTTGAAGCAACCAACAGGGGGTGGTTCTAGTGATGTCAGAGGGTCATTACAAGTCAAGAAAACAGCAGGAATGTTTTAGAAACGTCCCGTACAGACAGAAGACATGTTATGTCGAAGTGGGAGGAAGAGAGGCCAGTAGCCTCTTGTTTACCATCTGCTAGGTTTAAAAACACGACACTTAGTTCCAATAACTTCCCTCTGACTTTCGACCGACATCACTACTTCTCATTTAGACAGAGGATCAAAAATGCATAATTACTTTGTAAAATAGACATTTAACTCGATTTCTAATTTAAATTAGGTTTAAAAATCATTAATACTGTTTCACAGTTGATTTAAATGAGTGGTTCACTTCAACATTTAGAAATGGTATGAACTAAACACACTTTGATTATCAAGATATTCTAAAATAGTAATGATAATGTAAAAAGGAAGAGTGTTCTTTCAATTGATTAATTCGGGATACAATTAAATAGTCTCTTGATGAGATAATTTGTATTTCTGGATTAAAATCAATGAAATTACAGTTCCTGTCCCCTGAAGGTCTTCAGAGACAGGTTGAGGCCGGAGGCCTAGTTCACCACAGTCCACCATATGGAAATCATCGCCTGTCCATGGGGATGAATTGCAACATGAACTTACGCCTCGAAATGTCCTTGATCTTGATGTAATCCTGAAAGAGGAAAACAAAAGTCAAAGAAGGTAATCCCACAACGGTTTAGGTAATTCCACAATGTTGTTGGTAATTCCATAATGTTGTTGGTAATTCCACTGCAGGAACGCTTTAACCCCTTGGAAACAAAGTCTGTAATCCATTGGAAAAAGTCATATAATCCACAACGATAAATCCACAACGATTGGAGGTGTTGATTGATCAGCATGTAGAGGGTTTCCTTCGATTGAACTGCATAGGCGACCACTGGATGGAGTTTGGAGACCCACGTTGGAGTTGTAGGTCCCTTCAGCGAAGGTTGCTGCTAGTGGTTCCTAGTGGGTGCCATTCTGGTTCTATGTGTTCATGCATTTATGTGGTTTTAGTTGGGCTTATGAGTGGGATTTTACATAAGACCTTAACCTATATGCACCTGGTGTGTAAGCTATCATGGTTTAGATCAGCTACAGTTACCAATTAAAGGGTGGTTCATGCTGAAAATTTATATATAGAGATTTATACCTATAGAAGGACATTCCAAACTATTTTTTCCATTCCTAACTTGTTTAAGTTAGATTTACATGGCAAAATATAGTTTGGTTCAATTGTCTGTTGTCCCTTTAGACGAACGACTTGAGGTTTGGTTTTTTGGTTTTCCCCCTAAATGTTTTTGGAGTCTATGGCGAGACTCAACTGAAGGATTAGCTAGCCCCCCCCCCCCCCCCCACTGAATAGGATTGTTCGAGTAGGTTCGGCTTGAGCGTCGTGAGACTAATGTAGGTTATTAATCTACATTGACTCCTCAAAGATTGAAGTTTAACAAATGAACTGCATGTTGGCATAGTTAAAGTCCTCTTAGTCTCTAACTACAGTAGACACAAAATTCATTCTTGCCGGGGGTGTTCAGAAACAATATCAAAAACCAACTAAATGATGTTTCAACATCGACAAAAATAGTGATTAAGCAACCAGAAGCAATGTTTCACTGCAACACTCACTCTGATTGTCAGATTCGATCACATTATCACGTCTGAGTTGTTATCTTAACACTTAATTAAGCTTAAACTTATTTAGTTTCTGCTTGGACGACCTTTTTCCCCACTAGATCTGAGTTTGTGAGATCTTTGTCTCCTGTGGAGTTATTGAACGCCTTGTGTAGTTTAACCTGGTTTCAATGTACCCGTTTAACAATTGGCTCTTTTTGGCCTTTGCTGATTTTGATCTGGTAGACAACTGGAGACAGTTCTATGTCGTATAGGCTTCGCCCTTTAAGGCTGTTGCTGATGGGTTTATCCCGTTATGCGCAGCATAAGCACTGAAAAAATTTAGTCCACACCCACCTGCTGTGTGGGCCCCACCCGGTCCGTATAAATTACGTTAAGTGCGGGAAATCGGCTCCCATTTTTTCTTCAGCGAGCTAAAATAGCACTGTCAGAAGAACAAAGAAGGAAAATTGTGTAGATGACCAACCTTTGTTAAGGATACTTGGCCCGGCAGTCGACCTCCGGTCGTCCGGTGAGTTCTCCTCCCCGATGAGAAGATGACGAGCAGTCCTATTCCAAGGTAAGCGCCGAGGAATATTTCCCAGTGACAGGTCACTACACGCTGGACAACGCCATCTTGTATTTTTTCCTCTTATCGCTGACCCTCGGAGCGAATCGGATGGTTCCTCTGGGACAGGCGTGCTCAGCTGCAGCCCCCGCTGCTCATTCCCTCCTGGGGAGCGTAGTGTCGGTGGAGAGGGGCTGAGTCAATGCTCACCCCATCCCACCTCATTTTCGCATCAGCGATCACACCGCTCCCGGCCGAAGGCGCCCTCAGGGGTTGCCCGGCGTAACCCAGGAGGAGGCTGACATGAAAGGACCCTTTTATACGTCCTACGCCTTTCCTGCCAGTTCGGATGATCTGGCGGGAAGGTTGTTTACTGGGCTCCATTCCGGCTCACCGTCTTGACCCATATGGCCTCGTGCTCCCAACAGGACGTCCTACGGGCGAGGCCACAGACGGGTTCTTTCCTGGTAGATTGGGGGAGTCGGTCCCCAGTCCGCACCCATCACCAGAGTGGGAGGGGTTCACCGAGCGGGGCTATCCCTCGGTAAACCCCCTGGAGCCAAGTCTCGCGGAAGCTTCGGAGCGAAGCTGTACAGGTCGGAGCAGTGTCCCGTCCCTCCGGAGAAACACGAACCAGACGGTGACCACGCTCTCCAATCGAGCCCATCAATGTGTTTTCAGGCAGCCGCAGCTAGCAACAACGTGGCGCTGCTAGCATATAGCATGTCCAAGGGGCTGAAGGCCGCAGACCTGCCTTGGAGACAAAGAACTCCCTCTGTAAGGCAGCAGACGTCATCTTCAACATGTGTGCCTCTTCTACGGTTTGCCTGTCGAGGATTGTAGCGTGGATGACGATGATCCAACGATCCACCTGGTTTCGTTACTCTCCCTCGCTGCCGGAGAAACTGCACAAAGACCTGATGGAGGGTCCATCACGGCGGACGCGCTGTTCGAGAGCAGCTTCAAAACCATGCTGGCGAAGTGAAGCAGTCGGAGGAGGTGCCAGAGGCTGTGCGCCACCTCATCAAGCCGCGCGGCTCACCCCGCCCCCCGGCCCGCTGGAGGGACCGTCGCGAGCAAGCATCGACATTTCCACGGCCGTGGCTCTCGCTCAGTTCCACCACCAGCCCTGCCCGTCAGAATCCAGCCCTCTTCATTCCGGCAACCTGCAGTTCAGCGTTTCCCCAGAGTTCGCCTGCAAGACAGCGCTCTGGGCAAACAAATCGCAGAGCTCAAGAGGGAGAAGTTTTAAAAATGACGGTCTCCGGAGGGTGTGTGTAAAAGTGACACGAAAGTTGAAATAAATCATCATTCAATGATCAAAGTGTCTGTTTTTAGCCAGTCTGTAAGCTCGGATGAACTCACAGTGGCTGCGCACACATCCTCCACACATAACGAGCCGGTGTCCTTAAATAAAGTTTTTTTAAACTCACCGTCGCTCCAAGACATGACGAGTCGATCACATGACACAATGGTAAGCGAAAATAACTCGTTATCATCCCGAGCGGCACGATCCTCACCCAAGCGGTGTCAAACTCGCACTCGTGGGATGAAACAGCCTCTATCCAACGGCGCTGCATTGATGTTGGCGCACACACACAGTTGTCCGGTGCTCACGGCTCACATCGGTATAAATGTGGACCGCAGGCCGGGTCAGGTGGAGGTCCTCGCTCTCACAAGAGCGACACTCGCCTCACCGAATCAAACGCGGGCAGCCGTCACCCTCCGCGTCTCAGCGTTCGGCAGCTCACGGCAGCATAAGCGTGAGGCAGCCGAACGAACCCGGTGACGAGTCCCACCTCCCTCCAGTGAGAGCGGCGCGCGTCTCTCCAGAGAAAACGTGTGCTCCCGCGGGGCTCGCAGCCTTCACTCCAACAGCACGGCGTAGATGAAGTCTCGCCCTCCGCCTCTCAACGTTCGCACAGCAACATCAAACGCCAGCCCCACGGCGTCATCAGCTGTCACACGCTTCGCCTCAGCACACCGGCCCACCTGTACATGAAGGTTGGTCCGCGGTCCGAACGCAGCGCACGGGCGCGTTCAGAGCCTTTTTTTTTCGAGGAAGCCTCGCCTTGGGTCACGCAGAAAACATTCCCGCGACGCATGACGGCGGTTGAGGGGCGGACTGGTGACAGCCGTATAAAACGTGACGCATCACTTAAACGCACGTTCACTCCACGAACGTTACGTAGAGTGGCTAAAACATGCTCGCCGTTCAGATGGATGGACAGGGTGTTATGCAAATGGTTACAAGTTACAGTTTGTAACCCGACCCCCT
The DNA here is from genome assembly GCF_014905685.2 of Nematolebias whitei. Lineage (NCBI taxonomy): Eukaryota > Metazoa > Chordata > Actinopteri > Cyprinodontiformes > Rivulidae > Nematolebias > Nematolebias whitei. The sequence continues at coordinate 10,630,062 of NC_056498.1, forward strand.
CCGTTCGGAGGAGTTATAGAAACGGTCCTGTTATCATCAGACCAAATCTCATCCCTAAATGCAGAAGTCCAAGTGTTTCTGATAAAAGTAATCTCCAGAGTTCCCAACGGAGAGAAAACACAGAGTTTTACTCACGTTACTTCCTGGTTCCCAACGGACCGGAGGGATGAGACCGATCTTGGATCTGTCAGTTTTTTTCAACAAGGTGATCATGGACAGACCATTTTTCACATGTTGACAACCAGACAGCTGTTGTACAACATCCAGAGAAATGCATACCGATCATCCTGTATTATGAAATTCTTTATCAAAGGGTTCGTGAGCGATCGGCACTAGATATTCAGACAAGAGGAAAATGAAACACAAGGGACTGTAACTTGCTAGAATAATATTGTCATTTATTAATCTGCCACAAGAAAACAGCCAAGCAAAGTCATGTACACTTTGTACACTCTTAACACACAAATTGATATGAGTATCTCTCACCGTGACAAGTGATCGGGAAGCCTTTCGATCCAATGACAGAACTCACATCACAACTGCATGGCATCGTGCGCTGGTCCACACAAGACTTCAACTTTGTCACAGTATTTGTGCTCCTTAAATACCCCTTCCCGACCGGATTGCGTGAGAGTAGATGAAAACAAGTTTGATGGTTACCAGAACAACGGATGAGGAGCTGGTGACTTATTGCCAGTAAGGAGCGCCGTGACCGCAAAGCGGGCCAAGACTCTGCTGCCAGAAACACTCCTAAGCTTAATAAAGCATTCCTAAAAAGAAAACACTGCACCCCTCCGTCCCTCTGCAAACCATCAAAGAGTGTCCCAAATATTAATATATATATGTGAATAGGCATAAAGGCAACATCAATCATTCCACCCTTTGCCTTTATGACATATAAAACAAAATACAATCCCTAATATGTGAATAACACGTTGTATAAGTGTGTTTTCAAACTACATGTAAATGAGTGTAAAATAAGTATAAATTGACATAAAAGCATCAAAATAATCATTCCTATATCACATCCCAACACAGAAAATTGCTGCGTTTTTTTTTTTTTTTTTTCTCCTTTCAGGGGATGAAGCATCAGTACAACGGCTGCCGGTCATCGTACTTCTCAGTGTGTGGAGACAGCCCTGGATCTGTTACACAGAGCAGGGATGAGAGTTTTGTTTTACCTGGATGATCTGCTGCTCCTGTCACACTCCAGACAGGAGGCGTTGATGCAGGCTCAGGTGTTGACATCACACCTGTTAAATCTGGGCTTCGCCATAAATTGGAAGAAAAGCTCGATTTTCCCGGCTTAGACAATTGTTTATCTGGGAGTGGAATTAAATTCAACCTCTATGAAGGCTCGTTTATCACAAACGAGATTCGACACTTTTAAAAATCAACTCCGCCACGTAAGACCTGGCAGAGTAGTAACAGCTGTTTTCCATCATGAAGCTGTTAGGAATGATGTCATCAGCTCACACAGTGGTTCCGCTGGGTTTGTTACACATGAGATGCCTCCACAGGTGGTTTGCGCGTCTGCGTGTGGATCCAGTAAAACAAAAGAGACGGATGATCATTGTCCCTCCCTCCGTGAGAGCAGACCTCCGACACTGGGGAAACACCCTGGTTCTGTCAGAGGGAGTTCCTGTCAGCAGACCCACGTCACACGTGTCAGTCTTCACGGATGCGTCGCTGTCAGGCTGGGGGGGGGACATGCCTATCTCAAGCAGTAGGGGCGCTGTGGCCCCACCACACATCAGCCCACATCAATGTTTTGGAGTGTCGCACAGTGCTGAATGTGATTCAACACTTTGCTCCCGTGCTACAGAATCAACATGTGTTGATTCACACAGATAACATGGTGACTGCTGCGTACATAAACCGTCAGGGGGGTGTGCGTCCAGCCCAGATGTTACACATTGCGCGAAAGCTACAGTGTTGGGCTCACCAAAACCTACTCTCCATCAGAGCAGTTTACATACCCGGTGTTCTGAACAGAGGGGCAGATGTGATGTCCAGGGGCGGTCCACGTCACGTGGACTGGACCCTCCATCCAGACCTGATGGTTCAGACGTGGCAGAAGTTTGGCAAAGCAGCTGTGGACCTGTTTGCGACACGAGAGAACGCTCAGTGTCAACTATGGTTTTCCCTGAGCCCGCGAGATGATCCACCGCTGGGGGTGGATGCATTTGTTCACAGCCCATGGCCCAAAACGCTTCTGTACGCGTTTTCCCCCACCTCCTCTGATTTTACGGTTCCTGAACCGAGTTCAGGAGGAGGGATTGACAGCTCTCCTGGTGCCTCCCAAGCGCGTGAACGCACCATGGTTCCCAGTCCTGCAACGTCTGTTGTCGGGTTGTCCGTGGAAACTGCCGTAGAGGGAGGTCACTCTCCTTCAAGCAGGAGGAGCGATCAGGAGTTACTCAGAAATAGGTCAGCACCTGTGGGTCTGGCCGCTGAGCGGTCCCGCTTAGAGAGGATGGGTCTCCCACAGGAGGTAGTGCGCACAATCCAGGATTCACGTGCTGCATCTACCACAGCTCTGTACACATCAAAGTGGACGGCTTTTCAGCGCTGGTGTACAGAGAAAGGTGTAGAGGCCACCTCATGCCCATTAGGCGGCGTGTTGTCTTTTCTACAACAGCTGATGGATAGGAAAGTGGCATTCAGCACGATTAAAACGTACGCTACAGCCATCTCTTCCTGCCACGAAGGGTTCGGAGACAGAACAGCTTTTTTAATCACCCGCTGATGGAGCGGTTTCTAAAAGGTGTACAGAGACGCAGGCCTGCTTCACGCCCACTTGCTCCACAGTGGGATTTAACGCTGGTCCTGCGAGCCCTGATCAAAGCTCCATTTGAGCCTCTGGATCAGTTTTCAATTAACTTCTTGTCTCCTAAAACAGCCCTGCTGCTGGCTTTAACATCCGCTAAGAGGGTGAGTGATTTATCTGCCCTCTCTGTCGCTCCGTCATGTCTCAGAATTCAGGCTGACGGTAGTTCAGCTGATTTAAGACCAAACCCAGCTTTTATGCCTAAAAACATCACAAGCTCTTTTAAATCAAGAGTGATATCGTTAGAGGGGTTTTTCCCTCCCCCCCACAGATCAGAAGAAGAAGCATCTTTTCATCTTCTCTGTCCGGTGCAGGCATTGACGTGTTACATAGCACGCACAGCTGTAATGCGTCAAACTCAACACCTGTTTGTGCATTATAGAGATGCATTTGCAGGTCGCCCGTTATCCACCCAGCACTTGTCACACTGGCTGTGTGAGGCCATTTCTGAAGCCTACAAGCATCAGATTTAGAGCCTCCTGTCAACCTCAAAGCACACTCGACCAGGGGTATCGCATCTTCGACTGCTCTGCATAATGGTATGTCAATGCAGGACATTTGCACTGCGGCTGCGTGGTCAACACCCTGCTCATTCATTCGCTTTATTCACATGATGTGACGGCTCGTTCCATGACACATTCTGTCCTTAGTGCTCTAACAGAATGAATATTGTTGTTTTTCATGGAACTCTGTTTAAGCTCACATCTGTCTGCATGCATTGCAGTGTGAGATGTTGTTATCAGTCACAAGTTGTGTCTGTGATTTTGGTTCTATTGTCATTAATCAGTTCATGCCTATTGTTACCAATCAGTTCATTTGATCAATAAGCAGTTCATTGTTATTGATCTGTTTATACTGTTCATCCATGAACCAGTTGGTTCATGCCCCCCCCTCTTCTTTTCAACATCCTCTTCCCGTTGAAAATTTCTGGGGCGTTCATGTTTTTGTCAGAACGCATAGTTACACAACATGCGTCTATGCATGGCACATAATTACGCAACGCGTAGTTATGCACATGGGGAGCTGAGTGACAAGACGTTTTTTGGGCAAGCTTCCGCTTCATACTGTGTTCGAATGGACCCAGTGAGGCGAGGACCACATCTGCTTCGCCCTTAACCCATCAGCGACAGCCTTAAAGGGCAAAGCCTATACAACATAGAACGTTGGTTATGTACTGTAACCCCAGATTCTATTAGTATAAGCGTAGTCTTTTAAGCGTTGGGCCTCACTGGCTCCTAAATGGCTGAAGAAAAAGCTATTTTGGGAGCCGATTTCCCGCTCTTAACGTAATTTATACGGACCGGGTGGGGCCCACACAGCAGGTGGGCATGGACTAAATTTTTTCTGTGCTTATGCTGTGCATAACGGGATAAACCCATCAGCGACAGCCTTAAAGGGCTACGCCTATACTCATAGAATCTGGGGTTACAGTACGTAACCAACGTTTGTCTGTTATCAGGTGGGGTCCAGTCCACCTGGGCATCAGTTTGCGGGCGAGAGTTCCGGTCCCGGACTCTCTTTTCCCGGTTGTGGGGGCGAACGTGTAGTACCAGACCCTATCTCCCACTTGGAGTTCCTCGTGAGAAGCCTTTTGGTTATAGTATGCCTTTCGTCCTTCAGCAAATTTTTTCCAGGTTTTTCTGGGCAAACACAAAAGTGTTCTTAAGGTGTTCTTCCAAGTCATTCATGTATTGTTGTGTGGTGTAGGCTGTTGCCATGGCGGCATCGCCTGGTTGGTACAACAGGTGTAGAGGGAGAGTCATTTGTCGACCCGTCATCATCTCGAAGGGAGAGATGCCAGTCGATGTGTGTGGAGTGGCCCTTATGGCCATGAGGACCAGAGGGAGTTTCACGTCCCAGTCCTTGTGGTTTGCGGCTACGTATTTCTTCAAAATACTTACCACAGTTCTGTTTGCTCTCTCCACTTGACCTGAGGCCTGTGGGTGGTAGCCAACATGGAAGATGACTTTGATGCCTAGCATCTTCCACAGTTCTTTCATCACTTCAGCTGTGAAGTGTGTACCTTGGTCTGAGTTCACCCTGAGGGGAAGTCCAAACCTTGAAAATACCTGATTCATTAGTAACATAGTTGTTTGTGCTGTGTCGTTAGGAGCTGGTAAGCATTCTACCCAATTGGTAAATGCGCAAGTTACCGTGAGAAAATATTTATTTCCTCTAGTGCTCTTAGTAAGTGGTCCAACCCAGTCGATCTGGAGGTCGGACCATGGGAATGCAATGCCTGTACTTTGCAGTGGTGCTCTGTGGAGTGGTCTGGATGGCTGAAACTGGCCACAGACCAGGCACCCTTTTATGTAGTTCTTGACATCCTTTTTCATTCCAGGCCAATAAGCAACTTGTTTTAATGCTTTCATTGTGGCGTTATCTCCCTTGTGTCCTACGGATGGGAGGTCATGCGCATGAACTAACATCACACACACACACACACACCCCCCCCCCCTGTGGTCATGGGGGACCACCAACACGGGTGAGGTCGTCGGTCCATGAGCAAAAGTTAGGATGCCCTTGATTAGTTTTAGCTGTATTCGCAGCTGAAAGAGGACTTTAAGGTCTGGATTGGAATCCAGGTCAGCTTTGGACGGAGTGTTTTTCTCTGGGTCAGTCAAGTACAGCATCATCGAGTTTATTGCAGGATACGACTTCTGAAGTTGGATGATGTCTGGGTCAGTCAGCATGGGTTGTACAGAGACTGTGTTGTCAGCCGGCTTGGCTGTAGCCTGTGCACGTGTGACTGCCATTACCTCGGCTGTAGGTTGTACTGACAGAGTTGGGAGCAGCCAGAAGGGGTCAAAGGACCACTGAGGGCCGTCCACGGCTCCGTCCTTGGCTAGGAAGTCTGCAAGGTCATTATACCGCTTGTAATCGCCTAGGACTCTAGAATGTCTTCGAACCTTTTTCCAGTAGACCTGTAGGTCATGTGATGTCACCAAGTGATCACATGCCATGAAAAGCTCTTTGTGTTTGACCACTTTCTTGTTGTTTGTGAGAAAGCTGTTCCATTTCCACAGAGCGAGATGACACAAGAAACCAAGTCGAGCGTAATTAGAGTCTGTGCAGAAGACTAGTGTTTGGATGGAGCGTTCTACTGCCATCTGGAGAGCTATTAGGATTCCTGCTATCTCAGCGTACTGAGAAGTCTGAGAGTCTAATTTATAGCTAAAAGTGACCGCTTGTTGGTCTTGGAGGAGAATCCCTCCAACACCTGATTTGCAGGTTTGTTCGTGGTGGAATGAGCATCCATCCACGTACAATGTTGTCATATCTTTGCAGATATTGCTATCAAAGTAGTGGTGATTCGGGTCATCACTTACTGAAGGTTTTTCCGCAGCTGGCGGATGGGTGGCTGGTACATCTTGTGTACATTCCTGGCAGAGTGCCAGGTCGGTGCCCAAATGTGACTTCTTGTTTTGTCCATAGCGGATGTCTAGGTCAAAACTTTGAAGCGCCATGAGCCACGTGGCTACCCGTGAGTTTGTCACCACACCATCTCTGATGCGTTGGCTATTCAGGAAAGTTACTGGCTGGTGTTGTGTTTCAACAATGATTTTTTGTCCACCGATGTAACTGGAGAAGTGTTTAACTGCCCACACAGTGGTCAGTAGAGCTTTCTCACAGTCTGAGAACTTTAATTCGGGGCCTGCAATTGTCTTACTGGTGTAGGCCACCACACGCTTGTCTTTGTCATGCATCTGGTACAGACCTGCACTCATGCAGTGAGCTGAGAAGCCCACTTCCAGGTGAAACTCTTTGTTGTAGTCTGGATAGACTAGACATGGGGCTGACTTGAGTCTGTCCCTGAGAGCGTTCATTGCCTGCTGTTGGTTATCAGTCCAGACAAATGTGACGTCTTTCTTTAAGAGTTCAGTCAGTGGTTTCGCAAGTTCTGCATAGTTCTCTATGAATTGGCGTGAGTAATTACAAATGCCCAGAAAACTTTGTAGTTCTCTGAGATTGGTGGGGACTTTGAGATTGTCTAGGCCTTGGGTGCGAGTCAATTGTGGTTGTACTCTGTCTGGACCTACTAGTAGGCCAACGTAGTCCACCTTGGTCCTGCACCACTGGCATTTTGACAGTGAGATTTTAGCACCAGCAGTAGTCAGTTGATTCAGAACGTGGTCAATCTCAGCCAAGTGTAAGTCCAGTTGGCTGCCTCAAAAGGACATTGTCTACGTAGATCAGTGTCCCACGTTCGTGGGCATCTGGACATGCTTTGTTCAAAAAGATGTTGAACTCAGCTGGTGAGTTAGCATAGCCAAAGGGGCACCTGGTGAAGGTGTATAGTCGGCTAGCAAAAGTGAAAGCTAGTTTGTGTTGGTCCTCGGCGCGCACAGGAATGGTTCAAAAACCAGAGGCGATGTCGAGGGTGGAAAAGTACTTACCATCGGTGACCTTGGGCAGTTCCTGCTGGATCTGGGTCATTGGCTACCTAGATAAAGGAATTTGTTTGTTTAGCTTTCTGTAGTCTATGGTAAGTCTCCACTTACCAATTGGTTTCAAAACTGGCCATAAAGGCGCATAGTAGGTGCTATTACAATGTCTGATTATGCCTTTATCTAAAAGGTCATCAATGATTTCCTTGACAGGTTGATGTGTTGCCAGGGGAATCTTGTATTGTCTGACAAATGTAGGCGGTGAGTTTGGCGGAGTTGGGATGCTCACTGTGTGAAGCGAGGTCAACCCACAATCCATTGAGTCAGTCGAGAATGACCTCATATTTCATGAGAACTTGGCGGAGTTTATCCCTTTCTTCATCAGTCATCAGGGCGTCGGCTTGGGCGACCACCTGTTCAATCTTTGAAGAGATTGCTAAGGGTTCTATATGTTTGGGGAGCTCTAGTGAGTCCCCTTCTGTGTTGTTAGACCTGTCGATAGGTAGGACACTATAGGTTTGAGGTCCTTTATCGACATCATTGGTTGAGAAAAGAGCTATGGCCTATGTTGGTTTTGTGAACCAAACTGGACCAGTCTCTCAACTTGATACCAGGTTGTCTGGGAGTCCTCCCAGAAATGGAATGCCAAGTTCAAAATCATGAAAATCTGTGGAGATCAACCATCCTAGCTTTGTGTTTCTCGGGATCAGTACCTCCTCTGTGCCTGTGTTGCACACAGCAACAGATGTGGTCCTGGAGTCGAGGATCACTTGGCTTGTGGCCTCAATGGACAGTCCTAGTTTGAGTTTAAGGCTAATAGCTTGTCCCGCCACAATGTGGACTCGTACCATTAGGTTTGTTACCTGGGGTGGTACTGAGGTGTTTTGGTTGCTAGCAACCAGCAGACCTCTGGAATGGTCTGTCCAGCCATAAGGTTTGCCGTGTCTAGCACAGGAGGATCCTTTTTGGCTGGTTTTAGTGACCACAGTACATTGTGGCTGGTGTCCACTCGGACACCTAATCTTACCAAGATGTCAGAGCCTATGTAGGTTGCATGTGGTAAGCCTGGTACCACGAGGAATGGGTGGGCCAGTTCCCATTGGTTCCAGATCAGTTTCAGGTTAATGACTCCTTTCGCAGTCATCACTCATGAACTGTTGAGATGCAATGGAAAGCGGAAAGCTTTCTCGATCAGAACTGGACCCAAATGTTTTTTAACCAATGTTTCGTAGAAATCTTGGTTAATAGCTGATTTATCTGTCCACAGCGACAGTACAGCATCTTCGGTGTGGGATCCTAGGATCTCTACACCTTTAACTACCAATGGTAGGTAGTATCCGGTGGGCTCTGACTGTCTCAGCTCGTAGAGGAGGCTTTCTTGTTCAGTCAGAGTTGGGTCCACCGGTTGGGTCTCTTCGGTTTCACATGCTTTTTAAGGCTTACTTACCGGGACTGTGTTCTCTGCTGAGAGGTCCTCGGTGCCTTCTGCGGTGCCTGCTGTTGGGCAGTCTGTGACTGTCTCAGGAGGCATGAGTATTGGCAGGGGTTTGCTCACTCTGGCCCACATTGTCTGTTCACAATAATCTATAATCATCTCAAAGCGATTTACAAAATCCTGGCCGATCAAAAGTGGGAATGAGTCAACCGTAGACACATGTACCGGGTGGTATAATGTCATCTCGCCAACCTGCATGTGAACCATAGCTATAGCTGTCAGGGTTGTCCTCGTCTCTGCGAGGCCCTGCAGTTCTATAGCACGTTCTATGAGAGGTTTCTCTGTGAACACCGTTAGTGGCGGTCCTGAGCTCCTCGAACAGTTTGGCTGGCATAATAGTTATGTCGGCTCCACCGTCCAGTAGGGCTTCATGTGTGAGGACCCCTTCAAGTTTGATCGACAGGTAAGCTTTTTTAGCGACCCCCTTTCTGATCAGGTTACACAGGAATCTTGTAGGTTTTGGCCGACGTTTCTTCTTACGTTTACCTTTGCCTGTGTAATCCTGGTTTGTCCGAACCGTTGGTGCAGTCAGAGTCAGTCAGAGTCAGAGTCAGAGTTTCTTTATTGTCATTCGCACCTCATGTGGTACATGTGGTGGAGCGAAATTATGTACACGGGGTCCCAGTTACATCCAACAATAAAATGTCTAAGAAAAACAGTAATAACATCTAAGATATGAACTAAGAAAAACATCAACTAAATATACACTAAGCACTCATAAAATAAAACATTGAACATCAGCACAAACATGAACATGAGTCTGTGAGCAGATGTGCACGCATGAACACATCAACATTGAAACAGATCAGCAGCAACATGATATGGTTTTTCACAGTGATTATTCTAGTTATATATTCATGAGTCTAACAGCCTCAGGGTAGAAGCTGTTCCTCAGTCTAGTGGTTCTACACTTAATGCTCCTTAACCTCCTTCCTGAGGGGAGTGGGGCAAAAAGTGTGTGTGCTGGGTGGGTGGGGTACTTCATGATGCAGGTGGCCCTCTTCCTGCATCTGGAGGTGTAGATGTCTGTGATGGTGGGGAGACTGATTCCAACATATTTCTGTGCAGCCTTCACCACTCTCTGCAAAGCTTTTCTTTCTGCAGCTGTGCAGCCTCCATGCCACACATTGATGCTCGAGCACAGGATGCTCTCCACTGCACACCTGTAGAAGGAGGTGAGGACTGAGCTTCCCAGACCAGCTCGCCTCAGCCGTCTGAGGAAGTAGAGTCTCTGATGAGCTTTCTTGATCAGGCTGGTGGTGTTGTTGCTCCAGCTGAGGTTGTCATTCATGTGTACACCCAAGTACTTGTAGCTGGAGACCACTTCCACCGCAGATCCTCTTATGTTCAGGGGGGTGTAGGTGTTTTTGTTCCTTCTGAAGTCCACAATCATCTCCTTTGTCTTCTTCACATTGATGTGAAGGTTATTCTCTCTGCACCAGCAGATGTTATTCTCTCTGCACCAGCAATTCTCAGGAGCAGCAGTCGCTGCTGCTCCTGAGAATTTGTTTTTTGACAGGCCTCCATCATGTATGTATGAGATCACCCGCTCACTGTTTGTTGAGGGGCTCTCATTGTTTGTAACAACAAGGTCCTGGTGGCTGTCCGTGACAGCGGCAACATTGTTGTTTGTGTCACCTTGACTTGTCTGAACCGTTAGCACAGCTGTTGCTGTTTCTGAGGTTTCAGTTTGTGACGGGTCACCGTCGGTGACGTGTGAATGTACCCCCCCTTTTTCTGGTGAGGGCCTGTCAGAGTTTACAACAACAACGTCATGGTGACTGTCTGTGACAGCAGTAACGGTGTTGTTTGTGTGTTCTGACTCATCAGCAATGATATTGCCACACAACGCGTCAGGTTGTTTGTCCGTGGCAACACCTTTCAACATTTCCAAGAACTGACGCACACTCTCTGTCTCGTCCGAGCTCAGAGGTCTGGGGCTCTCTTTCTGGATCCGCTGCTGTTTCTTTTTTGTCTCAGGCTGTTCAGGCCGACGTGGAGGGGGAGCAGGTACCCTCCTCTGGGGTTCCCAGTGGGATCCCTGGTTGTATGGGTCACCTTTAGTGCCATACTTTTTACCCTTAGGGCGTGCGCCCCCCTTCTGGTACATCCTTTCATCCTCTGGTTTCTTGAGAAAACATTTAGGATCTTGTCTGGACCAGGGGGCACTCACCTGTTGTGGTTTGGCTGCTGGGAAACCTCGTTTCCTCTCACCTTTTTTGGGAGGGGGAGCTGAAGCTCTCGTCCCTTCCAATTCTAATGACTGGGCAGGAATCCTCTCACCTGGGAACACCTCAATGGGTGTTTTGGCCTGTGAACGGGCTTCAAAGACATTCACAGCACATTTTTTTATCTCACTGATGCTTTCTCTTTGAAATTAGCCATCATTTGCACTGACATCCTTATGTCAGGGTGGAGATTTTTGCTGAAAATGAACTTTAACGCTTCCTCCTTCTCCATGCCGGTTTCGATCCTGTAGCCAAAATAAGCCTGCAAAATTCTGGAATAATATGCCCTTGGGTGCTCATTCTTACCTTGAATGACCTTGTCGGCAGCTGGATATCCGCCAGGTCCCGCGCAAGGGGTATACTCTTTCATAAGAGCAGCACATAACAGCCGGTAATCCTTTCTTGTGGCATCAGGTTGAGGCTCTATGAAGGAAAACACCGTTCTGGCTGAAGTGAGCCTGATTAAACCTACTTTATCCTCAACTGTAGCGTTGGGATAGCTTCTTAATTGGAAGTCAAGGTCGTTCAGATAGGCCTTAGTGTCGGTCGAACCCAACGGCCCCGGCTCAAAGCGTTGGACATACTTCGCTATTTTTATGCAATTCTGCTATTGAGAGCGGAGGCTGAGGGATTGGTGTTGTTGGAACAAAATAATCACGTGGAGGTGATTCACCAGACTCACGTGGAGGTGGCAGAAGGGGATTATGTGTAGGATGTACAGCAAAATCCTTATGAGGTGGTGGTGGTTGACCTGGACTCTGACCCAGTTTGTCTTTAAATTCCAGACATCCTTGCCCCTCGTCAGAGATTTTATTTGTGGCTGCGGCAAGTTTTGCCTCACAGGCTGGTAAGCGTTCATGTGATGTATGACACTCACTTTGTAAACGCACGCCTTGTTGGACTAACGCAGCTTTTTCCAATATGCACTCGTCCAGAGATTGTGATGTGAGCTACAACCGTTGTTGCAGAACATCATTGTCTGAACACATTGCTTCGTACTTAATCCCTCCTTCACGTAGCTTTTTCTCATATGAGTCTGCTTGTAACAACAGCTGAGCTTGTGAGAGCTCTTCTTCACGTTTCAATTTATCCTCCCAGGTCTCCTTATCAAATTGAAACTGTGCTATGAGTTTTAGATACTCCTCACGTGTTGTTTCGCGGTCCTCTGTCTCGCGTTTCAACCTTATTGCAAGGTCTTCTGCCCTGTTGGCCTCAATACAAAATTTAGCTTTCAGCAAGAGTGCTATTTTAGCTAGTTGTTCATAGCTTGACTTCGTTATGGCTGTGGAAGTTACACTGTCTGCAACTTCCTTCAGCTAGTCCAATAACTCTGTTGAGGTCATGCTGTCCACCTGTTCACCATATGGATATAAGGAATCTGTTAGGATCTTTAGGGCTGTCTCAAGCCAGTCCTTATTATCACATGGAGCAACATTAGCTTATGTTAAATCTGCCATGGTTATCCACTTTTCCGCAAAACCTATTTGGTTAAACCGTCGCAATCTTAGAGTTTTCCAGCAGGTAAATGTTTGTATTTAAGTGAGCAGTGAGATTAACACAATATTTTAGCTCTGGGTCTCATCAACATTACTGTTATAAGCCAATTTTTCAATAAATGGGCCCCTGTGTTTATCAATCAACCTTTATTTATACAGGTAAATCCCATTGAGCCTCGAGGACTCATTTACAAGAGAGACCGGATTTCAACAAAGAAAGATGACAACAATGGACAACAGCAACAACAATAAACAGTTATAAAAAAGCATACTACAGTTTTTGTTTTTATTTTTTATTTTTTTTAACAAATAGGATGGCTAAAAGGAAAAGGTAACAAAAAAAACAGCTAGATTCCAAGACAAATGTAGAAAACTAAAATCAGGAACATGTCAGCATTGGACCCTGCCAGGTGTCCAACAGATTCTTAAAGACACTTAGAGAGGTCAAGGTCGAGAGCTTCAAATCTTTTTGTAAGATATTCTAGGAAACAGGAGCGGAATAGGAGAAGGCCCTTTTGCCTAGTTCAGTCCTCATTGTAGGAACACTGCAGGTAATAATGTCCTGAGAGCGCACTCCGTAGCTGCACTCACACAGAGACATGTAGGAGGAGATGTATGAAGGCAACAGACCAAGAAATGATTTAAAGATGAAAATATACCAGTAAGAGAGTCTGCGTGAAGTTAATGATGTCCAGTTAACCAGTGAATACAGGGTGCAGTGGTGGGTGCGATAATCACAGCCAGTTATGAATCTTAGTGCACCATGATAGACAGCATCCAACATCTGCAGGGTTCTTGTAGGAGCGTTCATGTAAATAATATCACCATAATCAATTGAGGGAAGGAAAGTCACAGATACAAGGCATTTTCTAGCATTCAGGGTTAGACAGGATCTGTTTCTGAAAAAGAAACCCAGTTTAACTTTCAGTTTCTTTATCAAGTTTTCCACATGGAGCTTAAAAGAGAGATGTGAGTCGACCAAGATACCCAAATATTTATAGGAATCAACAAACTCAATGGGGACACCATTTGAGGATAAAATCGGAGGAAGAAATGCTGGGACCAACTTCCTATTTGAAAAAAGCATCCCTTTGGTTTTGTCGGCATTTAGGACAAGTTTGAGGCGAAACAAATCAGTCTGGATGATGTTGAATGCAGATTTCAATAGCTGGAAAGCCTTAGCAACAGTTTTAGCTCGACAATAAACAACTATGTCATCAGCATAGAAATGTATGGATGCATTAGGGATGTTTTTACCTACATTATGTATGTAGATTGTAAAGAGGGTGGGTCCTAAGACTGAGCCTTGCGGTACGCCATTGTTGACTGTTAAATAACTGGAGGAAGTACCATTATGTTGAACACATTGCCTCCGGTCTGAAAGATAGTTAGAGATCAACCAATGGTGTGATCTGAGAAACCGATTTCTGAGAGTTTATGACACAAGATGTTCTGATCCACAGTGTCAAAAGCTTTAGACAGGTCTAAGAAAAGTGCAGCACAATAATCCTTAGCATCCAGTGCTTCAACAACATCATTAAGAACCTTCAGTGAAGCAGTGGTTGTGCTGTGTTGTTTCCTGAAACCAGATTGATGTGGAGGTAAGATGTTAAATGAGTCCAGGTAATTTTTGATTTGAGAGTTTATCAGTTTTTCTAGAACCTTGGCTAAAATACAGAGTTTAGAGATTGGTCGATAGTTGTTCAGTGAGGTGGGGTTACCTCCCTTCAGCAAAGGAAGAACAAAGGCTGTTTTCCAAGTGTCTGGGATGGAGTTTTGTCTTATGGAGAGATTGAAGATATGGGTCACAGGGACTGTGATGATATGAGCAGCCAGCCTTAAGAAATAAGGTGGAAGTTCATCAGGACCTGCAGATTTTTTAGGGTCAAGATTTTTTAACAGTTTATTGACCTCACTGACTGAGAATGGAGAAAAAGAGAAGCTGTGATTAACTGAGGATTGACTTGTAGGAGGGATTTGATTTGTTGAAGTTTGGTTATTAGGGGAAGTGGCTGAGTGAGTGGACGTACACAGCGTTACGCCACTAGCTTCTCAGCGAATCAGAACGTCCCAAACAGCGGTTGTCGACCAATCACAGCTCGTGTGTACTCGCTGGACTGTTAGCATCAACAGTCCAGTCAAATTATCGCCCATCAAGCTTCAAAAACATGCTCAATTTACTGTGAAACGTAACGAATCAGCATAGTAGCAGCTCTGAGACGGCGCTCAGTCCACAGACAACGTATCACCATTTAAAACACGACTCATACGAGTCCATTAAACAGAACCGGGTCGAACATGCAGAACCCCCAGTCCATGCTAGAGTTTCAAACAGAATGAATGCATTATTCTCACTGCTTACAGCTTAGTTACACAAACAGATTGACAATTTCAGCTTTAAAATGAACACATTGACGCAATTCTCCATCTTTCTAAACCCCACAACCGTAAAATATGTCTGTACCAAGGTCAAAACTCAGACTTTTTTATGCCAACATGACGTGTTATTTCACAATAACACAGGTCTCGGGTCACACGTAATTTATCTCTTTAGAAACCTTATGGGCCACCAAAAATGTAGTGATGTAGGGACAGCTTTGCTGTAGACACTACTAATTAATTATTCTTAAAGCTAGTTCAAGCACAAAGAATATTAATTATTTAATTACAACAGATTCTTTTTTTTTCGAGTTAAATTTCTACCATGTGACCGAGATAACTGTGAGGATTGTTTAATCAGTGACATGAGACGCCATTTTATCTTTGAGCCATCAGAATAAATGCGGTCATTTATTTAACAGAATCAAAATTTAACATCAAGACATGTACACATTGATTTGCTAATCTGTTTCTGATTAATAAAAACTTGGCACGCTTTACTAACAAGACAACAGAACATTACTGATTGAGGCTGATTCACCTCTGAAGGCATCTGGATTACTGGCAAATAAAAAAGTTTAAGGGAAGGAATAGATTTAAAAGGAAGATGGATGAAGGAAGATGTATGTTTGTTGACCAGAATTAGCACGCTTCTTTCAACACCAGCTCAACCTTCCGGTACACTTCAGGACGTGCAGAGACTTTGTTACCTTAGATGGGGGGATACTTCCACTCCGGAACAGAAGTCCATTAGTACGATCCCTTTACAGCGTCTCCGGTTAGAGAGGCTGGTCATCGTCAGAAGTCGTGTGGTTTACTCCGTTCAATAGAACAAGCTTCCTTCGAAGTTGTAGGGCATTACGCCCGGGTGAGTTCACAGCGAGGCGCTGTGACTCCGCTGGGATGGACGGACCCCCGTCTCACGGTCAAATCTATCAGCTATTGATTAAATCTGAAAGTTCCTTAGGAACTCTCAGTAAGACTCCAGTCAGAGATTCCACTCAGAAGTAGAAGACTGCAAGAAGACTCCATAGTCCCAAGAAAGACTTTAAAAAGACTGAGGAAAACTGCAGGAAGACTGAAGGAACACTGGATGATCCCAGGAAGTGTTGACTTTTTAAAGAGTACTCACTTCCTGTCAATTGGTACTTCCTGATTGGTTGAAACAACCAGCAGGGGCGGTGTTTTAGTGATGTCAGAGGGTTATTAGGAGTCAAAAAGACAGCAGGAATGTTTACGAATGGTTAGTACAGACAGAGGAATGTTATGGCGAAGTGAGACAAACGCATATGCCAGTTGAGGTTATTTACTGTCTGCTAGGTTTAAAAACAAGACACTTCGTTCTAATAACTTGCTTTCTGACCTTTGACCGACATCCGTGACTTCTGACCGACATCAAATCCAGTCATTCAGACAGAAGATCAAAATGCACAATTACTTTGTAAATAGACATTTAACTTGATTTCTAAGTCTAATGAGGTTTAAAAATCATTAATACTGTTTCACAGTTGATTTAAATGAGTGGTTGACTTCAACATTTAGAAATGGTATGAACTAAACACACTTTGATTATCAAGATATTCTAAAATAGTAATGATAATGTAAAAAGGAAGAGTGTTCTTTCAATTGATTAATTCAGGATACAATTAAATAGTCTCTTGATGAGATAATTTGTATTTCTGGATTTAGATCAATGAAATAACAGTTCCTGTCCCCTGAGGGTCTTCAGAGACAGGTTGAGGTCAGGGGCCTGGTTCACTACACTCGGGACCCTCAGATTGAGTCTGATGCTCTACCGACTGAGCAATCCAGGTTCTATCCTCTATATATGTTTCTGTCTTTCTGTCTGTTTCATTTAACCTTTATTTATACAGGTATGTGTCAATGAGCCATGAGGACTCACTCACAAGAGTCCTGTAAAAAAGTGCACTTTGACTGAACAGGGATTGAACCATGGACACTCACATTAAGAGTCTGATGCTCTACCAACTGAGCTATCCAGTCTCTATCAACTGTACATATGTATATGTCTGTCTGTCTGTTTCATTTAACCTGTTTTTATACAAGTATAAATGAGCCATGAGAACTCACTCACAATAGAGTCCCGTATAAAGTGCACTTTATTGAACTGGGACTTGAACCCTGGACCCTCAGATTAAAAGTATGATGCTTTACCGAATGAGCTATCCAGACTCGATCCTCTATATTTATGTACTTGTTGCTCTGTCAGTTTTATTTAATGTGTATTTATACAGGTAAGTGTAAATGATTTGTGAGGACTCACTCACAATAGAGTCCTGTAAAAAGTGCACTTTCCCTGAACAGGGACTTAAACCCTGGACCCTCAGTTTAAGAGTATGATGCTCTACCGACTGCGCTATCCAGACCCTATTCTCTATAAACATGTATCTGTCTGTCTGTTTCATTTAACCTGTATTTATACAGGTAAGCGTCAATGAGCCACGAGGACTCACTCACAAGAGTGTCCTGCAAAAAGTACACTTTGCCTGAACAGGGACTTGAACCCTGGACCCTCAGATTAAAAGTCTGATGCTCTACCGACTGAGCTTTCCAGGCCCTAGTATGTCTTTCTTTCTTTCTAGGAGGCTCTTCTGGCCGCCTGCATTTCTGACTTAGACCGAGCATAAGCTGTTTGTGCTCATTCACCTGCCGCTCCTCTGTTCAGCCGAGCAAGTAGAGACGAGAAAATAACTGTCATGTTGCCTCAGCCAAACCGGAAAAGTCAGTTTTGGTTTGAATGTGTGTGTATGACAGAGAGAGGGAGTGTGAAGTGTAGCACAAACAGGTGTATCCCTCACAGGTTAAGCTGCTCCTTCTTTTTCTACTCGGCCAGCTGTGTGGTTTACCTTCACAGACGAGACGTTTTATAGACTTTCGCCACCTGGACGTCTCTCTGGAAAGGACTCTGAGAACGCCAACGTCCCTGAAGATGATCTGACAGCTCGAGGCATGAGAGCTCCCGGTGCTTTGTCTTTTCCCGACATCTAGGATCAGACTACCTGGACCGATGAGCTTCACTGCGGCGCTGACATTGGCCCAACGTGTGCAGAGTTAGCAACACCTGCTGAAGAGGATGACACCTCTGCTGAGCAGCCTCTCACTGTGTCTCTGTGTCCTGTTCTGTGGTAAGACAACCCCTGGAGTCTGGGCAGTGTGTCAGTGGAGGGGCAGCAGTCTCAGACTCAAACATCTGACCCTGTCAACACAAACATATCAACATCTGCAGTTATTGTTTCAACACTTTTCTTTTTACTGTAAAACCTCTCATCTCGTGTATTCATCAGCTTTAATCTGTTAATCTGTATAGACTGGATATAAAATGTATCACGCAAGTGGACAACTTTTCTTGGGGAGACCTGTCTGTTAAAATCACTTGTAGAGCCGTCTGACATTTCAGGAAGAACAGGTTGCTGTTGACCAATCCCACTCCTGATACACAGGAACTGTGTGAACTCTCTGTTTTACTGGCAGGGCGTAGAGCCTCACAGCTCACCGCGGTTAATTACTGTGAAGTTGTTCAGTAAAATGATCAATTTTGACAACGTTCAGTGTCGCTATCAATAAATCTGTCTGTTTGTCAGCGTTCATGAGTCTCATGGTGGTTTTCAGTTTCCTCGAATGGATCAGTGGTTGGTGTTGCCGCACAGCAAGAAGGCCCTGCGTTCCAAACCCAGTTTGGGTCCAGGGTCTGGAGTTTGCATGTTCTCCTCAGATTTTGTGTGGGTTTCCTTCAGGTGCTTTGGTTTCCTCCTAAAGAACAAAACATGCATGTATTATTTTTCTTTTTTTTTGTTGCCTTCAGGCCTCTCTTGGAAAAGAGATCTGGGATCTTTGAGGGATTTGGCTAACAACCACGTTGATGTCCCCCGTCACTGAGGGGTTTGAATAGTGAATGTTTGTAGTTTTTGAGATGAGTGTTTTTCTGAACTGGAATTGAACAAGGATAGCAAGTACACAATGATTTTAGTGCAAGATATTCAAGTGGGTCAGAGTTACACTGAGTAAAAGAAGAGATATGTTTTATTTATTTATTAATTTATTGCTTATTGGAGGCAGCACAGAGTAACGCGTCCTGACAAGTAGAGAGTGCAATTGTTTCCACCACTAGACATAATTATGGAGCCAGGGGGTGGCCAGTGGTGGCTTTGGCCATCGCAGATTAATCTTTGGCCACCCCGGTCATTTGAGAAAACTATAAGTTTAAGCAATATAAAAACTAGAAAGCATAATCTCTTCAAATAACTGGGATGGCTGGTTTCTGTATGTATGGTGGTGGCCATCTTTGATTTTGACGTGACAACCCAGTTTTTGATAGGGACCTTTCTTACGCCTAGATGTAGCCACACACCAAAATGAAAGTCAGTACTTCACTTATGTTTCAAGTTATGTTCAAATCATGCATGGACGGACAGATGGAAGATATTTCCAATTCCCCCTTTTCGCTCTGTGATGTGGGGCAATAAATGAGTCACAGAGACAATGTTGTAGTTTGAACTTTGGCCATTTTCAAAATGTTTGTGCAACCAGTTTTCTCCTAAAATAGTCACAAAGCCATTGTGGGTGTCCTAAACTCTTCCCAGCATTTTTTCTGTGATTCTTGAGCAGGAAGTCTGGAGCTCACTGGGCTGTGACTGATGGAAACTTTGATGAAACCTGAAATGTTTTCATTGCAGTCTCACTGAATTCTGAGTGTTGACCCACTGTAGCAGCTGCCCCACAGTTATGATCCAGTCTGCAGCTAGAGTACACTTTTTAATACGTAGAGGATTGATAACACTGATTCAAACACAGCAGATTTTGACATACAAACATATATATATATATATATATATATATATTATATTATATATATATATATATATATATATATATAATATGTTTTCTGTCCCACAGGCGTCAGATCTCACAACTAAGTGGGACTGAAACATATATATATATATTTTTTTTAATTTCTTGCAGCTTTGAGTGTCTCCCTTTTCTCTACTACTTGAAGTCCAGTGAGGTAGCACATTAAGAGTGGAACAAAGGTTATAAAATATGACGGAATCAGTCTCCCCACCATCACAGACATCTACACCTCCAGATGCAGGAAGAGGGCCACCTGCATCATGAAGGACCCCACCCACCCAGCACACACACTTTTTGCCCCACTCCCCTCAGGAAGGAGGTTAAGGAGCATTAAGTGTAGAACCACTAGACTGAGGAACAGCTTCTACCCTGAGGCTGTTAGACTCATGAATCTCTAACTAGAATAATCACTGTGAAAAACCATATCATGTTGCTGCTGATCTGTTTCAGTGTTGATGTGTTCATGCGTGCACATCTGCTCACAGACTCATGTTCATGTTTGTGGTGATGTTCAATGTTTTATGTTATGAGTGCTTAGTGTATATTTAGTTGATGTTTTTCTTAGTTCATATCTTAGATGTTATTACTGTTTTTTCTTATACATTTTATTGTTGGATGTAACTGGGACCCTGTGTACATAATTTCGCTCCACCACATGTACCACATGAGGTGCGAATGACAATAAAGAAACTCTGACTCTGACTCTGACTCTGACAATACAGAATGAGATGACATGGTACTGTTTGATACGCTTCAATAAAAGAAAACAAAATACAAGATTTTTTACGACATTACATCATGATGCAATAAAATACATTTATCTAATTTGGGTGATGTGATAAAAACTCAGAGGTATTCAGTAGCTGCCCTCACAAAATATGCATAAATAAACACAAACATGTCACGATCCTCGAGGTTGGAACCCAATTGCAGGGAGGCGAGCGAGGCAGGAGTTTAAAATAAAAATTTATTTTAAATAACAAAACAAAAGGCTGTCGGTGCAGCAAAACTTACTTTGGCAGACAGGATCAGAAACTAGGCAGAGCAGATCATCAGAGGGACAAAAACTGACAAGACAGAGGAGGACTGAGAAATCTGTGAACACAGAACAATCACCGGACAAGGAGTGAAGGAGAGACAGGCTTTTTATGAGACAGAGGGAGAGTGAGTAACGAGAGCACCTGGGCAGGTGGCTGATGAGGGACAGGTGTGAATGATAAAGATTGAGTGGAGAGGCAGACTGAGGAGTGAGTGGAGAATAACAGAATCAGATAAACAGAAAATCACACACAGAGCAGAACAACAAAAACATAAAGAGCAGACAGAGACAGAACCTAGAAATGGAAGGAAATGATTTAGTTTGTGGGATGATTGTTTGAAGATATAAATGTTGGTTCCTGGTTGCAGCTTGAAGGAGAAGGCAGAGGCTTAGGCAGATGGGGGGGCAGCGGGGCCGCTGACCGTGACAGTTGGTTCCTGGTTGCAGCTTGAAGGAGAAGGCAGAGGCTTAGGCAGATGGGGAGGGGCAGCGGGGGCCGCTGACCGTGACACAAACATGCATAATGATCTCATAGTTTTAAAAGCTAATAAAAATACAGATCGTCTTATGTTAAAAAAAAAAGGATTACTGTGTTGAACCAACTACAATAGAGTATAAAAACATATTATGCAACTTCATTCAGCATTTTGAGAAATTATTTGCAGTTTTGAACAAAATTTGGACAAATTAATTTATAAAACAATTTTGTTTGCATTTGGGGACTCCACTGTACCTCCAACCATACATCCTGTACAGAGCATGCCAGGTGCCAGAGATCAAATTAAAAAAGTAGAGGTTGTAAAAAAATCCTTTACCTCAGTTTAGTTTGTGTAGTTTTGTTTATTATGACCCATTGTCATGGTCAAACTTGGAATAACTGTTAATGACATTTTGTTGCCCCTCCTCCGCCCACATCATACCCATATTGCCTCATTTTGTACCCACTGTAGCATCCACTGGAGTGCCTTCCTGAAATGAAGATAAGCAGATGTGGATGAGTCCTTTTGAATAATAATGATTCATTATCATCATGGTTAGACCTGAGCATTTGTGACTTTAGCAGATGCAAATGCAGCACTTTTTCTCCTGAGTTTCTAAAAACAAAATTTGAAAATTTCTAGATTCCTTTCAACAAAAGCATTTAAGACTTTTTCAAGGACTCTGCATTTATTGTGCGAGAAGATGTGTTGCACAAGTTTTTTGGACATAGTCAAAGTTCACGCCACAAGACTTCTGTGCCTCATGCAAGAGCATTCGAAAATTCTGGAAGTGTTTAAAGACATTTCAGAAGCTTCCTCACGAATTATGTTTGCAAGTTGTTCACCATCAGTTGTAGCCCAGTGAGACACTTCAGGGAGCAACTGTTGCCACAGTCCATCTATAGTCCAAAGATTTGTGGAGAGCTGGTCAGCATAATGTGGACTTCATCAATAAAAAAATGAGAAGTAAAAAAATATATATCCAAAATGATACAAATGTGTCTAAATCTAAATAAACTATTGGACAAACATAAACAGTAGGGGCAATTCTAGGATCTGACCTTTAGGGGTGCTTAGCCCCCAGTACTGACAGTAGCTCTTGGCTTGAACAACACATCTCATGTGGTTTGTGAGACGTGTAAAAGCTTACAACACCTGGTATTCCCAGGTTGTCTCCCTTCCAAATACTACACAGGCGTGACCCTGCTTGGCTTCCAAGATCCGATGAGAACGAGGGTGTTCAGGGTGCTATGGTTGTAAACAAGGAGCTCTAGGATCATAATATAAAAAAGTTAAATCTGGTCCTCTGGACATTCAAAAAAACCAAACAAAGCAAAACAACAAAAAAATGTAGAAACGTTTCGTCTTTCATCCGAAAGACTTCCTCAGTCTGATTTTTCTACCTGGATTTTAGATTTTTCTACCTGGATTATTGAGCATGCATCAGGATCTCTAGGATCATAGTAAACAAAGACTAAACTATTGCGATCAGAAGTTGTAACATATATCTACATTTAAAACACACAAAACAAAGCACAGCTAGCTTTAAACATTAACCTTTAATTTAACCATTAAGCATGCAATGTAATTATGACAGAAAATGGAGGATTTACCTGCAGTTACCTTCGTACAGATGAACATGTGGTACTTCCTGTTCATAACTTGTATTCAGCTGCTCATGAGGTTGGTCGCTGGCCTTTATCACCTTTTACATTTTCCCAGACTCTATTTAGGGTTTTGGAAATGGAATAAACTGTATTCCACCTTCTAAACTCTCAGGGTAACATGCGTCTGACTTACATGTTCTCCACGGACAACATTTAACCATTTTTTATGATGATTTATCATGAAATCTCTCTGACTGCAAAGCGTTCATATTGAAAAACCCAGACAAAGTTGTCAGAGGAAGTGAGTGGAGCTCCTGCAGGTAAGAGGCGTTCACTTCAGGACAAATTGAGGTTGCCGATTGGTCAGTTGATGGAATGATTGACAGGTGACATCAAGGATTCTACTTGTGCAAAAAAAATCATAGATTTTACTGGCTTGTTTAAGAGTGTCATCGTTTATTCCAAATTTATTTCGTTTTTTGGTTAATCTAAGGTGAGGGTTTGCACACTATGGCTCTTTGGGCCCTCTGCAGCTCTAAGTTTTGACCAAAACTAACATAAAACTGAAGTTTATTGGTCGTTGTACCAACAACAAGATATGACTCGTTTTAGCAGCTTTCCGATCATTTATTGATAGTACGTAATAAGAAAAGGCATAAAACTCGTTGACTACATCATGCTAGTAGTTTGTTAGCAACTTCTTTTATCTCACTTCCAGTCCATCACACCGTAACTTACGGTGTGATCTTTTTCTCAAATCCACCAAATGTTTTGGGGGGACTACCTTTAAGGCAAGTTGCTGAGAAGAAATATGAAGAGTCATCTTGATAACAATAAAATTAAAGAAAAAAAAAACAAAGTAAATGGAAGTATTTATTTTCATAGTAAAATTCAATTATGTATCCAGCAAACTGGCCTAATTTTTTACTTTATGCTTTATTACACCATAATAGGATACTTTATGAATTGCTTCTACAATTAAAAAGAAACTCACATAAGCCTGCATATTTGTGTTTGAATTTTTATAAAATTGGTAAATAATTATAAATATTTTTCTTCTTTACATAAATCCAGTCTTTTCGTTTGCCCTAATATATAAAATATCAATAAATATTAATTATCATTTGATATTTTAGTTTCATAATATCACACTTACTGGCCAGAAAAGGCCCCTCCTTGATAATCACAACTTTAGCAGGTGTGGCTCCAAAGACATTTTATTTAGTGTGCAGAGGGGAAGAAATGGCTCTTTTAATCATAAAGGTTGCAGACCCCTGGTCTAAGGTTTGAGAACTGAGTTTCCTTACAAAATCATAATGATGGTTTCTTAATTTTTCAGGGGTGCTGAGTTAAAATTTAGTGGTGTTTGAGTGCCCCCCCCCCCCAAAAAAAGGCTAATATTGCCACTGATTAACAGATGGCATGAATATCTGTTTTATTAATGAAGGGGGAGCGGTGGCGCAGAGGTTAGAGGAGGTGGGCCTGTGATCGGAAGATCGCTGGTTCACGCACCGGTACAGACAACATCAAAAATGTGGGTGGGGTAGGTGAAGTACCCACACTTGCCCCCACCCTCATTCGCCCCACCCTGGGCCCATGAGCAAGGCCCTTAAACCCCATCTGCTCCCTAAACAGGTCTCTCTTGAAAATGAGTTCTCGTAGCTCAATGAGACTACATACTAAAGGCTAAATGAAAAAAAAAAAAAGTTGGATGTGATTTAAGTGACACTACAAAGAAAATAATTGATGCTATTGACCAGTATCACAGAATACAGCAATTTGTTGACGCTCCCTGGTTCTCTTCTAGCTCACTTGTTTTCCCATTCACACTTAAAACAAACATACCGTGTTTTTCTGACTATAAGGTGCGATATCAATGAACAGGTCTGTTTTCATACATAAGGTACACCAGATTACTGTATTTTCCGCCATACATGTGGCACCGCCGTATAAGTCGTGTCAGTCCAAATATGTCTAATAAAGTGAAAAAATTCATAAATATATCACTTCGCCGTATTTGTCACATCTATTTTGCATCACTGCTGACAACCCGGAAATGTGGGCCGGCGTTGTGCCAAAAATTGACTGGCTGCCAAATGGTGGCACGGGAGGACTTTAACAAGAATTTAATAAGATTAACACTTAAAAACAATTATATGTTTGCTCGAAATTATAGTAAAGGTGTGTCTCAGTTTAACTTTTGCTTAATAAATGCACTTTGACTGTCAAATCAACAGCATTTCAAAAGCCGTTATGCAGAAGTAGCGCGCAGGGGGCGACTTGCTGTGCATTTCTTCGAAATTTAACAAGATAACCACCTAAAACAATTACTTGTTTGCTCGACATTATAGTACAGGTGTGTATCAGTTGAACTTTTACTTAATAAAATGACTTTATTGGTCAAATCAGCTGTATTTTGCTGGGGTGATGCAGCGAAATGAAGCTGATTTGACAGTTGCTCCAGGAGAGCTGGACGAAGGTGGCAGGTTATGGCAAGCTGATTGTATCATTAATAGCCACTTTTACCCATTACATGACACAACAGCATGCCATACTACACAAGTACCATCTAGCAGCTGAAAATGGTAGTGTTTAATATTTTCAATGTCAGAATGAATGAAAACGGTCATATCTCAGACAAAAATTGGTTTATAAATATGAGGGGAAAAATCCCTAAATAAGTCCCTTTGGCGTATAAGTCACAGGGCATGTAAATTTTGCAAAAAAATGTGACTTATAGGCCGAAATATATGGTATAAGGTGCGTTAAGCGCAACAAAACAGTCAGATAAGTCAAACTTTATTAACTCATTCACAATAACCACATAAAATCGGTTCAAGGTCAGTAAGCACAACCAGAATTAATACTTAAGGTGCGCCTGATTATAAAGCTTATTGTCGATTAAAGGATTTTAAGTGCACCTTATAGCCCGAAAAATACGGTAAATACAACACTTAATGCAAACCAGAGCACATGGTTGATGTAACTGAAGGGACTGAACTCATTTGATTTGATTGCAGACAAAGAGTTTCAGTCATTTGCTACAACTGCTCGTCAGACTGCAGCTGACTCAGTCGTGCTTCACCTGCATCCATGAAGGCAGCACAGGCTGAGGGTTATTTCAGTAATGCAGCACAGGCAGATTCCACCCCAAACCTCAGGGTTACAAACAATGAACACATTCTCAGACACAAAAACCACACAGCTGTCTTCATGGCACACGGGTCATGACGGTAAACGCATGAATCACATCTTCACGCAGTGATCATGAGGGTTTGAATCAACTCGTACTGAAGTTTCTTCACAGCAGATCTGCTCAGCTCTTACTTCTGCTGCAAAAGTTAGAGAGGATTAACAGGATCAGGGCTTTTAATCATCTTCTTATGAAAAGTTATATCTCATGAACCACATGATTAACTTTAATTAAACTTGCAGGAGTTATTTATTGGATGGACCTCTCCATCTGATTGAATTTTGGAGTCATCATGATACAAGATGGCCACCACACCTAACCAATCTCAGTTCAGACAAAAATTTCAATAAGTCAGCTTCTTTTACACGTAAGGACCAACAAGCTCTGGAGTGATAGTAGCTTAGAATGATCCCCATCATATTCTGAGCACTAAAAGACTGGGACCTTTATTTTAATTATAAACTGGAGTGAACTGTCTGTTAGCAAAATATCTCTAGATGGATGGATTTTATGAAAATTTTCAAGAAAGTAATTGATTAAATGATTAATATTGTAGGCCATTTAAATAAAAAATAGACACCACAACTAAGTGACCTTAGAAAACACAAGTATTGATATAATTCATTGTATTTTAGATGTTAGATATATTTGACCTGGTTGTCTCTGAGACTGATCCACAGTACGAACTTCAAGTGCTTCTTCATGTGAGAGATCACTATTGAGAGCGTTATTGTTAATTGTTGGAGTCAACTCTTCTGTTAGCAAAATATCTCATGAATCCATGATGAACCTATTAGAAGAAACAACTGATGACATTTTATATTCATTCAGTGCAAGATGGCTGACACGGCAAATTAACTCAGGGACAAATGGCTTTAATACAGTCAGTTTAGCAGATGTTGAGCTAAAATCTGATGTGGTAGTAGCAGAGAGTCATCAACACACGCGCTGTTTTTAAGGTTTATTAAAATGGCTACAGCTCCGTCAGTTCTCAACTCCGTTATTAAAGGCCTTCTTTTTAATTTGAAAAATCATCTTTTTAAATAATGAACCATATTTATCGGCAGTGTTGTGACAGTCACAGTTCGAACACGGCGACATTTTTTAAATTTCCCAACAAAACCTTCAGGTTCAAGCTTGTTCGTTCTTTTTCTCTGGAACATCTTGGAGCGTCTGTTGGCAGAGTCCCATCATGCATTATTCATAGCAGCTTCAGTGCTGGGTTGTGTAAACATGATGTTTCTGTTTGGAACAATTACTTCATATCACTCCTCTTCCCTCGTGTTTCCCTTTTCCTTATTTACTGTATTTTCGCCCTATAAGTCATGATTTTTTGCATAATTTGCATGTCCTGCAATTTATATGCCGAAGCGACTTATTTATGGATTTTTTTTCTCATATATATAAACCAAATTTTGGCTGAGATATGATCGTGTTCATTCATTTTGAATGAAAATATTAAACACTACCATTTTCAGACGCTAGATGGCACTTGAGTAGAATGGCATGCCATTGTGTCATCCATCCATCCATCCATCCATTTTCTTTACCCGCTTATTCCATTTCGGGTCACGGGGGTCGCCGGTGCCCATGTCCAGCAATCACTGTGCGAGGGGCGGGGGACACCCTGGACGGGTCGCAAGTCCATCACAGGGCCACACAGAGACAAACAACCATTCACTCTCTCACTCACACCTAGGGACAATTTAGAGTTACCAATCAGCCTAACATGCATGTTTTTGGACTGTGGGAGGAAACCGGAATACCCGGAGAAAACCCACGCATGCACGGAGAGAACATGCAAACTCCACCCAGAAAGGCCCCTGGACCGGGGTTTGAACCAGGGACCTGCTCGCTGAGAGGCAGTAGCTCTACCATTTGCGCCACCGTGCTGCGCCATTGTGTCATATAATAGGTAAAAGTAGCTATTAATGACACAATGGCTTGCCAAAGTCTGCCACCTTTGTCCCGTTCGCCTGGAGCAACCATCAAATCAGCTTCATTTTGCTGCACCGCTTTGGCGAAATGCAGCTAATTTGACCATTGACATGCATTTATTAAGTAAAAGTTCGACTGAGCCACACCTTTACTATAACGTTGAGCATACAGATAATTGTTTTAGGTGCTTATCTTGTTTAATTTCGAAGAAATGTTCAGCGTTCCTCCTTCTTGATTTCCTCCCTGTCTGCGTGCTCCCGGAGCACCGAGGCAGCAGATACTTTTGAAATGCAGCTGATTTGACCATTAAAGTCCTTTTATTAAGTAAAAGTTAGACTAAGACACACCTTTATTAATTTTGAGCAAACCCGTGCACACTCCCGCGGCTGCCAATTGGCAGCCAATTGATTTTGGCACAACACCGGCCCACATGTCCAGGTTGTCAGCGGTGACGTGTAACAAATGTGATGCGTCAGCGGTGACACATAATAGAAGCGACGTGTACGGCGAAGCAACATATTTATTGATTTTTCCACTTTGAAATGTAATTTCGTTGTGTGTCAGTGACTATAAAGCTGATTCTGATAAAATTACGAGTTGTGCTAAAACAGCAGCTTTAGGGAAATATCCTGGATTTCTATTAAACATTAAACTTTTCTACGCTCTTAGATCAATCTTTATTCTTCATCAGACCTTCAGAACCTAAATCAATCAACCTTTATTTAGACAGGTAAATCCCATTGAGCCTCGAGGACTCATTTACAAGAGAGACCTGATTTCAACAAAGAAAGATGACAACAATGGACAATAGCAACAACAATAAACAGTTATAAAAAGCATACTACAGTTTTGTTTTTTAACAAATAGGATGGCTAAAAGGAAAAGGTAACAAAACAAAAAACAGCTAGATTCCAAGACAAATGTAGAAAACTAAAAACAGGAACATGTCAGCATTGGACCCTGCCAGGAGTCCAACAGATTCTTAAAGACACTTAGAGAGGTCAAGGTCGAGAGCTTCAAATCTTTTTGTAAGATGTTCCAGGAAACAGGAGCGGAATAGGAGAAGACCCTTTTGTCAAGTTCAGTCCTCATTGAGGGAACACTGCAGGTAATAATGTCCTGAGAGCGCACTCCGTAGCTGCACTCACGCAGAGACATGTAGGAGGAGATGTATGAAGGCAACAGACCAAGAAGTGATTTAAAGATGAAAATGTACCAGTGAGAGAGTCTGCGTGAAGTTAATGATGTCCAGTTAACCAGTGAATACAGGGTGCAGTGGTGGGTACGATAATCACAGCCAGTTATGAATCTTAGTGCACCATGATAGACAGCATCCAACATCTGCAGGGTTCTTGTAGGAGCGTTCATGTAAATAATATCACCATAATCAATGGAGGGAAGGAAAGTCACAGATACAAGGTGTTTCCTAGCATTCAGGGTTAGACAGGATTTGTTTCTGAAAAAGAAACCCAGTTTAACTTTCAGTTTCTTTATCAAGTTTTCCACATGGAGCTTAAAAGAGAGATGTGAGTCGACCAAGATACCCAAATATTTATAGGAATCAACAAACTCAATGGGGACACCATTTGAAAAATTAAAATTCATCCATATGGAGACATGAAGGTGCTTAATGTTTCAGATATGTGAGCTTCATCTATTTAAGGAAGTCTAAACCAGACTTTTGTCACACAGAGGTGAAACTTGTAAAAACACCAACTGTAAGAAGATATATGTAAAAACAAGTCTGAACTGATTTTACCTGATAAGGTGCTTCTGAATGTGGTCTGATGAAACCAGTGTGGAGGATTAAAACACACAGCAGCTCTGCAGACAAGTTGTTCATGGATCACTTTTAATCTCGTCCTTGAATTAATCTATTATTGATGCTGTTTTTACTGGAGGATCAGTGCACCAGCACCAAGGCCCGTCAGTCTTTTAGGATTATTTAAATGTTTTAAATCACAGTGTGGGTGGAATGAAACAGGCGTCATCTTTAGGACACTTTATTATTCCTGTGGGTTGGACATTTGCAGTGAAAGTCTTTGTGCTGTCATCACTGCATGTTTCTATACAGTGATGAAATTAGTTCTCTGCATTTAACCCATCACACCTGAGACACACCAGGTGGAGCAGCGGGCAGCTATGTAGGCGCCCGGGGAGCAGTGAGGGATTGGGTATCTGGCTCAAGGATACCGTGGCATGTGAGCAGTTGAACCTGTGACTGTCTGGTCCCAAGTCAGCTGCCCTACCACAGCCACAGTGACAGAGATAATTTCAGCTTTTTTATTTGGAATTCTGAAATTGTTTTTTTGAAAATGAAAACTGAAAATATGAGGAGCTGAAATTAAAGATTGATAATAAATAAATAAATAAATAAATAAATAAATAAATAAATAAATAAATGTCATAGGTAAATTCGTTGCATAAAATAGTTCATGTTTTAAACACCATCCATCCATCCATCTACCATCCATCCATCCACCCATCCATCCATACGTCCACCCATCCATCCATCATCCATCCATCCATCCGTCCATCCGTCCATCCAGCAGGGAACATTGTGGACAGGTATTTTAATTTGATCAGGATCTCTGGATTTTGATTTGTGTTAGCAGTACATTGTACAGGAAAGACAATCTTTAGGAAAACAATCAGTACGCTGAAGTACTCCATCTCTTACGGATCTGAATAGTAAATTTTTTGTAGTTTCGCGATGAGTGTTTCTCTGGACTGGAATTGAACAGAGAATGCAAATAAACCTTAATGAGTTTATTGTAACATATTCTAGTTGTCAGGAGCTACACTGCATAAAAGAAAATACGTTGATTTGTTTATATATTTTTTGCTTGTCCAAAGCTCTACACACCAGGTGCAATAGCGGAGCCAGGGGGTGGCCATTGGTGGCTTTGTCCACCATAGATTATTCTGCGGTCACCCCTATCACTTTAGGAAACTATATTTTAAGCAATATAAAATCTAGAAAACATAGTTTCTTCAAATTATATGGGTGGTCAGTTTACATATATTTGTGGTAGCAGCCTTCTTGGATTTGTAGAAAGGAAAGTTTCTTATGCCTAAATGCAGCCATGCAGCAAAATGGACGTCGGTACCTCGTTTATTTCTTAAGTTATCATGCTCAGAACATGCAATGATGGATGAACAGCCGGGCTGACAGGGCGATGGCGGGTATTTCCAATTCTTCTCTTCACTCCAAAAGCCTGCAAATAGTTCCACAAAGACAACAAAGGGATCTTGGCAAAAATAAACTTCTTCTTCTTTGTTCGGCTTTTCCCTCTTCAGGGGTCGCCACAGCAAGTCATCCTCCTCCACCTCACTCTGTCCTCTGCATCCTCTGTCCTCACTCCAACTACCTTCATGTCCTCTCTAACTGCATCCATATATCTCCTCTTTGGCCTTCCTCTTTGTCTTTTTCCTGGCAGCTGCATTTCTAACATCCTTCTACCAACATACCCACTGTCCCTCCTCTCTACATGTCCAAACCATCTCAATATGGCCTCTCTAACTTTGTCTCCCAGTTGTTCAACCTGTGCTGTACATCTGATGATCTCATTCCTAATCTTATCCATCCTTGTCACTCCTAAGGAGAACCTCAACATCTTCATTTCTGTCACTTCCAGTTCTTTCTCCTGTCTTTTTGTCAATGCCACTGTCTCCAGACCATACAACATAGCTGGTCTTACCACTGTCTTGTAAACTTTTCCTTTGACCTTTGCTGACACATTTTTGTCACAAATCACTCCTGAAACTTTTCGCCATCTACTCCATCCTGCTTGGCATAGGCATCGCAACCATTATATGTGAAGGGGACAAGTCCCCCCACACATAAAAAAACGTTCATTTGGACCCCCCCCCCCCACACACACACACACACACACCTACACACATCGTGTCCCCCCCACATTACGGATGCTTCTGACGCCCTTGCTGCCTGGACTCTCTTTTTCACTTCTTTACCAAACTCCCCATTTTCCTGGATAGTGGACCCCAAGTACTTGAAATCCTGCACCTTTGTGACCTCTGCTCCTTGTAGCCTCACTGTTTCACCGGCCTCCCTCTCATTCACACATGTACTCTGTCTTACTACGACTGACTTTCATTCCTCTTATTTCAAGTTCATACCTCCACCTCTCCAAGTTCTCTTCCACCTGTTCCTTGTTCTCACCACAGATCACAATGTCATCTGCAAACATCACAGTCCATGGGGATTCCTGCCTGACCTCATCTTGGTCCATCACCAGAGCAAACAAGAAGGGGCTCAGAGCCAATCCTTGATGCAATCCCACCTCCACCTTGAAGCTATCTGTCACTCCTACAGCACATCTCACCACTGTCCTGCTGTCCTCATACATGTCCTGTACCAGTCTAACATACTTTTCGGCCACTCCAGATTTCCTCATGCAATACCACACCTCCTCTCTTGGCACTCTGTCATATGCTTTTTCTAAATCCACAAAGGCACAATGGAGTTCTTTCTGACCCTCTCTGTACTCCATCAGCATTCTCAAAGCAAAGATGACATCTGTGGTGCTCTTTCTTGGCATGAAACCATACTGCTGCTCACAGATATTCACCTCTCGTCTAAGTCTTGTTTCCACAACTCTCTCCCAGATCTTCATTGTGTGGCTCATCAACTTAATTCCCCTGTAGTTGTTACAACTCTGTACATCACACTTGTTCTTAAAAATGGGCACCAGCACACTTCTTGTCCATTCCTCAGGCATTTTCTCACCCCCATTGAATATTTGAATCAAAAACCTCTCTGCCATCTCTCCAAGACATTTCCAAATCTCCACTGGTATGTCATCTGGTCCTACTGCCTTCTCCTTCTTCATTCTTTTCAGAGCTTTCCAGACTTAACCCTCACTAGTCTTTCCCACTTCCTGGTCCACATATTCTATGACCTCTACTCTTCTTTCTCTTTCATTATCTTCATTCATTAGCTCCTCAAAGTACTCCTTCCATCTTTCCATCACACTCTCATCACTTGTTAGAACATTGCCATTCCTATCTTTAATAGGCCTAACCTGTTGCACATCCTTTCTAGCCTGATCCCTCTCTTTTGCCAATCGGTACAAGTCCTTCTCGCCCTCTTCAGTGTCCTGTCTCCCATACAACTCATTGTACGCCCTCTCTTTTGCCTTAGCTACTTTCCTCTTTGCTTTACGTCCTATCTCCTTATATTCCTGTCTCCTCTCTTCAATCTTCCCACTGTAATATTTCTTCTTGGCTAATCTCTTTCTTTGAATGGCGTTCAGCACTTCAATATTCCACCACCAGGTTTCCTTATCATCTATTCTCTGTCCAGATGACACACCAAGTACCTTCCTACCTGTCTCTCTAATTATTGTTGCTGCAATAATCCAGTCATTTGGAAGCTCTTTCTTACCATACAGAGCCTTTAACAGCACCCCTCAGAATTTCTCACAACATTCTTCCTTCTTCAGCTTACACCATTTGGTCTTCTTCTCTGATTTTGCTCTTTTTCTCTTCTTCACAACAACATTCCTTCTACACACAGCCATCCGATGCTGTCTGAACACACTCTCCCCTGCCACAACCTTACAGTCCCCAATCTCCTTCAGGTTTCCTCTTCAACACAGAATGTAGTCGACCTGCATACTCCTTCCTCCACTCTTATAGGTCACTCTATGTTCCTCCTTCTTTTGGAAATATATAGGTATTGACTATAGTCATTTCCATTCTCTTGGCAAAATCCACCACCATCTGTCCTTCCTGGTTTCTTTCATTGTCACCAAACCTACCCATCACTTCCTCATCCCCTCTGTTTCCTTCACCAACATGTCCATTCACGTCTGCTCTGATCACCCCTCTTTCCTTCCTGGGAATAGTCTCTATCACTTCAGCCAGATCTGTCCAAAATGTATCTTTATCCTCAACCATCACATCCTACCTGTGGAGCATAACCACTGACGATATTTAGCATCAGACCTTTTACTTCTACCTTCAGGCACATCACCCTATCTGACACTCTCTTCACCTCTACTACATTCTTTGCCAACTCCTCCTTCAGGACCACCCCTACTCCATTTCTCTTTCTATCCACACCATGGTAAAACAGTTTGAACCCTGCTCCAATGCTGCGAGCCTTGCTGCCCTTCCACTTGGTCTCTTGGACACATAAAACATCTACCTTCCTTCTCTGCATCATGTCAGCCAGCTCTCTACCTTTGCCTGTCATTGTCTCCACATTTAGAGTTGCAACCCTCAGTCCTACATTCTTCACGTTCCTCTTCTCCCTCTGTCTCCTGACACAATTCCTTCCTCGTGGTCTTCGACTAACAGTAGCACAATTTTCGCCGGCACCCTGTTTGTCAACAGCACCAGTGGCGGTCATTGTTAACCCGGGCCTCGACCGATCCGGTATGGTTTCGCTTTGATGAACTCACATTATAGTTCTGGCAAAAGTGTTTTACATCGGATGCCATTCCTGACACAACCCTCACCATTTACCCGGGCTTGGAACTGGCACAAGAGATACACTGGCTTGTGCTCCCTAGTGGCTGGTTTAATAATAACAGTTATAAAATTTATTGTAAAACTTGCTTCCATTCATCTGTAATACACACGTTTCATTGGTGCAGTCAAGCTGTAAACTGAGTTCTTTGTATTTTGGAGCAGAGCTGCACTCCTGAGTCTTTATGGCTCAGCCCAAGATAAATAAATATATGTTATCTTGGCAAAAATAAACAAATAAATAAATTACAGTTTGAAGCTGTACAGCTCAGACAACTTCACACCTTCAGGTGACAGGACATGCTTCATGAACTGAATTGATCTCTTTTGTGTTTTTTTATTTTACCACAGAATGCTCAGCTTAGTGTGATGACGTCACACCAACTTTGTGCTGTTTAAACATTCGGAAATGGAAAAAAACCCTGTTCTTACTGTTTTAGCAAAGTTTACATTGTTATACTGTTTATATTAGAGCATAAGAATCAGGTTTTTTTCAGTCAGTGAATTGCATAGTTACTGCCATAAAATTTCTGAATTCAGTTCAACCCCCCCAGAGAGCAGAGGGCACCAAAGTTTCCATTGACTTCCACTGAATCAGAGCTCAGACTTTTCACTTCAAACTGGAAGTGAAGGCTCTATTGAACTTGTCTCATTTCCTACATAAAACTCTGTAGACATTTAAAAAGTTTGCCTTTAAAAATAAAATTTACAATTTACAC
>NC_056498.1:10665616-10667053 GCF_014905685.2 Nematolebias whitei
GGTACTCCGGTTTCCTCCCACAGACCAAAAACATGCATGTTAGGCTGATTGGTAACTCTAAATTGTCCCTAGGTGTGAGTGAGAGAGTGAATGGTTGTTTGTCTCGTTTGTCTCTATGTGGCCCTGTGATGGACTTGCGACCCGTCCAGGGTGTACCCCGGCCCTCGCACAGTGATTGCTGGACATGGGCATCAGCGACCCCCGTGACCCAAAATGGAACAAGCGGGTAAAGAAAATGGATTGATGGACATATAATTTTCATACAGTGACTGTTTATTTGAAGCTTAATTCATTCTCTGCCTTTCTTTAATCTTTAGGTCTTTATCAGGGAGTGACGTCTGTGGTTACCATGGTGACCCAGTCATGTTCAGCAGCTTTTAGATTTCTTTGGATCTGGGCTGTCTTTAAACTTTTAGAGTTTACAAATGAAAACGTTTTGATGGCGTAGATGATCGCAGAAGTGAGTTCCATATTTCTGCAATGCAGAGAAGAAACTTGACGAATGTTGGAAATCCAGGCGGCTGCTGCTCTGGCTTCCTGTGACACCTCCAGTTAAATTTTTCTATCAGCCTTGTCAGAACCACCTCCATCTGAGAAATACATCCTCTGATTTTAAATCAGTCGCCACTTAAACTGAACACTCAGAGCTGTCGCAAACCAACATTGGTTTCTTTTTATTGTAAGCACACCCCTTCATTCAGTTCAAATGTAGCAGGACTTTAATCATTACACGCAGGTTGCAGGGTTCAACACAAGAAGAAGATACACAGTGTGTGTCTGTGTGTGTGTGTGTGTGCGTGCGTGCGTGCGTGCGTGCGTGTGTGTGTGTGTGGGTGTGTAGATGGTTGTGTCTTTGTTTTCAGGGCCCCTTTGACTGTTGAGTCCAGACTCTGAAGTAACTCTGAGTTTGCTTTGAGAACATATCTGGAGCAACTCGTTTGGTGACATATCTTGACGTGTTGTCAGCCTTGCTGGTAGACTTCCTGTTTTCTACAACGTAATTTTTTTTGCATCTCTGCGGTTTGTCTTGACCTCAAGCCAATAAAATTTGGTGGAATTTTATCTGTGCCACCACTTTATTTTCAATTCTGGCCCAGAAAGTGATTTGTCTTCCAATTAACGGTTGGTTTCTGTCACAAACACATCCACAGTACTTCTGTCCAGTTATGAACTAATTTGCTCATTTGTTTGAATAAAGGCCTAGCATTCATTCAAAGAATGCATATCTGCCAGTAAGATTGCGTTAAGAAAGATGGACATGTATAGGTCAAACTTTGAAAATAATAATTTTGTGCAATTTCATCTGCTAGTCCTCAGAGATGTGTTGGGGATGATTCTTAATCATCAACTTGATATTGGAAAATTTGATCAACTTAAAGCCATTTTTGTGATATATATATATATATATATATATATATATATATATATATATATATA
>NC_056498.1:10667063-10685702 GCF_014905685.2 Nematolebias whitei
ATATATATATATATATATATATATATATATATATATATATATATATAATTTTTTTTACCTGTGGCAGCCTGTCAACAGTCAGAGTGGACTTCATTAGTTTAAACATAATTTAAACAAAGCTCTCATGCTTAGAAAATGAGTTGTGGATGACTCTCATCCACAATCGAACATCATTTTTGGTAAATATCTGTAAAATTAACTGATTTGGAGTAAATTTTTGTCTTATAAAGGTAAACCAGGATATAGATGTATAACTATACTTTGGTTTTTGGCATTGGGTGACAATATCTATGGCATAACACTACAGTACATGGAAGAAGTCAAAATGATGTTTTTCTTGTCCAGCCTCAGCACGACTCACCCTGATTCAACCCACATCGGTTCTACACGTTTTAAGTAGTTTTCCATGTAAATAGGGCTGGGTTGTCACAGAGTAGCCACCTGAACCATCAATGGGTAAATAAGTGGAATAAAGCCATAAAACACTATTCCCTGCCGCCGTTTTCACAAAGACTTTGGCTGAGTCATGTTCCCTCACTGTGTTCCTCGAAGGGGGTCTCTGTGAGTATGGAGTTGGGGGTTCATTGCTACAAGCCATCCAGTCTCTATACAAGTTGTGCCAGAGTTTTGTTCTCATTGCCTGCAGTAAGTTGGACTCCTTCAGGGTGGGAGTTGGACTCCACCAGGGCTGCCTGCACTCACAAGTTCTGTTCATATCTTATATGGACAGAATTTCTTGGTGTGGCCAGAGAATGCAGACAATTTGGTGTGTAGACTCAGGAGTTTGTCGCTGCTGTTTGTGAATGATGTGCTCCTGTTGCCATTGCTGTATCTATCTCACATTGGAGCAGTTCGCAGACTGTCTGAGATGAGGATGACCACTTACAAATCTGACGTCATGATCCTCAGCCGAAAAAAGGTGGCTTGCACTCTCCTGGTTGGGAGTAAGGCACTGCCTCAAGTGGAGGAGTGTAGGTACCTTGGGGATTTGTTCATGGGTCAGGGAAGAATGGTGCGTGAAATTGACAGATGAATTGGTGCACCTTCATCAGTACTGTGTTCTCTGTGATAGTCCATTGTGGTGAAGAGGAAGATGATCCGCAAGGTGAAGCACTTTGTTTACTAGATGGTCTACATCCCTACCTCAGCTACTGTTAGAAACTCTGGATAGAGACAGACAGAACAAGATAATGGATACAGTTGGTCAAAATGAGTTTTCTCTGCAGGGTAGTTCAACTTTCTCTTAGACAGTGGGCGAGAAGTTTACTTATCTTTGGGAGACTCAGAGTAGAACCACTGCTTCTGAGGAGCCAGTTCAGGTGGTTTGGGCATCTGGGCACCTCTTTAGAGAGGATTTCTGGGCATGTCCAATTGGGAGGAGACTGTGGGGAAGACCCAGGACACTTAATGAGTGTTCTACATCCTTAACCGCAGTCAGTCTTAGTTTCACTGAGTTTGAAAATGAGAGATCATCTTGATCATCAGCTTTCTTCCCTTGACAAAATTCTTATGTTTAGACTTATAAAAGGCAAAGATGCTGCCAATGGCTCATTATGGTCACTATGGTAACCACACACCCGTGTCTGTCACTGTCTGACAGAACCCCTAAATACATAAGCAGACTGAGACTAGGAGTAAAAAGTAAGCCTCAAGCCAAAAGTCACTGAGCAAAACATACAAATCACTGTAAAATGTTTTGAACCGTGACAGAAGCGTCTGGTCATCAAACTTCTCAATTTCCAACCATTGGTCTACTGTTTCATGTGGGAGATATGACCAAACTAAAAAGGTTTGCTTTCAGTTTTAATGAGAGTTTTGAGCTGTCAGTTCAGTCACAAAAAGCCCAACTTTCTGAGACCGGTTTCACCACTGAGTGAAGTCTGAGCTGTAGAGCTGTGGTTCAACTGAAGGCACCTAGATGTTTCTTTTTCCTGAAAATGTGTCACATCTTATCCAAATAGATTCTACATCATTAATCAAGTAGCATTTTAGACGAGAGGGGATACATCTTTTAAAAAACAAGTGAAAAGTTCAGATGTCTTCTGTAGAACTATACAGGATTGTCCTAGAGACTCACCAACGTATTGAGCTTTCGATCTCTACAGAGGACTGCAGTTTCTTATTCTTTTCCCCAAAATCCCTTTGTTGTTGAGAAGAATCATTAGTTGTAGTCTTCTATTTTTACTATTTTTGTCTATACTGTACAAAGTAGTTACCAAATGTCATAGCCTTCATGTTTTCCCTGTAATTGTAGCATTACTAAAAAAGTGATTCAGTTCAATTCAATTCAGTTTATTTATAAAGCGCCAAGTCACAACAGAAGTCGTCTCAGGGCACTGAACAGAAACATTCATGTATAAAAATAATAATTTAACATTATTTATCTGAAGAGCAGTCTGTTTTGAATTTAACTCCCATCACAGAACTCTCATCTTGAGCAAGTGTAATGAGAGATAATATGCGTCTGATATTATCCTTTATTTAAACGGATTCTTTCATTTTTCTGGACTGAGTACTATCGTGCCTTGATTGATTAAATGTGGACGGAAACGTGTTTTATCTTTGACCCACCACAACAGTGAGCCGTTTAATTAAAAACGATTTA
Organism: Nematolebias whitei; assembly: GCF_014905685.2. Classification (NCBI taxonomy): domain Eukaryota; kingdom Metazoa; phylum Chordata; class Actinopteri; order Cyprinodontiformes; family Rivulidae; genus Nematolebias; species Nematolebias whitei. The sequence goes on from NC_056498.1 coordinate 10,669,669, forward strand.
AAACAACATCACACATTTACATTAATTGGCAGATTGATTACAATTAACACAGCTTAATTAATGAGCTTTACAATGAGAAATCATACGGCCATGATTTCTTACTTGCAACTGAAATACAACAGACATTTCTGAAAATATCTGGATTAATTACTGGCAGATAGAAGAGTTTTAAAGATGGGAAAATGAAGTTTAAATGGAGAGAGATGGGTGAGGGAAAGTGTCTGTATAACCAGAAACAACACGCTTCTTTGGACGCAGCTTAACCCACGATACACTAGCAGTTGAGATCGACTCTTTTACCTTTGCAGACGATAGTTTCGGCTTCGGTGTAGAGTTTTCTTTCAACTCTTTTCAGCGTCTCCGTAAGAACAGCTGTGACCTCAGGAGTCGTGAGATCATCACAGAACAGACTTCCTCATTGTTCAGAGCGTTCGTCGGGTAGAGCCACAGCGAGACGTCGTGGCATCGACGGACTCTTGTCACTCCATTAGAAACTGCTCGGAACTTCTGTTCCTCTGAACTTCTCTCGTTCAGGAACTTCTCGTTCGAGGTTCTCCCTGGAACTCTGGTTCTCTCTGGAACATTGTTCTGCTCTGGAACTTTGTTCTGCTTGGAACTAGGAAGTGTCGACCCTTTTAAAGAGGTCACTTCCGGTTCCTCTGAGAACTTCCTGATTGGTTGAACGAACCAACCGGGGTGTGGTTTTTAGTGACGTCAGAGGGTCACTACAGTCAAGGAGACAGAGTAGATGTTTTAAGAACAGACAGAAAGATGTTTTGATGAAACAGAGACATTTAGGAGCCAGTCTCCTTCTATCTATCTGAGAGAGTTAAACATGACATTTCGTTCCGATAAACATGTTTTTGACCGTTCCTTGACTTTTGACCGACATCACAACTTGCTCATTTCAGACAGAAGATCAAAAAAAATGCATAATTACTTTGTAACAGACATCTAACTTGATTTCTACTTTGAATGAGGATTAAAAATCATTTATACTGTTTCACAGTTGATTTAAAATGAGTAGTTCACTTCAACATTTAAAATGGTTTGAACTAAACACACTTTGATTATCAAGATATTGTAAAATAGTAATGATAATAAACAGAGAGTGTTCTTTCAATTGATCCGTGCAGGACACACTTAGAAAGTCTCTGGATGAGCTTAATCTGTGTTTCTGGACTCAAATCAATGAAATAACAGTTCCTGTCCCAGGAAGGCTTTTGACCTGAGGCTTAGTTCACTACACAAGCATTAAGGTGACAGTGGAAAGGAAAAACTCCCTCATGAGGAAGAAACCTTTAGCAGAACCAGGCTCAGGACAAGCGGCCATCTGCTTAGACCAGCTGGGTTTGAGAGAAACAGGAAGGAGGAACAGATACACAATGGCAGGTCAAGAAACACGTTAAGATAGATATAGTATCAAATGGAAACTGTTCAATTTTAGTAAATCATTTAAGAAAATGAGGTCAGTTTGTCCTCTAGTAGTATAAGTCTATAGCAGCATAATAAGCCGACCCTAACTATAGGATTTATCAAAAAGGAAAGTCTTAAGCTCAGTCTTAAAACTGAACAATGTGTCAGCCTCACGGACAGAAACTGGAAGTTGGTTCCATAAGAGAGGAGCCTGATAACTGAAAGATCTTCCTCCCATTCTGCTTATGGAAACTTTAGGAACCACGAGTAAGCCGGCAGTCTGAGAACGAAGTGCTCGGTTAGGAAAATATGGAACAATAAGATCTTCAAATATGAGTGATGAAAATGAAAAAAAAAACTTCTTCTGGATGGTGTTGGGGTGATTTTATGGCTTTCTTATTAATAATATATCTCTACTTGTGTTTCAGTCACGGTGGTGCAGGGACAAATGCAGACAGCGTCTGTGGATCAGCCTACAAAACTGTCCTTACGCTCTGTGGAGGACCAGGAGACCACCCTGCCCTGTCACCACGAGCCGAAGGGGGATGATGTGGTGGTGCAGGTCACTTGGTCCAAGGTGAACCCCGATGGCTCCAAAGATCAGATGATCACTGCTCACTTCACTGATGGACAGACAAGTATGCTGAGTAACGTTGGGCTTTATGTTGTTTTATGTAAGACTTTATATAGACATTATGAGTTCTCTCCCCTCCCTTCCTGCAGCATTCGGGTCGTGGTCTCAACGTGTACGTTTTCAAAGTGATAAACCCACTGTGGACTCATCCCTGATCATCTTGAGCACACGGGTCTCTGATGAGGGAGAATATATCTGCCGCATCAGCACTTTCCCAACTGGAAACTTTGACACAGAGATGTCCCTCATTGTATGGAGTGAGTCCATCTTTCATTGTTCGGATGACGCATCCTCAACACCCACACTATCAGTTTTTTCAGACAATAAGCTGATGTACCTTTTTCTAAAAATAAGTAGCATCAGGCACAACAAATATTATTGAGGAGCCCATAGAATGATTCTGGCTAAAACATTAAATAGAAATAACATCACATGGCTTTCAGAGGCCAGATCAATTTTGCCTTGTTACGCTGTTTCACCTCTTCAGTTATTCTCTGAACTTTACTGAAAGGGTAAAAGTGGTGCACACAGTCTTACAATATGAAGGGATTTTGGCTTGAATGAGTAACTCGTTTAAAGTATCAGAGTAGTATATCAGATTATATAAAGTGGGGTTGAGGATTGAAGATTTTAATTGATCAGCACTTTGATGGGACCATGTAACTCTCCTCCCTGCAGCCATTCCCATTTCCTCTGTGGACCCTGTGGTTGTAGTGGAGGGGGAGCCCTACAAACAGGTGGCTTCCTGTCGCTCTGTGGGCCACCCGCCACCAAAACTCTCCTGGGACACTGAGCTGAACGGACAAGTCGTCAACCGCTCCTCTGACAACGGAGCAGTCTCCACACACTTCTCCCTGTACCCTCTCAGGGGTCTAAATGGCAAGAAGCTGGACTGCCTGGTGTGGCATCCCCTTCTACCCACCCCACGCAGGATTGAAAACCAGCTGGTGGTGCACTGTGAGTATCCATCAAGGTTACACAGAGGAGGTGGAATAAACAGTTGGAAGTAGTCTTTTCTTCCCCCCCCCCCCACCCGGCACGACCAACACAGTTCATAAAAGTACAAGAACATTTCTGAAAATTACAGTGGCCCTCAGGTGTAAATGAACAACATTTGAAAAAACAGAATTACATTAGAAAAAACACAACAAAAACAATAAAAACACAACATTTGAAAAATAAAACAGAATTACGTGTGAAAAAAACGACCAAAAAAAAAACCAACAGAGTTGCATTAAGCCAAAGCAGAAGTGGTCAAAGTGGAAGTGGCCAAAGCAGAAGTGGCCAAAGTGGAAGTGGCCAAAGCAGAAGTGGCCAAAGCAGAAGTGGCCAAAGCAGAAGTGGCCAAAGTGGATGTAGCCAAAGTGGAAGTAGCCAAAGTAGAAGTGGCCAGAACCACATTTGGAAAAAAACAAAATTACGTTTGAAAAAACGTAATTACATTAAGCCAAACCAGAAGTGGTGGTGGTGGTGGTGGTGGTGGTGTGTGTGTGTGTGTGTGTGTGTGTGTGTGGGGGGGGGTGTTAGTGGGTTTTTTTTTAAACTTTATTAACATAAAACTACGGTGGCCCTGAAGTGGTTGGGCTTAATATAATTCCATTTTTTTCAAACATAATTCCATTTTTTTCAAATGTAATACCTTTTTCCAAATGTGATTCCGGCCACTTCCGCTTTGGCCACTTCTGCATTGGCTTAATGTAATTCTGTTTTTTCAAATGTAATTCCATTTTTTTCAAATGTTGTTCATTTACACCTCAGGGCCACTGTAGAAAATATCTTAAAGTGTGTCAATGTAGCTCCTATCAAATATCCCAACGTCAAACGTCTTTGAACAAACCCCAAAGGAATTCAAATAAACCTTAATGCTTCTGATGCACGATATTAAAGTGGGTTGAAGTTACTGTGTAGAAGAAGAAAGGTGTTTTTTGTTTGTTTGTTCGAGGCAGCTCAGAGTGATGGATCCTGGTGAGTAGAAGGAGCAATTTTATCCACCACCGGGTGCAATGGCAGAGCCAAGGGGTAACCAATAAGATTAATCTTCGGCCACCACACCATTCATGTTAGGGAATTATGCTTTCTAGTTTTATGTTGCTTAAAAGTATAGTTTCCTCAAATTAATGGGGTGGCCCTTGCACTCTAAAAAGTCATTCCGAGTCGTAGTAAATTTCACTATATTTATAAGTTATATTCCCTTAATAAAATCTCTGACTATCACATAACTGATTATTTAAGTTGGGTATACTGACATAAATGTTAAAAAATGTATCATAGGTTTTTGTGTTAGATTAAGGTATTTTTATTTTTACATTTATTTAAGAGAAAAACTTAAGTAACTTGTTCACAAAATATCTTTCGTACAGGTACTTAATATCCATCCATCCATCCATCCATTTTCTTCTGCTTATCCGGGGTCGGATCGCGGGGGTAGCAGCCTAAGTAGGGAGGCCCAGACTTCCCTTTCCCCAGCCACTTGGGCCAGCTCTTCCGAGGGAATCCCGAGGCGTTCCCAGGCCAGCCGAGAAACATAGTCCCTCCAGCGTGTCCTGGGTCTTCCTCTGGGCCTCCTTCCGGTGGGACGTGTCCGGAACACCTCACCAGGGAGGCGTCCAGGAGGCATCCTAAACAGATGCCCGAGCCACCTCAACAGGCTCCTCTCAATGTGGAGAAGCAGCGGCTCTACTCTGAGTCCCTCCCGGATGATCGAGCTTCTCACCCTATCTCTAAGGGAGAGCCCAGACACCCTGCGGAGAAAACTCATTAACTCATTCTTTCGGTCACAACCCAAAGCTCATGACCATAGATGAGGGTAGGAACGTAGATAGATCGGTAAATTGAGAGCTCGCCTTTTGACTCAGCTCTCTCTTCACCACGACAGACCTGTACAGCGCCTGCTTCACTGCAGATGCTGCACCTATCCGCCTATCGATCTCACGCTCCATTTTTCCCTCATTCGTGAACAAGACCCCAAGATACTTGAACTCCTCCACTTGGGGTAGGACCTCCTTCCCGACCCGGAGAGGGCACTCTACCCTTTTTCCGGCTCAAGACCATGGCCTCGGATTTGGAGGAACTGATCCTAATCCCAGCCACGTCGCATTCGGCTGCGAACCGCTCCAGCAAAAGCTACAAATGGCCACCCCTTTGCTCCACCATTTTGACTGGACTCAGACAAGAAATAAATAAATAAACAAACAAATAATAAATAAATAAAATCTAACTCTATTCTTCTACACAGAGTAACACGTGTACTCTTGTAATATATTGCACTAAAAACGTTTACCTGTGTTGGAGAAAAATATTCTCACTTCTCTTACTCAAAAAGAACCACACTTGATGGCGGGAAAATATTTTTAACCAGTATTTACTTACAAGGTCAGATTTTCAGGACAGGTTACATAAAGTACACACATGAATACGAGTCACGAGAATCTACCACAAGCTGCCTCCTCCACTTGCTTTTATAGCCTTATCAGTTCAGCTGAGTTCACAGAACTTGGAGGTGTCCGTGGCTGCCAGCTGCTGCAGCCTCACTCAGCTCTATCTGCTAACCTAAGCATGTGTTTCATGGGCAGAGTTAGATTCTCAGCCATAGTAATACAAACATCCTTAAACTTTGACCAACAATTCCCAGCAAGCTGCATTCTCTGTTCAATTCTAGTCCAGAAAAACACTCATCTGTAAAACTACAAACATTCACTATTCAAATCCTTCAGCAATGGGGGACACACACCTGCTTCTTTATTTACTAAATGGCAGGAATCTAAAAATCTTGAAAAAAACAGAACATCAGCCATGTATTCATAGGAATGCTTTCAATACAGTGACACAAAGTATTGAAGCACAATTATCATATTAACATCATATTTACATTGAATTAAAGGATAGAACAAACTGGATGAATGTAGACTGCATAAAAATTCTTCAAAAGGCTTTTCTAGCTATCACAAAGAGAAAAGGTTTAAAGTTGGTTTTGAAGTTGGAAATGTAATACATCTGCTTTCAGAAGGCAGAGAAATACTAAAAACAATGACATGAGTGGAGAGGGCCGGACCCCCTTTTCTTACATCTGCAATCTGATAGTCCTGAATGACTCATGTGAGTAATCAGGAGCAGGGAATCATAAGGAGGGCAGCGTCTATGGAGTCAATGTGCAGTACAGCCGATGTGTTTAGAAGTAAGACGTAAGGGTTAGAAGGTATTCAGTCAAATCTATCTGTAGTCAGTACAGGGAGACAAACTGCAGTCATCTTTTCCTCCATTGCCTGAAATGAATAATAATAATAATGTTACTGTTCTTCCTTCCAGTCCCTCCACATGCTGAGGTGTCTGGGTACAAAGAAGACTGGACTGTTGGGATGGAAAATGCAGTCCTGAGGTGCATAAATGGAGGAAACCCTAAACCAGTTGTTACCTGGACCAGGTACAGGGAGACTCACCTGCTGATTACATGTCTAAGTCTGATGTGTCTGGTCACTGTCGCTTTCCTTCTCCCAGAGTCATGATGCCCAATGATTTGATTTAAATAAGCTGTTTGGTGAAGTTACAATTAGATTGTCCTCAGCGTCCAAAGATGGCCCAGTAACTGTTATTACCATCCAGGGATTACAGACGTAGAGTACCCAGTAAGTGTTGGAAAGTCTTTTAGTCTGTTCCAGTTCAAACACCACGTTTACATAAATGTACAGTAATCATGAAATGTGAGTCCAGCTTCAACTAGTTCTTGTGCTTTTTTAATATAGGGACATAAAATATCAGTTCCTTGTCAGATTTAACATGAGATGAACACAACATCAAAGACTGTGAAGGAATACATATCACCCGCTACAATTCATGCCAGAGTTTTATATGAAGATCATCTGATGATGTGAAGGAACAGAGTTATTGATCAAACCATGTAAATCAAACAGTATATGGTCTGTGGGTCAAAAGTGGCCCTTGGACAAGCTCCATCTATCCTCTATTATCCTTAATTGTAAAGAAAACAACTTTCTGATAAGTTGATGAAAACCTGCATTTTATTGTTGAAACTTAAAGAAGTCTTTATTAAACATCTTGGACAAATAAATCAGAAACCTTTGAATTAGTCTTTTATTCCTAGAGTATTGGGTATCATGATCTGACTTGCGTGTTCGAACCCACGTGCAGGAAGGGAATGAGGCTCCAGTAAATAAGTCAAAACAGTTTATTAATTAAATAAACAAAACAAAATGCTGTCGGGGCAGCAAACTTACTTTAGGAGGACACACAGGGATACAGAGCATGAAGCCTTAGGACAAGGACAATCCAGAGACACTGACAAGACACCAAGGGGCTGAATATATACAGACACTAACAAGGTGAAATAACTGACACCTGCGGTGATTAGGATTAGACACAGGTGCGACAGTGCTGGAACACAGGAGGAGAAATGCTGAGGGGTGACAGGCAAACATGAGGGAAAACACAACATGTAAGACAAGACCCCAGAAACCCTACATTGGGGAGTCAGTTTATTTTATTTATTAGCCCTCATGCCATGCTACAACAAGAACAAGCCTGAAAAAATGTCTTCAATTCAATTCAGTTTATTTATATAGCGCCAAATCACAACAAAGTTGTCTCAGGGCATTTTACAGGAACATTCACATACATAAAAGCCAATTAGTAAAGTTCTCTATCTAAAGAATCCAGCAGACAAGTTGAATCTTCACTTCGTTGCAGTCTCCCATCCTGAACAAGCAAAGTGGCAACAGTGGAAAGAAAAAACTCCCTTTTAAAAGGAAAAAACCTCCATCAGAACCAGGCTCAGGACAAGCGACCATCTGCTTTGACTGGCTGGTTGAGAGGACAGGAAGGAGAGACAGACGAACATAAAATGGTAGGTCCAGGTAAAGGTCCAGGTGAACCTGAAAGACAAAAAAAACACATGTTAAGGATAGAAAAAATAGTTACAAATACAAAACAGGTTGAGCAGAGTAAGTAAAGACAGTAGCAGAGTGAAAATTGTGGTCAGTTTGTCCTCCAGCAGTCTAAGCCTATAGCAGCATAGCTAAGGGACAGCTCAGGAAACCCAAGCCGACCCTAACTATAGGATTTAGCAAAAAGGAAAGTCTTAAGCCTAGTTTTAAAACTGGATAATGTGTCAGCCTCACGGACAGAGATTGGAAGTTGGTTCCACAAGAGAGGAGCCTGATAACTGAAAGATCTTCCTCCCATTATGTTTTTGTAAATTCTAGGGTCCACAAGTAAACCTTTAGTCTGAGAGCAAAGTGGTCTGTTAGGAAAATATGGAACAATAAGATCTGTAATATAAGATGGAGCCAGGTTGTTGAGAGCTTTGTAGGTTAGAAGTAAGATTTTGAATTCTATTCTGGATTTTACAGGGAGCCAATGGAGAGAAGCTAAAACTGGAGAGATACGATCTCTCCTACTAACTCCAGTTAAGACTCTGGCAGCAGCATTTTGTATCAACTGAAGACGTTTTAAAGAAGTATTTAGACACCCAGATAATAAACCATTGCAATAGTCCAGTCTAGATGTGACAAATGCATGGACCAGTTTTTCTGCATCATTTTTAGATAAGATGTTTCTAATTTTAGCGATATTATGCAGGTGGAAGAAGACGGTTCTAGTAACGTTTTTAATGTGGAGGATAAAAGACATGTCCTGAACAAAAATAACACCAAGATTTTTAACATAATAGCTGGAGGACAGATTAATGCCATCTAAGGAGGGAGAAAGATTGAAAAATTCATTCCTAAGGTGCTCAGGTCCAAAAACCAAAACCTCAGTTTTGTTTGTGTTCAACAGGAGAAAATTAAGGGTCATCCAGGTTTTTATGTCTTTAAGACATGCTTGTAATCTAAGTAGCTGATTGGATTCATTGGGTTTAATGGACAAATATAATTGTGTGTCATCAGAACTTTGGTGTATGAAGAAGATTTATTATTTACATTTACAAACTGGAATCAATCAGATAGACATGATTTAAACCATTTTAGAGCCGTTCCTGTAATTCCAACATCATATTCAAGCCTCTGTAGTAAAATATTATGATCAACTGTATCAAATGCAGCACTGAGGTCTAACAGGACCAGTATAGACACAAGTCCATTGTCTGAGGCCATGAGAATATCATTAGTGACTTCTACTAGTGCTGTTTCTGTGCTATGATAAGCTCTAAACCCTGACTGAAACTCTTCAAACAGATTATTTCTTTGTAAATGTTCACGCAACTGACCTGCAACTATTTTCTCTAGAATTTTTGAGATGAAAGTTAGATTAGATATAGGTCTATAGTTGGACAGAATTTCTGAATCAAGGTCAGACTTCTTAAGTAAAGGTTTAATTACAGCAACCTTAAAGCGCTGTGGTACATAACCATCCATTAAAGACAAATTAAGTAGATCCAAAACGTGGACATTAATTTGGGGAAATACCTCTTTAAACAGTCTGGTTGGGATGGGATCTAGCAGACATGTGGATGGTTTGGATGAGGTTATTATTTTTGACAATTCAGAGAGCTCAACAGGACAAAAACTGTCCAAACATAAATCAGGCTCTAGTGAAATTTTTAAAGTTGCCTCATTTGACAGGGGGCTAGAGATAGTAGAAGGAAGGTTTGAATTTTCTCTTTAATTGAAATAATTTTATTTATAAAGAATCTCGTGAAGTCATCACTACTTATAGTTGTAGGGATACATGGTTCAACAGAAATGTGCCTTTTATTTAGTCTAGCAATAGTACTAAACAGAAACCTATGGTTATTTTTATTTTCCTCTATGAAAGATGAGTAATATAAAGTTCTAGCTTTACGGAGAGCTTTTTTTATATGTTAGCAGACTATCTTTCCAAGTTGAATAAAATTCTTCAACATTAGTAGAGCGCCATTTTCTCTCCTGGTTTCTAGATGCCTGCTTTAAAGTATGTAACTCAGAATTGAACCAAGGAGCCAGTTTCCTCTGATTGATTACTTTCTTTTTCAGTGGAGCAATTTTCAAGTGAAGTTTGCATTGAAGTTGTAAGATGATCAACTAGATGATCTAAGTCATTGTTCTCTGATGCATTACTCTGCAAGACAGAGGAAAACATTGATGGAAGAGATTGTTTAAATTTGGTTACAGCATTTTCTGATAAGCACCTGCTGAGATGAAATTTACTCTCAGTGACTGTGTAGTCATTTAATGTAAACTCAAAGGTTATTAAAAAATGGTCGGACAGAATAGGATTTTGAGGAACTATTACCAAGTCCTTAATCTCTATACCATAGGTCAGAACTAAATCAAGAGTGTGAAGATAAGAATGAGTAGATGTGCGGACGTTTTGGGTAAAACCAAATTAGTCTATTAAATTATTAAAGGCTATGCTTAAGCTATCACTTTCAACATCTACATGAATATTGAAATCACCCATTATGATGATTTTATCAGTATTTAATAATAAGTCAGTTAATAATTCTGAGAATTCAAACAAAAACTGAGAGTAAGCGCCTGGTGGACGCTATATAACAACTTGTAAAAGTGGCTTTTCTGATTTCCATTTTGGATGAGAAAGACTGAGGGACAGCGATTCAAAAGCATTATAACTAATAACTGATTTGGCATTAATCAATAATCCTGACTGAAAAATAGAAGCTACTCCTCCACCTCGGCCAGTTGTTCTAGGAACATGAAAATTTAAATAATTAACAGGAGTGGATTCATTTATACTAACAAAATCCTCCTGTTGTAGCCAAGTTTCTGTCAGACAGAATAAATCAATATGATGATCAGTTATCAGTTCATTAACTAACAGGGATTTAGAGGAAAGAGATCTGATGTTCAATAATCCACATTTAATGATTTTATGATTTTGCTCTGGTAAAGTAATTGTGTTTATTTTAATACGATTTTTATGGTTTATATTTTTAGAGCTGATTTTTGGTTTATTTAATTTGAGCCGTGGGCGAGTTGACACTGTTTCAATGGGGGTGTGGGTGGGTAACAGAGGAGAAGCAGCAGAGAGGTGTGGAGGACTACAACTCTGCTTCCTGGACTGGACCCTGGGTTGTCATTAATTTGGAGGATAAACAAAATCAGCCATATTTCTAGAAAGAAGAGCGGCTCTGTCCAAAGTGGGATGGATGCCATCTCTCCGCATCAGACCAGGTTTTCCCCAGAAAGAACTCCAGTTATCTATGTAGCCCACGTCGTTGTCAGAACACCACCTGGACACCCAGCTGTTAAACGACGACATATGGCTAAACATGTCATCGCTGGTCAGGTTGGGGAGGGGGCCGGAGAAAACTACGGAGTCCGACATGGTTTTAGCAAAGTCACACACCGAAGCAACATTAATTTTAGTGACCTCCGATTGGTGTAACCGGGTGTCATTACCGCTGACGTGAATAACAATCTTATCGTATTTAGCCTTAGCCTTAGTCAGCAGTTTCAAATAAGATTCTATGTCGCCCGTTCTGGCCCCCGGAATGCATTTAACTATGGCCACTGGAGTCCCTAAAGCCACGTTTCGGACTATGGAGCTTCCAATAACCAGGGTCTGTTTCTCAGCGGGTGTGTCACTGAGCGAGGAAAATCTATTAGAAACGTGAACGGGTCGGTGGTGAACTGGGGGCTTAGCCTTAGCACTACGCTTGCTCCGGATTATGTGTGTTAAATTAATTTTCCTGTTCTCCACTTAGTCCTTCAATTGTGTTAAATATCTTGATTTGGTCCTCTGGAAAAATAAATGTTGCCCGTCCCTAAGATGTTCTGTTCCATCTCATGAGATACTACAAGATCTCACTAAATGTTTTAGCTTTCTCAGTATGCCTTGAAGACGACGCCAAACTCTAGATCAGTTTTTGCCAATAGGGCAAAGCTACAAATGTTAAAGTGGTGAGGTCAGTCAGCTGTAGTGACTTGGACTGACTCTAAAAGACAATCAGTGTCCAGCACATCCAATGAGTACGCCATGAGAAATTAAAAAAAAAAAATCTTTCCACTGGTTTATGAGGATGGTGACGAACACAGTGCTCCACGGTGGTTCAGTTGATAGAGCTGTTGCCTTTCAGTGAGGAGGTTGCCAGTTCAAATCCCTGTCGGGGACCTTTCTGGGTGGAGTTTGCATGTTCTCTCTGTGCGTGGGTGGGTTTTCTCCAGGTACTCCAGTTTCCTCCCACAGACCAAAAACATGCATGTTAGACTGATTGGTAACTCTAAATTGTCCCTAGGTGTGAGTGAGAGAGTGAAGGGTTGTTTGTCTTGTTTGTCTCTGTGTCCCTGTGATGGACTGGAGACATGTTCAGGGGTGTCCCGCACCCCTCAAACAGTGATGGCTGGATATGGGCACCAGTGACCCCTGCGACCCAAAAAGAAAGAAAGTGGGTAAAGATAATGGATGGACGGTTTATGAGGATTTTTTATAATCCTCCCCACACACACACAACTAGGAGTGCACCGATTTATCGGCCCCAATCTCAATGTTGGGAGATCGACAGATACTTAAATGAGAAACCAATTTTAACAATTTTTTTTAGTTTTAACAACAATTGTCTGAACTTCATTTATATTTCAGAGCACTACCTCATGGACAGTTAAAACAAGTTTGTATTGTTTCTAGGATATTGCTCAAGGGTATGTTTTATAATGAAATAATATTGGAAAATTGAAGGTGCATTGTGACCTTATAACACCTGATAGTGTTGCTTATAAAACAAAAATGTATCGGCCAAAATCTGAATCGGCAGGTCAGGCTTTTTAGAAATCGGTGATCGGCCAGAAAACTGCAATCGGTTACACACAACATTACCAGGCAACAAACAACACATGATGATTACACAAAATAGCTTTTCTTTTAAACAAAGCAAAACCTGAACGTTGAAAAGATCGTACAAAACAAAGTCAACCAGGAGACTCAGCAGCTCGTGGAACTACCTTCAGCAACAATCACTAACTGTCTCGTGTGTCATGTTATCAGTCTCTTCCATCACTCTTCGGGAGTTTTTTGTGTCCACTCTTTAACACCAGAGTGCTTCATTGCATTGAAGTGTGACGGCGTCTTTTTATGCAACATGTTTTTTTAAGTATTACTTCATCATTCAGTGGGTTTGAGCACTGAATATAGATTTTGCAACACCTTGATGGTTTTTCTTGAACCATTTTGTTGCCCGGCTGCAAATGTCATCTGCCCATACCATCAGTCCTCCACCACTGTGCTAACTAGTTGGCACGAGGTGTTCACTGCCTCTAAACAAGCAACTGATTGGACACATTTTCATGAGTAGTGTTGTACTCTGCTTTAAAACCGGATAAGGGTTTCACTCAGATGCTTGACTTTCTGTTTAAGTCACCTCCTTGTCAGCTAATTCTGTTGGTGGAAGGAATTCTTTCAGGGCGTGGAGCTGCGAGAAAAAAAATGTTGTCTACGAAAAGGAAGCGCGATGATTCCCACTTGTTTACGGGAGGTGCCATCTGGGTTTATTGGGGAGAACTACGTATAGAACCAGTGCCTCGGAGATGAATTATGAAATACCTGATGTTCGTCATGAAAAGCTTCAGTGATTAACGTTTACTGGACTATTACTCAGAGACACACGGCGAACTGGGGCAAAAATCTGACACACTTGAACACAACACGTGTGACAGCCGCTGCAGCATGTAAACCTGTTGGGAGTAAATGGCGGCAGGTGAAGTAATAACTTGTGTCACAGTGTCGTGTTACGGCTTGTGCTGAAAGCAGACAGATTAATCAGTTTCACACGAAGGAGGGTGGAATGGGGTGAGAGGAAAAGTGGAAGGGATGAGTGATTAAAGGAGAGATAAATCAAGTTGGGTGGAGCTGGCTGTGTGGGGGCTGAGAGGGCCAACAGGAAGTGAATTATGTGGATTTGTCAGACGAGCGTTTTGAGATGTTATCAGTCTGATGTGTGCGAGTAAAAACAATCAGTCCTGCCTCCTTGGAGGTTTGCTGCTGTGAATTTACCTGGTTTGAATGTTATCAGCCAATAAATGGCCCATTATCAGTTGTTATCCTCATATGTAGCGTTCAGACTGCCCCTTCTGTACCTCCTAGTGGGTACGTTGTTCATTCAACCTTTATTTATACAGGTTAATCCCATTGAGCCTCGGGGACTCATTTACAAGAGAGACCTGAATTTTTTTTAACAAGGCGTGATGATAACAGTGGACTACAACGACAAGAATAGACAATCATAAAAGATGCGTACAAATTTAATTATTTTTTAACAAGTTAAAATAAAATGGCAACCCAAAAGGAAAAATAGCAAAAAAAAAACAGCTAGATTATAAGGCGGTGTAGAAAACTAAAAACAGGAACATGTCTGCATTGTTTTTTGTCAGGAACTTGACAGATGTTTGAAGTCACTTAGAGAGGTCAAGGTCGAGAGCTTCAGGTCTTTTTGTAAGATATTCCAGGAAACAGGAACGGAGTAGGAGAAGGCCCTTTTGCCAAGTTCAGTCCTCACTGAGGGAACACTGCAGGTAATAATGTTCTGAGAGCGCACGCTGTAGCTGCACTCACGCAGTGACATGTAGGAGGAGATGTATGAAGGCAGCAGACCAAGAAGTGATTTAAAGATGAAAATGTACCAGTGAGAGAGTCTGTGTGAAGTTAATGATGTCCAGTTAACCAGTGAATACAGGGTGCAGTGGTGGGTACGACAATCACATCCAGTTATGAATCTTAGTGCACCATGATAGACAGCATCCAACATCTGCAGGGTTCTTGTAGGAGCGTTCATGTAAATAATGTCACCATAATCAATGGATTTCTTATTTATTTATAGGAATCGACAAACTCAGTAGGGACACCATTTGAGGGCGGCTGTAGCTGAGTGGTTAGAGCAGTCGTCCTCCAATGCGAGAGTTGGGTGTTCGAATCCACCAGCAGTCACATGCTGAAGTGTCCCTGGACAAGACACTGAATCCTTCATAGCCTCCGATGTGTGTCCCATCAGTGTATGAATGTGATAAAGCTCTGATTAGTCTATTTAGAATGATTTGTTCAATTAGCTTTGTAGATATCTAGTAGAGTGTTGTGTGGATGGGTGAATGAGGGCACAGATTGTAGGTAAAGCACTTTGAGTATCTTGAAATAAGATAGAAAGGCGTTATATAAGTACAGTCCCTTAACCAAAATCAGAGGAATAACTGCTGGGACCGACTTCCTATTTGAAAAAAGCATTCCTTTGGTTTTGTCGGTGTTTAGGACAAGTTTGAAATGGAGCACGTCTGATTGAATGGTGTCAAAAGCAGACTGCAAAAGCTGGAAAGCCTTAGCAACTGTTTTAGCTCAACAATAAACAACTGTGTCATCAGCATAGAAATGTAAGTATGCATCAGGGATGTTTTGATCTACATTACGTATGTAGATTGTAAAGAGGGTGGGTCCTAAGACTGAGCCTTTTGGTACACCACTGTTTACTGTTAAATAACTAGAGGAAATGCCATTATGCTGAACACATTGCCTCCGATCTGAAAGATAGAGAACCAACAATGGTATGATCTGAGAAACCAATTTCTGAGAGCGTATAACACAAGATGTTATGATCCACACTGTCAAAAGCTTTTAAATAAAGTGCAGCACAATAATCCTTAGCATCCAGTGCTTCAACAACATCATTAAAAACCTTCAGTGAAGCAGTGGTTGTGCTGTGTTGTTTCCTGAAACCAGATTGGTGGGGAGGTAAGATGTTAAATGAGTCCAAATACTTTTTGATTTGAGAGGCAGCGTTGTTAGCGCTGATAGGCTCACGTGGTTAGGTTCAGAGTAAAAGGTAAGGGGGTTAATCTAAAAAAAGTTAAATCTGGTCCTCTGGACATTCAAAAAAAAGCAAAACAACAAAAAGATGTATAAACGTTTCGTCTCTCATCCGAGAGACTTCCTCAGTCTGAGGTGCTGTATTCAGCTCAGTCTCTTAAATAGCACCTTCTCAGAGTGGATCAACCAGTTTGCTGCTGACAACCAAAACCAGCTGATCACATGCTCAAGAAGGACCATCAGCCTA
>NC_056498.1:10685802-10689305 GCF_014905685.2 Nematolebias whitei
TCCAGGCCAGCGGTCACTCTTTCAGGGATGAAGATGTGCACATCCTGGATAGAGAGGAACGATGGTTTGAGAGAGGAGTAAAGGAGGCCATCTTTGTGAAAAGAAATCATCCATCATTAAACAGGGGTGGAGGCCTACGTGTTCAATTGTTCCCCTCTTAAAATGCTGTGATTGCTAGTATCACTCAGCCCTCTATGAATAGTAAACAGCCATCAGTGTGCTAATGATCCATTGTTAGGCTGATGGTCCTTCTTGAGCATGTGATCAGCTGGTTTTGGTTGTCAGTAGCAAAACTGGTTGATCCACTCTGAGAAGGTGCTATTTAAGAGACTGAGCTGAATACAGCACCTCAGACTGAGGAAGTCTCTCGGATGAGAAATGAAATGTTTCTACATTTTTTTGTTGTTTTGCTTTGTTTTTTTGTTTTTTTTTTGAATGTCCAGAGGACCAGATTTAACTTTTTTTTAGATTTTTCTACCTGGATTATTGAGCATGCATCAGGATGTAAGGGGGTTAAGTTTAGGGTCAGTGCTCTGGGTCATGTGTAAGGTTAGGTTTATGAAAAGGGTTACATAAAGCTCACAAAACCAAAAACCCTTCCTGTTTTACCCGCGTGCGACGCTGCATATTATCAGTGATACAAATGAAACATTAAAACTGCTAAGAGGTAGGAGGGACCATAACGTCCATTTAATGGGCTGATAACATCCGACACCGCTGTGTGAATTTTTGTGGCAGAGATCAAGCTCCAGTGTGTCTGAAGTGACTGACAGAAATGTGCTCGAACAACAAAAACATCTTGGCAACACCCTTCACACCTGCTGAAGCTCTGAGTCACATGGGCTGAATGACTCGTAGCGAACGAGACAGATTAATGGAACAAATGGCACATTTGACCTGCCCTCTTGGTCCACTTACAAATAAGGAAAATTGCAGCACTTTGCAACAAATAAGCCAACTGTTCATTGATTGTACAGCTCCATTAATGTGCAGCTCTAACGTGAGAAATACACACAATGTTCTTCCATTTGTTTGCAAATGTAGGTGGAGATCTGTTGAGTTGTACTGTGAGATTTATCAATAGACAGTGGTGGTTATTTCTTTTATCTTTGTGCATTTGCATTTCTAAAAGTAGTGTCTGACAATGAGGTCTATGGATCAGTGGTAGATTAATAAAACAAGAAAAAATATCAGAGCTGCTGCTGCAGCCGACTAGCCTCCAACTGTTGCCGTTCCGTGACCTTAGGCAATGATGTAAGGCCTTGAGCAAGAAAAAAACCTGACTGTTCAATTCAAAGAAACATTTTTAAAACCTAACATTTGACAACCCATAACTATTTGTTTTATAACTAAAGTACAAATAAGTTGTTTTTTTGTTTTTTTTATGGAAAAAAGACGAGAACCAAAACTTTTTTTGGCCTAGACTTAGCGTTTTTTTAGCTAGCCTGGTTTACGCAACACTTTGTTTGACTGAAACCAGAGCTCTTCTGAGGCAGCTCGGCAGTTGACAACAGCCCTTGTTCTCTCTGAAATCAAAGGTTTCTGAATCCTGGTCTCAGAGTGGATGGTTTTAGGGGAACCCCCTCAGAGGTGTGAAATACGCTGTGTGAAATCGCACATGTCCACTCCAGACGGCTGCAGTCCAAAGTTTTTCTGCTCTGACAACAGCTCCAATAAATGTCAGAGAGCAGAGTGTTTCTGTTACCCTTTGTCAGCATGGAGGAACAAACCAACAACATCCTCGGTCCAAAGGAACATTCATGTATTCACCAGTTTGGATGCAACTGTGGTCATGCTGACACTGCATGCATGATTCAGGGGCATGCATAAAGGTTGCCAGATAAGCATGAATATGTATTTTTACCCCCTACTTTTCTGTGCACATGTTCACCGAACACAACACACATCCCATCTTACAACACACCCACTCAGCACAGATGACAGTCTGAGTCAAAATACAATCATTTTAAAGCAACAGTACAAAAGTTCTTTTCTGGCAACACTGCCTGGCATGGAAACCAACCAACGTTTCCATGGAAAGCTGCTCTCTTTTTTTGTTTAATTGTCCTGATAAACATTGAAAAAACATAAACATTTCATTTCCAGAGGTCCTAATTCACTGCTGGCTGTGGTTTCACATCATGTTGAGGTGTGAAAGTAATATCTTTTTTATTTGTAGATTTTTTTTGCAGTTTATTAGTTCATTTAACAAGGATAATGCACAACAAATAAACATTACTGTAAATGTGGCAGAGTTAGCTGAAAGGCTACTTTTCACCTCCTTGGACAAGAGTCAAGATGGTATCAACCAAATTATTTAGACAATAAAAGGAGAAAACAAAGAAATGACACACTAGTTTTTTCATTTAAACAAACACATCGTCCAGGCCAACTCTGTTTACGTAGGCCGATTAAATCTAAGGGTCAAATGATCTAAATGAAGGAATATGTTCAAACACAAAGTAAAAGTTTTCAGAAAACAGGAGACATTGTCAGTTTTAGCAAAGACATTTTCTGTTGCTTAATATTGTTTCATCCCTGGAATTTTCTGCTCAACATTTCATTTTTTAGATAAATTGATAAAAATTTAAAAGATGGCTCTTTCTTTTCTCTATTATCTAACAAGCTTTGAAATGGACTGTTGATCTAACAAGGCTGTCATGTGCCCTGTGTTTGTTCTACCTGCAGAGCGGGCGGAGCGCTGCCTCAAGGAACACAAGTCACTGATGATAAACTGGTTTTTATGCGACCCCTGAACTTCTCTGACGGGGACGCCTATGAGTGCATGGCAAAGAACAAAGTGGGTGAAACTAAGGCGACGGTGAAGATTACTTTGGGAGGTAGATGACTGCACCATCAACATGGCGCACTGACACTCGTCATGACAATAAAAAAAATTTAAAAAGTTAATCTAATCTCTCCTCTGTCCTGTTCCAGAGTCTTCGCTGGTGGACCCCTTTGGCAACATGATCTATGTGGGGGCTGGGGCCGCTGGGCTCTTTATCTTGATGATGATCGTCATCATCACCCTCACTTGTCACCACAAACGCAAGAAAAAGAAGCTGAAAAATGAGCTGACTAAGAAAACGTATGAGAGAACATAATGTTAATTAGGATGAGATAACTTTAAGCATCTCCACAATGCAGAATCAAAAACTTACGATGGAGCTTTAGGCCCACGCTTAGAAATAAAAATTTACATTAAGAGAAAAAAGTCGTAATATTACGAGAATAAACTCGTAATACGTCCTGGGTTGGCTCGCACCTGCTGTGGACCATATACATATATGTAGACACCTCAATGAGCGTTGAATCATGCGTCCAAGTTGCCGGCGATTTGAATGTGGCAAAAGTGAAGCAATAGACAGAAGATGCCTCATTCACAGTGGAAACATGCAAAAAGCTGAACAAGACTGTTCTTTTCCGAGGTTTAGAATTTGCACACATACACACACACACACACACACACATATATGTATATATATGAAATGTGTATATATATA
>NC_056498.1:10689405-10695784 GCF_014905685.2 Nematolebias whitei
ACTGAGTCTATAATAACCATATATATATATATATATATATGGTTATTATAGACTCAGTTTTTTCATTCATTCAACCTTTATTTATACAGATTAATCCCACTGAGCCTTGGCGACTCATTTACAAGAGAGACCTGGAGGAAATGTTAAATATGAATATTTCTAAATTTATCACCACAGTAGTAGCGCTGTTACACACATTAATTGTTGTAAACACTCAAAAGAATACATATGTTGGTTTAGTGTTTATACCTATACTCCTAAATATCTAAGGTGTAAACATTTTTAATAATCACGTTAAACAAATGTTGTCTTTGGTGCCTGTTTGTTTTCTAAATATATTAGTGTGTGTGTGAATGACAGACATTAACTTAAAACACTTTGTAGAACAATGTTTTGTGAAGTTCAGTCCTTTGCTTTGCATTAGCTGACTGGCAGATCTGCCACATTCAATATGGCGGACGCACTGACGTACCGCTGTAGTCGCCAGCCCGCTCAACGAGGCGTCTATGTATATATGTCTATGCTGTAGACAGCCTCCAATGCGAGTCACTGAGTTTATGAAGTAGTCTGCAATCACTTCTGGGGCACTGTTTGTGAAATATGCCTCAATCCACATTATGTCATGACTAAATCCATCAATGCAGCCAGCAATGCCATACAGCTTCAGTTGATCATTCATCATTTTACCTCAGTTGTAAGACTGCTTTTTCGTTCATAATGTGATTTTTTTTTTCTTAGCGTGGCCCTAAACCTCTTGTCGTAATAACTGAATCCTTAAAGTTAGAAGTTTAATATGACCTAAAACACACGTGTCAAGCTCAAGACTCATATCTGGTTCTTGTTATCATTTTGACTGGCCCTCAAGATAAAAATAACAAAAGGCTAGCTAAATGCCCAGACACTAAAAGCAGATGGCTGCCCATCCAGAGCCCAGTTTTGCTTTGTGTTTCTTCCAGTTAAAGGGAGTTTTTCATTCCCACTGTCGCCAACGTGCTGCTCAGGATGGGAGGTTACGATAAAATGAAGATTTGATGCAATCTAATGGCTTCATTGGGAATAAATCTCTTTCTAATTAGCATTTTATAATGAATGTGAATGTTTTTGTACAATGCTCTCTGAATACTTTTGTTATGAATTGGTGAAACTGAATTGAATTGTGAAGCTAAATATCAGAGTCAGAGTTATGCCCCTTTTCCATTAGTACCGGTACGGGCCGACTGGACCCTACTTGGCCTGGTTCTGAGGCTTTTCCATTAGTACCGGTACTTAGCACCTGTTACTATTTTCAGTACCCTTGGCTCTGTGGTTTTAACCGGAACAAGTTAGAGAGATTTATTTGTCATTCGCATCTCTTGTGGTACATGTGGTGGAACGAGATTATGTACACAGGGTCCCAGTTACATCCAACAATAAAATGTAAAAGAAAAACAGTAATAAGATCTAAGATAAGAAATAAGAAAAACATCAGCTAAATAATACACTAAGCACTAATAGCATAAAAACATTATGTCGAACAGCAGCACAAACGTATACACGAACAAATATAGCAGAAGGCTAAGAAAAAGTAGCAAAAGGCTAAAAACAAGTCAAATGTAGCTAAAGCTAGCTAAAAGTGAAGAAGCCAAGTTAAAAGTTAAAGTAACAAAAGCTAGCTAGATCTGAAAGAAACAGCTACAGTATCTAAAAGCTAAAGGTAGCAAAATGCTCCCAAAAATCTAAAGTCTAGATAAAATTACTAACAAACTAAGTAGAAGCTAAAATTAGCTAAAGGCAGTCTAAAAGATACTATAGCAGGCTAGCTAACAATTAAAATAGGCTGGTTTAAAACTAAAAGTAAAAGTTGACAAAATAAGAGCAAAAGTGCTGAAGTAGATTTGGAAAATAAAAAGGTTTTGCTGGAACTAAAGAGATATCAAAACATTTCTGTGGGAAGAATTTTTGTAAGTAAAAATTTTCTAAAAGTATAAAAGTTACATAAACCAAAAGTCATAGCATCCGTCACCTGAATGAGCTGAATGTTTTGTTGTTAATGAAGGGGTAAAATACTACAAAGTTGCAGAAGTAGTTATATTGCAAAAATGTGGCAAACAACCGCACAGAAACACATTAAATAGTAAAGAACAAAGTAAAACAGGGTGATGAAACAGATAGTAACATAAGTCAACAAAGTAAGAAGACAGAAGAAAAATAACTATGTGTGGATTATTACAAGTGCACAGAGAAATATCCAATATTTAACCATCTCATTTAACTTGAAATAATCTTTGCATGTCCTTTTTCTTATCTCATGTTTGTCACAGGGAAGAATGCACTCTCTACAGACAAGCCTCCATCAGGAGAGTCAACTCTGTCCACACAGAGAAAGATGTGGTACGAGCACTAATTTATTCTGTATAAACTGTCCTGCTGCAGAACCAGTTTGTGTTTCCTGTTGTGTCTGCACATCCTGGTAGTGAGGCATGAGGAATGCTGCTCGCATGTTTCAAAAAGTCTAATATAGAAATGAAACAGTAGGACTTCATGCAGTGGGATTTTGATATTTGCATCTTAGGCTTCCTTTTTAAAAGTTTGGAGTTTTGTCAGAACATTTTGTTAGCTCTACCATAGGTGTTGCATCAATTATATGTGAAGGGGGCGTGTCCCCACTTACATTTAAAAATATTAGTTTGGACCCACCCACCCCCACCCACTTACCATGAAATATTACTTCACCTAGCATTGTTTCTATTTCTTTGTGAATGAATCCATTCCACTTGACTAAAAGAAGAATACTCAAACCACTAAAAGTCCACTCCAGGTTTTCCTAGTTACCTACAACAATTCACCACACCATATGCAGTGTTTCCCCAAGATCACTTGGTTTGACAGGGTGCTCATCTCTGAGTTTTTATGTGAGCGGGACAGGGGAAGGAGGGGGAGATTCCTCTGTGAAGTGCGCTAGTTTAGCGCTACATTTGTGCCAGCAGTTGTTGACCAGGGTGGGAGGTTAGGATGTGGGAGAGAAGTGGAGCACTATATCTGTAGCATCTTAGCTAACCCATCTGTATTGCACGCTGCTAGCTTAACTCTACGTTAGTGCTGGCAGTTGTCGACTGGGTGTGTGTGTGTGTTAGGATGCTAGGATGCGTGAGAGAAGTGCAGCATGCTGTATTCACACAAGGAGAGCTGTTGGTCAGGCTACTTCTTGTTGTGCCATTAACTCTAAAATAGTTATTGAATCAAGTGTTTTCTCGTGTAGGTAAACATAGACATTTAACAACCAGTTAAAATACACCAGAATGCAGGAAATGGTATCTACTTTATTCATCATTTTCTGGGGGAGAACTCCAGACCCCCCCCCCCCCATCAATGTGTCACCCCCCCACATTACAAATGCTTCTGACGTCAATGAGCTATACCATGTGTTTTTTCTTTGCAGACAGAAGAAAACATCCCTCTGAGGGTGGAGGGAACCCTGAGGACCAGCCTGTCTTCCCTCGGGGTCAGTCTTCGTATCTCACTAAATCTGCATGCAAAGCCGGGGCCTGGGACTGAGGCTTTACTATCCAGATGCCGCATGGCTAAGTTCTGAGCTTTCAATGTAGAGCACTTCAGATTAATATTATCAACACACTGGACTACTGAAGCCCTCTGAGTTCCTTCAACACTTCTTTTTCCTTGGGAGGTTTGGCTTCTTTGGCTTTTTTATTTTTTTAAGTGTGCTCGTTTTTCTTCACACTGCTTCAACTGTTTTCAAAAATAGTTGGTTAACTGGATCAAAACTATGACTCCACCCTCTGATTCTGAATGTACATTCAGTCTTTCAGTCTAGTTCAGCCAGTTCTTGGATGGAAGAATAGTTTAAATGTAGTATCTCTCTGGGTTGTAACACTTGGTGATTAGTTTATGAGTAGCTTTTGCAAGGAAGTCTGGAAAATGTGTTCAGAGTCTTCAACCACTCTGAGTCTTAAGAGTGGTTCTTAATTTTCCTTCCATGAGTTGCCATGGGAATTCTGAACCCTTCTTATTTTGGTGTCTGTAAATATCTATCTCTGAAGCTCTTTTTTGACTGGAGTTGAAACTTCTGGGGCTACAGCCCTGAATGTCCAGGTCTAAAAAAACACACCAGTGATTAATAATATTTATATAAAAAGAAAAGTTAAAATCTGCTGGAAATCTTCATTTCTAAAAGTTACTCCGGTAGTTCAAATCACAAACATGAGGACAAGGAGAGTTCGAAGTGGGCCGAGGCAGGTACAATGTGGGCAGTGAAATAATCTGCACATCAGCTGTTCAGGACATGCACACAGAAATAGGTGATCATGTTTTAAAACTGAGATTATGCAAAATGTGGCTGCATGATTCACCGATAACCAAGATGGCAACAAAAAATAGCCTCTGTCCCAGTAAAGTGGTGCCTGAGCATGAATATTAGTGGGTCGAATAATCCTTTCCTGAATTGTTGCACAAATTTAACAAATTGCAGGACATTTTCTGTGAAGAAAGACAGGATTAGTTGCTTGATATTTAATTTGTTGCTTTTTTGCGCACAAATGGTTGCTTTTCTCTGTCGTGCGGGCCGAGGCTGCGTTTTGTGAAAGCATCCATCCGTCCGCCCATCCATCCATCATCTTTACCCACTTCTTCAGGGGGCTGAGATGGGGTAGATGTAAGGCAGCCGACTTGGGTCCAGAAAGTCGCGGTTCGACTCCCAGCCATTTCCATATGTCGTGGTGTCCTTGAGCAAGACATCCAATCCCTAACTGCTCCCCTGGTGCTTACATAGCTGCCCACTGCTCCACCTGAGTGTATCCCAGGTGTGATGGGTTAAATGCTGAGAACTAATTGCACCATTGTGTGGAAACATACAATGATGACAATCTCAGACTTCCCTTTCCTTCCCCCTCCTCTTCAGGTCATGGGGGTCACTGGTGCCCATATCCAACCATCACCGTCTGAGAGGCGGGGGACACCTGGACAGGTCTCCAGTCCATCACAGGGCCACATAGAGACAAACAAGACAAACAACCATTCACTCTCTCTCACACCTAGGGACAATTTAGAGTTACCAATCAGTCTAACATACATGTTTTTGGTCTGTGGGAGGAAACTAGAGTACCTGGAGAAAACCCACACATGCACAGAGAGAACATACAAACTCCATCCAGTAAGGTCCCAGGCTGGGATTTGATCTGGTGACCTTCTCACTGAGAGGCAACAGCCAGAGGTGGAAAGAGTACTGAAAATTTGTACTCAAGTACTTGTACAATGCTTAAATTGCACTCAGTTACATGTAAAAGTACTGGTGTTGTAAAAAATACTTAAGTAAAAGTACAAAGTACTCTTCTCAAAAACTACTCAGAGTATTAATTACCTTTTAACCAATTGATGTTTTGTTGTGTTGTCAATAGAAGGCATTCAGCTTTATTTACTGTATATAATAAATATAAATATAAATATAAAGCACATATCTCAGACGCTCCGAAGCTCTGTCTTGTTTTAGAACCAGTTAAACGGATGGCAGTGACAATATCTGAGACCTTTGCATATTTAGCCAAACTAATATCCCACACATACAAACAATAAAAAAAAGCAATATCATACAGGTAACCTCGTGTACCGCAACGTTTTCTGAGATTAGATGAAGTCTTGAAGCTGCTATCACCGTAGAGATCAAACACAGTTTACATCTAGACACTGTCTCCTCTTCACCCTCTGTACATAATTTCGCTCCACCACATGTACCACATGAGGTGCGAATGACAATAAAGAAACTCTGACTCTGACTCTGACTGACTGACATGAAACATTCCTCCAGGTACAGACACGGGCACTTGTCCTCAGCCTTTACCTCGTCATTTTCTCTGTTGACAGTTTGTCCTCTGTCTCCATTTTGGCTTTGTCTCCAAATCTTCGGTCCATAAATGACTCTCTACTCTACAGAGTTGTCCTTTGCTTACGTCATAGGTAATTGGTGCGTTTGCGATCTGAGAGTCTTATTGGCTACAAAGATGCAGATGAACGATTTGAATGTTAATTCAAACTGCGGCTGTACTCAGTAACGGCTACTGATTTTAAAAGTAGCGAAGTATATTACATGGCCTAATTTGTACTTAAGTATTAGTAAAATTACACACTTGAAAGAAATACTCATTAAAGTACAAGTACCTAAAAATCTACTTCATTATAGTAATGTGAGCATTTGTAATGCATTACTTCCATCCCTGGCAACAGCTCTACCAACTGAGCACTGTACTGCTTATGAAAACCTAGTAAAAAAAAATAATACAGGTCCTTCTCAAAAAAATTAGCATATTGTGATAAAGGTCATTATTTTCCATAATGTAATGATAAAAATGAAACTTTCATATATTTCAGATTCATTGCACACCAACTGAAA
>NC_056498.1:10695884-10698085 GCF_014905685.2 Nematolebias whitei
ATCATTACATTATGGAAAATAATGACCTTTATCACAATATGCTAATTTTTTGAGAAGGACCTGTAAATCCAAAAATATCTAATAAATAAATCAGAGAAATAAAAGCTTCCCACATCCTCCTCCACCTTCAACTGAAACGTTTTTTATTTATTTATTATTATTTTAAAGTCAAATAGATCAAGAGGTAGCCTACACATCTGTTTGGATTAGATTTCTAAACATTAATACTCCAGATTATTAAAGTTAAATTGTTGGGAAAAAAAAAACATCTTTAGAAATAATCTAATTATTATAAAACTGAAGAAATGACACATGCATATTTCTTCACACCTTTTCCATTACAGCTCTAATCGTTACGTTCAGACGACACTTAATTAGTAAACAAGATCCACCTGTGGACAATTAAAGTAACTTTAGGTACTGGAATTAGTCCCAACAAGTCTGCAAAAATATCCTGTTGTTATTTAATAACAGGAACTACTTTTTGGGGAAGACTTTTTTTTTTTTGCCCTCATGGATCATCTTGGTATTTTCTTCACAATTTTGAGTCAAGGACTTAAAAGAGAAAATAAAAATGACTAGCTCTGTTCAAAACAAATAAATCTGAAATCCAGGACCTCAATATGTTTGTTCAACTTCATAGTCATTTTTCACAGAACTATGACCCTTGGTCATGACAATGGTCCATCAAAGGACCCTTTAGCCATTAATGAGCTCTTTCAGCTACATGGCTAGCTGACACCTTTTATTTAGTCAGGATCAGCTAATTAACTGTTGTTTGTCATTTGCTTCTTTCTGAGGTTTTATGCTGGTGAAGATTCTCAGTCATCCAGGACATGATGAATTCAAAAAGCATTCAATACAAAAACAACTGGACTTTATTTGTAAATAATAATACATGATAATAATAATAATAATACAAATAAAGTCCAGTTGTTTTTGTATTGAACGCTTTTTGAATTTCTGATGTATTCACCTACAATTCATTTTCAGTTTTTAGTCTTTTTTCTTAACTTTTTTAAGAAAGGCATAGTAACATTATACTAATGTGTTAAAGTTAGCTAAAAGGCTATGTTTTCTTTATTTGGACATGCGCTACGAAGGCACAGTAAAAACAGAAAACAATATTAGAACATCCTTTATATAGAAATTCAACCAAATGATCCAGACTCTACTAGGAAGAACCTGAGAAATGACTCAATAATTATTGAACCCTGACAATATAATTTAAACGAATACGAATGAGTTCTACGTTCACATGAGCAACACTTTTAGGTACTTTCAGCACTCACTGAACAACTTTGAGATTTGTAACTGTTCTTTTTAGAATAAAATGATGAGTTTTAGGTTAGAACAAAAGTTTGAAAATTAAAACGTTTAAAGTTCTCTAATAATTTATTGACACATCCAGGAAATATATGCAATGCTAGGAATAAGGATTCAGACAATCTTAATAGTTACACCAAAGACAAAAATGTAAATGTTGTTTGATTAATGGAGGTCTCCACATATTTTTCAACCTGTAGTTGCTTACATGAAACCTCCAGACATCTGCCTGTATCTCACTAGGCTCGGTGTTAGTGATCACTGCAAGGACAAGTGAACTTTTACTTGAATTCACACTGGGTTTGTTTTTCTAACACATTTGAGACATACAGAACTGAATAAATTGCAACAGTCATGTAAATGGCAGCAAATCTGAAAAGTGTCTTACATCTCATTTTGTCTCTATTCTCCCTTGTGTCTCAAAGTAGTCACAATTAGACCTCTTAGGTCAACAAACCAATCTTGTCTCACATATATTGCACTTTCTGACTTGAGAAAAGTTCAACATGAGTTCCAGAAGCTGTCAACTTGAGTTGATTTGAGGGGAAATTAATGTATTTGTATTTTTTACATTTTTAAAAACCAAACAAGAGGCTCTGTGACTAAAGCAAGGGAGTAGGGAACCCAGGGAGACACAAGCTTCTTATTCTCATTATACTTACCAATGCTCTAAGATACATGCCCTTTTTCAAGTCTTTCTGAAAATTGTATAATACAAAGTATATTTTCTAATATAATATTTTCTACAAATGTTGAATTTCCGTTTTATAGCATAATATATATGTATGATATGTACTGTGTGTAAAAAAAAGAAAAAGCTTATGAATACCAATCAAAAGATATATATATATATATATATATATATATATATATAT
>NC_056498.1:10698185-10700589 GCF_014905685.2 Nematolebias whitei
ATATATATATATATATATATATATATATATATATATATATAAACCGGTATGTGCAGCTCTCACACATGACTCTTCTGATCTCAGTTATAAATAAACAACTTCTAACTGATCTAACCCCTCTAGACTTCATGGATAAACTCAGTTTTAATAAAAGTATTGTTGAAAGAATCATTACAACCCGATCAGTGTATATCTTGATAATTGTTATATTTCCTGTTTCATACAGGAGATGGCTCACTGCCGTGACAGCAGATCTACCATCTCATGTGGTCGGGAAAGGGGAGCGTACGACTCCCTGGGCAGACCAGCTCTGAGCAGCACCAACCGGAGGGGCAGGATTCTGGATCGAGACGAGGAGACCCGGCTCCGAGTGGAGACGTATGTGAAAAACAGCAACATGTCTTTGGTAAGGCCTTTCAATTGCACATGAAGAGTTCAGGCTTGTTCTAACGTGTTTTTACCTAATTCTGGAATGCCTCTCATTAAGATTACTCAGTGTGCATGTTCACCTGGTGATACCGTGACGAGTTAATGCGTCTGCTTCGTGTCTTTGTCACAGGAGAGCCGTTACCACCCTCCACTCACGCCATCCACATTTCCTGCCGTACACCAGACTGAAGCCTTGAGGCACATGAATGGCAACGCCATAATGCCAGCAGATGGGGGGTCACGCCCAGGAAGTGTCACCAAGAGCTACCAGGCCCCTCCTATGAGTTGCACCTACCCACCAGTTACAGACGATGAGGATGAAGTGGACGAAGGGCTGGGTGGCCCTGCCAGTCAGGAGCATCCTGATGACCAGGACAGCGAGCACTCCAGCTTGTCTGACATATCCAAACTCAGGAAGAGCACCCCGATCATCAACCCCCATAAGGGTTTGATCCACAAAGCCCACATTGTTTAAGTTGTGGCAGGACCACAACTTGTGAAGGTGCAGAAATGGACTCCCAGAAACATTCTGTGGTCCTTTGGGACAAACCTGCACACTGACTTCAATTCTGCATCGTTTATTTTTTTCCCTGATGTGGAAACTGCGTGCAAAGGAGTCGTCAACAGATCCCAGGTTCTGCACATGACCCATTACAGGTTTAGACCATGGCAATACTGTGAGACTTCCCACCCTGTGCAGCTATCGCAGTGTTAAAGCACCGGGCTTTTCCAAAGCCAACATTTGCTTCATCTGCATGGATCTCAAAGCTCTCAGGAACACACATTGTTGGAGAATCCGGAAATTGCAGGTGGAGTTAAAAAAAAAGAAAGACGTGGGAAAGTATGTAAATCAAAGAAGTAGATTGCGACACCTCCACAGCAGGGGCATGTTGCTCAGGTGGTATTCAACTGTGCCGGTTTTGCTTCCAACACAACTGTTCGGGCTTCGAGCCAGAACTCTGACATGTGCATCTTAGGCCACGCCTGAAACCTGCAAACCTGCAGTACTTTATCTGTGTCTTCACCTCAAGCACTGAGACTGATTCAGATCTCTAAATGAACCTGTCCCTGTGTACTTCTCTGTAAATCTGTTCAAACGTTCAGAAGAGTTCAGATTCACTTAAACCATAGTTCTTCAGATGGTTTTGTAATATAATCCAGATTACATTGCCTGTAAAGTCAAACAGCTCCTAAATGATTTCACACAGCTCCATTAGTCAGAGGTCTTCAACCTGTGGTTCTAGGGCCACATGTGGCCCTTTCATCCCTCTGCAGCAGCTCTTTGTACCCAACAATAAGATTCAGTTCAGTTTATTTATATACCGTATGACCAAGCCACAACAGAAGTAGGCTTAGGGCACTGAACAGAAACATTCATATACATAAAAAGCCAATTAGTAATTGTTCCTTAACATGAACTGTGATGAATGTTCACTTTGTCACAGTCTCCCATCCTGAGCAAGCACAATGACAACAGTGGAAAGGAAAACTCCCTTTTAACAGGAAGAAACCTCCAGCAGAACCAGGCTCAGGATGAGCGGCCATCTGCTTCAACTGGTTGGATTTGACAGGACAGGAAGTAGAAACTGACAAACACAGAATGGCAGGTCCAGGTGTAGATGCAGATGTACTTTCTATTGGACGAAAGACAAAAAAATACATGTCAAGAATAGAAATAATTACAAATACAAAACAGGTAGAGTAGAACAAGCAAAGACAGCAGCAGTGTGAAGAAATGTGATCAGTTTGTCCTCCAGCAGTCTAAGCCTATAACAGCATAACTAAGGGATAGCTCAGGAAACCCAAGCTGACCCTAACTACAGGATTTATTAAAAAGGAAAGTCTTAAGCCTAATCTTAAAACAATGTGTCAGCCTCACGGATAGAAACTGGAAGTTGGTTCCACAAGAGAGGAGCCTGATAACTGAAAGCTCTTCCTCCCATTCTGCTTTTGGAAACTCTAGGGACCACAAGTA
>NC_056498.1:10700689-10703653 GCF_014905685.2 Nematolebias whitei
GAAGAGCTGTGTTAGGAAAATATGGAACAATGAGATCTGTAAGAAAAGATAATGAATATAATTTATGTTTATACCCACAACAGAAAAGACTAGTTTTAGAAGTTTTTTTTTATTTTTTTTGAAAGCCTGTGAATGATAATACTTACAGGTTAGTCTCATTGAGCCTCGAGGACTCATTTACAAGAGAGACCTGATTTAATAAAGAATGATGACAACAGTGGACAATCATAAAAGGGAGTTTATAAATTGGGGAAAAAAAAGGAAGACTATTATATTTAAAAACCCCGAAACAAGAACAGCTACATTATAGAGCAATATAAAATACTAAAAACAGGAACATATCTGTGGGGTTTTTTTTAAATATGGAAAGTCAATTAAATAATAGTATAAAACCAAACTACAAGCTTGCTTTGGATATAAACATAAAGTTGAAATAAACAGAGTCCTTGATCTTTTATTTAAACTTTCAAAGACGCTAGCTTAACTTTTATATTCAGTTTAACTGTACACTTTATTTTCCAAATGAGGATAAGTACATTATTAATTTCCCATAAATTAAGGACTCACTTAGGTTTTCAAAGATCAGTGTTTTTAGTGGGTATATACTAAAAAATACCAATAAATGTCACAAATTGTTTTAGGTTTTGAGTTTTAAAATAAACTAAACAACATGTACAGTATTTATACAATACCTAATGAGGTAGTTCTACTTTAAGCCTCAAAGTACAGGGTTCACCCCAACCCCACTGACCCCACAAAAAAAAAAAAAAAAAAACTGGAAATGGCCCAGGGCAGCACGGTGGCACAACTGGTAGAGCTGCTGCCTCTCAGCGAGCAGGTCCTTGGTTCAAACCCCGGTCCAGGTGCCTTTCTGGGTGGAGTTTGCATGTTCTCTCCGTGCATGCGTGGGTTTTCTCCGGGTGCTCCGGTTTCCTCCCACAGTCCAAAAACATGCATGTTAGGCTGATTGGTAACTCTGAATTGTCCCTAGGTGTGAGTGAGAGAGTGAATGGTTGTTTGTCTCGTTTGTCTCTATGTGGCCCTGTGATGGACTTGTCCAGGGTGTACCCCGCCCCTCGCACAGTGATTGCTGGACATGGGCACCAGCGACCCCCGTGACCCAAAATGGAATAAACGGGTAAAGAAAATGGATGGATGGATGGAAATGGCCCATGGGCCAGTTAATGATCACAGTTCTGGCAGTTTTTTTTTTTTTTTTATAGTTTTTTTTTACTCTGGACACATTTTCTTTAGTCAGCAAGGTGGCAGAAACGGGTCTTTGGACGGGAAAGGTTGACGACCTCTGCCACACGTTTACACATTTACTATAAATGTTGACATTTTATTTGTGAATGGTGTACACTGACTACTTTATGATACACATATTCTGAGGAGCTACTGAAAACTCACTGAACGGAAACTGACTAATCGTATGTAAATACATGGAAATGTTGACTGGATGAGTTACTGATAGTGAGTTGTCTGTCAGCTGGAAGTTTTCACAATAAGGCAACACCTTTTCCAAAAAGAATGTGACACTAATTTTGACTTTTTAAACATTCGGTGATAAAATTACATGTGGATTGTTTATATTGAATGCTTGTTTTTTTCATGTGTTCTCGTTATTGGGTTCTGTTAAAACTCTGATCAGGAATGAAATGTGCCAAAGGGAACATAAAACCTTTTTTAATTCATTTTTTGGCAAATATGAAGTATTATTTTTGTACCATACATGTTGACACAGCTTCCCTGTTGTAAATACACCCATTTTCTTCAGAGTCAGAGTTAGAAACCCAAGTTAGGAATGTTTGAGCGGTTATTGCTGGAACAGTTTATGGCAAAGTTAAAAAAAAAAAAAAACACCCTAAAGCTAAGATCTGATGAAAGACAATCGTTTTGCTGACTGCGCCCCCTGATGTGCACAGCTGGAAACAGCAAATTGTCTGCCAAAAACAGCCAGGATACGACTCCAATCGATTCTGCATTATCATTATTGTTTTAAACATATGCTTGAATTTTATTTGTTTGGGGCGAGGGGATTGTACTGGCAATGTCTTTTATTGTGAGGTAAAAAAAATAAATATATATGTTTTTCATTTTAAGTTTAATCACAGCCAAAACCTCAAACATGTTACTTTACACATCAGACATGAATAAACTCTTTAGAGTTATCAATGTTGCTTCCTGCTTCGCCTGTATCTTTCCTTCCTACAGCATCTTGAGAAACACAGAGCACACTCCTTGTACTTTTGGTTTCTACTGCTCTGTAAAACCTGACACGTTGAATCAACAAAAATCTGGTGAACCTGAGTACATGTTGTTGGGTTTTTTTTACAAGTGACACCTACTCAAAAATGAAAACATATTTTTAACAAGTGCCCTTGATTTAAAAATCTTTAGTAACACTGGCTTAGTTTATATATTAAAAATACATGATTGGTTTATTAGTTTCTACAAATAGCTTCAAGTTGGGCAGCATGGTGGATTAGTGGTTAACACTGTTGCCTCGCAACAAGAAAGTCAAGAGTTCAATCTTCAGTTGGGACCAGGGTTTTTCTGTGAGGAGTTAGCATGTTCTCTTCATGTCTGTGTGGGTTTGCTCCCACAGTCCAAAAACAGATTCAGGCTTCCTTTAAAACAGATATTTGATCTCAAAGGGACTTGCTTGGTTAAATAGAAAACTAAGTTTGAAACAAGTTTAGACTGATTTTTCTACGCAGAGACTGGAGGTGCGGTCTGAGTCATGTCTAGGATTTAAGCATCATCACAGTTTGTTTACGTCAGATTAGAAAGGATGGACATTCATGTTGTTTGTTCCACTTTAATTTTTATTAACAGTTTCAGTGATAACATTTCAAACATGTACCACATACATTTTCCAGATTCTCTTTACAGTAATAATTCACAAAACATAAGAAGGGGGTGAAAATCCACACACATATACACACACACACACACACACAT
>NC_056498.1:10703753-10721292 GCF_014905685.2 Nematolebias whitei
GCTGTCATGAGCCGTGTTTCCTGCTAGTTCCAGGATCTCAGTGGTCAGGCACTCGATCACAACTGGCAGGTAGATGAGAATGCATCCACAGAACATCCTTTTCTACTAATTTGAGATTTGGGGCTGTAGTTGAGATATTATTTGAGCTTTTGAGATGTTAATCAGCTGCTGGTTGTAGAAAACTGCCTTGTTGCCATGGTTACGCATCAAAACAAATGTCCAAAACTAAAAAAGTTTCAGTAAAAATCCTTCCAGCTGCGCAGCATCTGATACCAGAGGAAACAATCATCCAAAAAATGTGACTTACATCCAGAAAAAGAGGAATTAAAGTTTCCAAAAGCAAAGTCTCAAAATGAAAGTAACAGATCTGCTCCAACATGCAGCCACCTTGAGTGGCGCAATTCTAGAACATACATATACATACATATATAAATATACATACATATATTTATATATATATATATATACCATCCATCCATCCATTATCTTTACCCGCTTATTCCATTTTGGGTCACGGGGTCGCTGGTGCCCATGTCCAGCAATCACTGTGCGAGGGGCGGGGTACACCCTGGACGTGTCGCAAGTCCATCACAGGGCCACATAGAGACAAATGAGACAAACAACCATTCACTCTCTCACCTAGGGACAATTTAGAGTTACCAATCAGCCTAACACGCATGTTTTTGGTCTGTGGGAGGAAACCGGAGCACCTGGAGAAAACCCACACATGCACGGAGAGAACATGCAAACTCGACCCAGAGAGGCCCCTGGACCGGGGTTTGAACCAAGGACCTGCTCGCTGAGAGGCAGCAGCTCTACCAGTTGCGCCACCTTGCTGCCCACATATATATACATACATACATATATTTACACATACATATATATACACATATACAAATCTTTTGATAAATGTAAATGCTTATTGTCAATTACCCTGTGACGTGTGCTGATGACCACTTGACCAGGTCACCCTTGTGAAAGAGATCTCGATCTCAACGGGCTCTACCTGGTAAAATAAAGGTGATTGATTGATTGATTGATATATACATATATATACACACACACACAAAGGTCCACAGGTCTATAAATTCCTCTGTTAATCGTGTTGAATTTGCATGTTGTTTTTGAAGTCATGTTGCTGTAGTTGTCATCTTGTATTCTGCAGAACTCATGGGCCATGATGGGAACTATGTTGTGTATCCCATCCCAATCAGTTCTCTCTCATTGTTAAAAATAATAACTTCACACAGTCAGCAAGTGTATTTTTTAACTCATCTGGGTGTTTTGATGGTTCACTGCAAAAAGTAAACTTCTTCTTGTTCTTTCGGCTTTTTCCTGTTCAGGGGTCTCCACAGCGAGTCAATCTCCGCCATCTCACTTTGTCCTCTGCATCCTCTTTCCTCACTCCAACTACCTTCATGTCCTCTCTAACTGCATTCATATACCTCCTCTTTGGCCTTCCTCTTTTTCTTTTTCCTGGCAGCTGCATTTCTAACATCCTTCTACTAATATACCCACTGTCCCTCCTCTTGACATGTCCAAAACATCTCAGTCTGACTTTGTCACAAATCACTCATGAAACTTTTCTCCATCCTGCCTGGACTCTCTTTTTCACCTCTTTACCACACTCCATTTTCCTAGACAGTGGACTCCAAGTCCTTGAAGTTCTGCACCTTTGAGACCTCTGCTCCTTGTATCCTCACTGTTCCACCAGCCTCCCACTCATTCACACACATGAACTCTGTCTTACTATGGCTGATTTTCATTCCTCTTATTTCAAGTTCATACCACCACCTCGCCAAGTTCTCTTCCACTTGTTCCCCGTTCTCACCACAGATCACAATGTCATCTGCAAACATCATAGTCCATGGGGATTCCTGCCTGACCTCAACTGTTAGTCGGTCCATCACCAAAGCAAACAAGAAGGGGCTCAGAGCCAATCCTTGATTCAATCCCACCTCCACCTTGAAGCTATCTGTCACTCCTACAGCACATCTCACCACTGTCTTGCTGTCCTCATACATGTCCTGTACCAGTCTAACATACTTCTCTGCCACTCCAGATTTCCTCATGCAACACCACACCTCCTACCTCAGCACCCTGTCGTGATTTTTCCACAAAGACACAATGGAGTTCTTTCTGACCCTCTCTGTACTTCTCCATCAGCATTCTCAAAGTAAAGCTGGCATCTGTGGTGCTCTTTCTTGGCATGAAACCATGCTGCTGCTCACAGATAGTCACCTCTCGTCTAAGTCTAGCTTCCATAACTCTCTACAGATCTTCATCGTGTGGCTCATCAATTTAATTCCCCTGTTGTTGCTACAACTCTGTACATCACCCTTGTTTTTTAAAATGGGGCGGCTGTGGCTGAATGGTTAGAGCAGTCGTCCTCCAATACAAGAGTTGGGGGTTCGAATCCACCAGCTGTCACATGCCAAAGTGTCCCTGGGCAAGACACTGAACCCCTCAAAGCCTCTGATGTGTGTCCCATCAGTGTTTGAATGTGAGTTAAAGCACTGATTAGTCTCATTATAATGATTTGTTCATTTAGCTTTGTAGAGATGTAGAGTGCTGTATGAAAGGGTAAATGAGGGCACAGATTGTAGTGTAAAGTGCTTTGAGTATCTTGAAATAAGACAGAAAGGCGCTATATAAGTACAGTCCATTTACCATTTAAAATGGGCACCCACACACTTCTTCTCCATTCTTAAAACATTTCCTCACCCATATGCCATTTGGGTCAAAAACCTCACTGCGATCTATCCAAGACTTTTCCAAACCTCCACTGGTATGTCTGTAACGAACCCCCTTAAGTTTGGACCAAAATCACTGTTCTATGAAATTATCTTAAACAAAGTACAGGTTCAGGGGAATGGTCGAAGCAATGAATAAACACTCACAGGCTGTTTCTGTTAGAATAATAAGTGTCTTTTTATTAGACCACCACAGATACAGCAAAGCAAAGCACAAGTACATTCAGTACAAATCAAAGATTGATGTAAAAGCCCCTCACCATGACACCAGACCGGGAAGCCGTTTCAGTCTGTAGTGAGTCACGTGGGTACGTGTCACTTGTTGTAGTATGACAAATATATGAAATATATATGCATACAATTTCACGAGTTCCTCATCTTTCTGACTGTGTAATGCCGTGCATTGAATTTAACAGAAATGCGAACGAGAGACGTTATTTACCTTTGACCCATCAAAATGAATGGAGTCATTTATTTTCAGAATCAAAGTTTAACATCAAACATTTACATTAATTTGGCAAAATATGAAAATAATAACAGACAAGTTTCACAGAAAATGAGCATCGATCACGCGGCGGTGAACGAGGACTTTGCTTCAGATATTTCTAAAATATCTGTACTGGTTTTGTGAGAGAGAGAAGAGTTTAAGATGAAATGGAGATTATCTTACAGAGAACTATGTGAGAGAATTAATATCTGTTGACCAGAACGTGCACGCTTCATCAGATTTCAGCTCGCCTCCGGTACACTTTAGTCGAAGAAGAGACCGTTACCTTGTTGATGATAGATCAGCTCGATAGAGAATCCTCCAGACCTTTCAGCGTCTCCGTTGAGAGCTGCTGAAATCCTTAGATAGTCGTGCGTGGGTCGTTCAAACAGAAATTATAATTCCAAAACGTCTCTGGATCATCCTGAATTCTCGAATTCTCTTCCATTCACTTCACCATTCTCCATGAATTCTCCATGAATTCTCTTCAGAACTCCTTGAGCACTAACTTGAGAACTCTTTGAGAACTGCTTCAGAACTGCTTCAGAACTCACTTGAACTGGAAAGTTGCCACATTTTAAATGGGTCGACTTCCGGTTCAATTTAGAGCTTTCTGATTCGTGGATGTACCAGAAAGAGGTGTGGTTTTTGACGTAAGGTATTATCAAAAGTCGAGGTCAGGGAATGAGATTTGTTTAACAACTGACAGAGAGATTATTGCAGAAAAGCAGACTTTTTGGAGCCTCACTCTGTTGTATCTTTCCAAATAGTAAAACATGACATCCCTTTTTCAGTAAACATTTAGTTGACCGAAGCTTCAACTTTCACATACTTACGACTTGGCTCATTTCAGACAGAAAATCAAGAAATGCATATTCAGGTGATTTCTTCTTTGAATGAGGAATAAAAATCATTACTTACTGTTTATGTAAAATAAGAATGAGTAGTTCTTTTCAACCTGTAAGCATTGAGTGAAACTAACACAATTTGATTATCAAACATTTGTAAGACAGTAATGATTATAAAGAATTGTCTTTTCTGCTTGATTAATTCAAGAAAGAAAGTCATCAGATGGCTCAGACTTATTCAGATCAATGAAAATAACAGTCTCTGTCCATCTGGTAGATTTGAGGTCATCAGGGTCAGATAAGGGTCAGACCAGGTTCACTACAAGTCCGAGTGAAAAGATAACATCAATTGGCTGGGCATCGGATCAGGATCCACAGCAGACTTCAACTCTTATTCTGAGTGTTACACTTTTATACTCCCTCTCTGGCTGGATGACGTGCGAGCAGAACAAAACATGTTTACCAGTTATCAAGGCAATTGTGTAGCAGAGCGATGGCTCATAAAAACATGTCTTTCAAACCCAAGGCCGTTGCGTACGAGCCTGATGGATGAAAGACATGTTTATAGAAAACTCCGGGTCGTTGTAACCGCCAGACGGGCCAAGTCTTTCAGTAAGAACACTCCCGGAGGCTCATCGCTACATTCCTTTGAAGCACATCACCTTCTACAGCACAAGGCCCGGTTTGCACAGATAAGCTACATATAAAATGAGTATGAAATAAGTATAAATTGACATAAAAGCATCAAAATAATCATTCTTATATCATTCCACCCTTGCCTTTTATGGCAATTTAGACATTGTCCAAAATGTACGGAGCTCAGACTGATCTTGTGGGAAAGAACAAATCAGAACATGTTTTTATGTGTTATCATGTTATTAATCTGGTAAGTCATGGTTTGTAGGCCTCAATGCCTTGAAAGTTCGGGGCCGTGTGTAAAACAGCATGAGCACACACACATACAGGCCCACTTGAAGAAACACACACACAAGCTCACACACACACACACATGCCCGTCTGAGACACACACACACGCGGAAGGGAGAAAAGCAGAGCAAAGAATGTTCTTTTCAATAAAAAATACCAGTTTCAGACGAATGAGAGATATGTGGTTATGATAAAGTCAATAAACAAGTAGATAGTCAAGTGATATTATAAACTCTGTGATTTTAGAATGTAATCTTATGATTTTACAATGTAATCTGTGTTTAAGCTTGTTCATGATGAATGTTGAATGGAAGAAACTTGTAGCTTCGTGAATGTTCTGGAAAGAACGTTATGAGTAAGAATGTTACACAAGGGGAAAAACCCTAAAATACAGCTCTGAGCCAATCAGCATAAGACAGCACAGAATGACTTTGCATTATTGAACAAAATACACCCAGATTTTAATATGTATTAGGAATGACTGGCAAAATCTCATAAGAAGCCAGTGAAGTCGGACCAAGGTCCTACCTAAAAGGGTGGGTTAAGCCTGATGGGGTGACTGGCCGAGAGGTGTCAGTCAAAATTCCAGGCTTTATAAACAGAGGGTTTCAGAGAAAGCTCTGCTGTTTGGGGACCCACTTCACAAAGCGAAGGACCTCAGGACAAGATCCGACGAACCTTTGGACGAATTGTGGATTAATAGGGCAATTTTGAACGGTTTTTGCTGGAGAAGAACTGGGGTGGAATCCGATTGAATAAGTTTCTTTTTTTTTGAACTATTTCTTCAAAACTCAACAGCCTGGATTAAACCTGAAACCCTTTTTCTTCAAATTGAACCAGAACAAGGACCAGGGAGTGGCCCAAATCCGACCAAATGGGATTGGGAAATCTGCTCCTTACTGGATTCAGAAAACATGGTAAGGGGACGCTCCTCAAAATTGATCCTTACTAAAACCTTATCCCAAATTTTAGCAGTGGTGTATGAATTGACAAGCAGAAAAATTAATTATATTAAAAACCTGTTTGCTCAGAGTTGTAGAAGGGTCTTCTTTGTGGTGAGGAATAATCTGTTGGGGCAGGTAGAGAAAGTAGGTAAACTGTGTGGGTACTTGTGTTCCTGAGGGAGACAGGGCGTGGCCGGCTGGAGTGAGGGAAGTCCGACGCCGGGCAGAGAGGGATCCAAGCACCGGTTTCAAGCCCATCCACAGGGACTGAGACCTACCTCGCCCAGGGAAGGTCAACAACTAAAAAAGGAACTAAGGAGTGAGAATCATTCATCATATAACCTCTGTGTAACCCAGTGTAATCATTATTGTGTTATACCGCTGTTCCCCTGCAAAAGTTATTGATTAAAAGCAAAGCAAAACGTAAAATTCTGGATTCTTATTTCAAACACACCTTTTGTTCTTGGAAGCGGAAAACTTGGTTCAATGAAACATTAGAAGTATGTGGGAGGTTGTAAACGGTTTTATTAGCTTTTGATTATAAAACAACACCCATGAGTCTTTTTCCTAGGCTCTAGATCGCCAGATCGATTAACAATTGCAGCGCTAAATCAGGAGATGAGCTACCGTTAACTTGCGCTCCCTCGTCTGCCAAACGTCCCCACTCCGGCTGCTAGGTCGGGGGGAGGCTTGAGGTGAAAGTTGGGTGTGGTGCAAGGATCGGAGGTAGTTAACAGTCTGGGTGAATCATCTCAACACAGCCTTAAAACTAGAACTGTTCTAGGAAACGGCTGTGGGTAATACCTGAGCCATAGGATTAGTTTAGAGACCCGTTGGAGGAGAGGCTGCGGTGAGGGCGTGGCACGTGTCCTGTGCCTACCTCACTCGGGGAAGCAAAACAACATTTAATTCTGAAAATCACTCCCCTGAAATTGAAATTGTTCTGGGAATAACCTCATAACTTCGTCCTGAATAAATTCACTCACAAAGTTAAGAAAATCCAGACGAGTTTCAAACCCTTGGAACGCTCGATTTATTACATTCCCACTGACATGATAGTTGTAAATTAAAACATCTGGTAGGTGTTCAGGTTTGAGTGTGACTAAAGTTTTCTCCCTACCAAACCATGTATCCATTGTCTGTATAATTATTTTCATTACCAAGCTGTATTATAAATTTTCTGATTAATTCTTTTTTTAACCCTCCTAATATAAAAACAAGTACCCAAATTACACAAGGTTAATACAGAGATACATAAAATCATAATGAAAAAAGGAGATATTGCGTACTTTTGTGGCGTGGATGACATTCCTGTGAATATGTCCCACCAATGATGGGCTGACGCCTGCTCTATTAGTTTAGCCGCATGTAACACTTTTCCTTGTGCGATGAAGGTAGACACTGTCAAATCAGATACGTTAGATTTATGAGATTTAATCAAATGTTTTAGCTCTGTGGACTCATTCAATGCGCATTTGAACCAGTCCAGAGAGACTCGCCAGGGCACGTGCAAAGCTTGCCACTATACCTCTGTTAGGCGAGTAGATGAACTGTAATTGGTTAATTGATAAGTCTGGTTATTCCACTTCCACAAGTGCACACCATACACACATCCAGAAAAAGGTATTTTAGGTAATTGAGGATGACTCTTTAGTGTTGCTAAGCACAAAGTGTGTGAGCCAATCTACCATAGCACGTCCCTAGCTGGTTCATGAGTCCAATCACACAATACCCCGTCTTTGGTTAAACATGGGTTAACATGACCTATTTGTAGCATACATACCACTCCTTTATCAGCTGTCTTGTACCACCGGAATCGAGTTTCCTCTGAAACAATTACAACAGATATAATAATAATAATAATAATAATGTCATCACAATGTCAGCACTGTATGTTTCCATACATTGGTGAAATTAGTCTCTGCATTTAACCCATCCACCACCAGGTGGTGCAGTGGGCAGCTATTGAAAGCGCCCGGGGGACATTTTGGGGATGAGACGTGCTGCCCAGAGACGCCACGTGATGTGCAGTGACTGGGGATCGAACCTGGGACTTTCGGGTCCCAAGCCGGCTGCCCTGCCTCTACACCATCTCGGCCCCCATCAATCGGATGTCATGTTTCCGATCATACACACTTCATGTTTTTTGCATGTGAAGTTGCTCTGCACCCTGTTCTTGCTTGCTTTTCTCCAACCAAACGTGAACATCTGATCCTCCTCCAAGACACGTCCTGGTGTTGCTGATGAGACATTGACCATCAGGACCATGGCACCTGCGACAAGGCACGTGATGCCCAAACAGCCTACACTCCCATCTGACGGGCGCCTGCCACCAGCTTCTCCCATGTTTGCTTCTGGGTGGCCCCGATTGTCCAGTCAGCAAAGACCAAGGAAACATCAAGCTGTAGAGACAAAAAGTACTGCTTACAGATAGAGGAAGAATCATTAGTTTTCTCTTATATAACATTTCTTTACAGGTACATTCACCCATTTTTCTTTTCCTGGATACAACACTGAGACTGTTGCATCCGCTCCTTGTGCTATTATTTCTGCTGCACGAGGAGGACCATTCTCCTGTCTTACCCAAACTTTAGCTCCTCGTTTGTCTGTTGAGCCAAAGCCACTAGTCCCTCTAACGGTTACAGTGGTGGGTGCAGGAATCTCCATTACTGCTGACATATCACATGGTTTAACAAGTAGCTATGCCACCTTATCCCCTTTTTCTAGCACCAAGGGATTGTCACCTTGATGTCTACAGACCACACCCAACTCTCCCTGGAAATCTGAATCAATAACCCCAGCCTGAATTGTGAGCCCTTTTAATGATAGGCCTGATCGAGGTAAAATGTGTCCATACATCCCTTTTGGGCACTGCAAGCCTAAACCTGTTTAATGATTTGAATTTGTCCTGGAACTAAGGTTGCAGGTTCCATTATTCTCAGATCGAGTCCTGCAGATCCAGGTGTGGCTCTGACAGGCAGCTCTGCTCTGTCATCAATTTTCCACATTCTAATTGGTTCTTTTTCTGGTGTATTGTAAACCGTGATCATTCGATTTAGAGGAGTGGTGCCTGGTGCAATGGGTCTGTTGTTCAATTGCGACACAGCCTGCAACAAATTTACTTTCCAGTTAGTCAAATCATGTTTGTCATTTAATTTTCTCAGCATTCCTTTTAACAGTCCATTCATTCTCTCAATCAGCCCAGCAGCTTGTGGATGATAAGGAATGTGATAAATCCATTCAACATGTTTTTCAGCTGACCAGTCTTTCACCTGTTTCCCTGTGAAGTGAGTTCCATTATCAATCAACCTTTATTTATACAGGTAAATCCCATTGAGCCTCGAGGACTCTATCTCTCGAGGATTATCTGTCTGCATCTGCAGAGGGACCCCATAAAAAGTTTCTATCATTTTTAAACACTTTAATGTGGATGCTTGATTAGCATATTTACAAGGATGAGTCACCAACACACCTGAATATGTATCTACAGCCGTACATACATATCTACACCCCTGTGACATGGGCAAAGGGCCAATGAAATCCATCTGCCAGATTTGACCTGGTCCCTTTTCTCTGTGTATTTGTCCCTGCACATGCTCTGGTAACCCTCTTTTCTGATGCTGACATGCTTCACATTGCTGTATTGCAGTCTTTATGTCATCTGTTTTTAGGTCTATCCCCCTATCCTGAACCCATTGCTGAGTTCCTTGAATCCCTCAGTGTCCTGCCTTCTGGTGCGCCCACCTGGCCAGACCCACACTGGATTCTCGTGTTACTGGTTAAGTTCTTACCACTCCATCAATATATCTGTTGTGCAAAGCTTCTGCATCTGTGTTTTTTGTGTGTGCATCAACATGAGCTATGGTTACTGGTATTGATTGAACTTTTTCCCAGATCTCCTTCCACAGCTCTCTGCCCTACACTTCCTTATTCTGAATTTTCCAACCATTAGCATGCCAGGTTGGCATCCATGTAATTAAACCATTAACTACTGACCATGAGTCTGAAAAAATGTGAACTCCCTGAACCCCTGCCTGCATGATTACCATGTGTACTGCTTTCAGCTCAGCCCACTGACTGCTTCCTCCTTCTCCCATTTCTTCCAGGGTCTGACCTTTGGCTGGATTGTAGGCACCAGCTTTCCACCTCCTTTTCCCTGCTGACCACCTGGCAGAACCATTAGTAAACCACGCCTGATCCTGTTCCTCCTCACTCAAGTCATCCCATCGATTCCAGGGTGTACTGGAGATTCTGTTAGCTGCACTACTTCAAAAGCCTGCTCTCCCTCCTTTGGAGCATCAGCCACCTGTTCATGTAAAGCAGACACCCCCTTTTCCCCTGGTTTAGCTTTCTCTGACACATACCACTTCCACTTAATGATGTTAGCTTCTTGTGCCATTCCTGTTAGCTTCTTGTGCCGTTCCTATCCTGTGAGTCGTTGGTTCACTCATGACCAAGTTCAGAATCGG
Organism: Nematolebias whitei; assembly: GCF_014905685.2. Classification (NCBI taxonomy): domain Eukaryota; kingdom Metazoa; phylum Chordata; class Actinopteri; order Cyprinodontiformes; family Rivulidae; genus Nematolebias; species Nematolebias whitei. Next base: position 10,714,182 of record NC_056498.1, read on the forward strand.
TATGTGTGTTCTCATCAACACTTCATGTCCTGTAGTTTGAGCTTCAGTTTCCAACAGAGCCCAATAACATCCCAACAACTGTTTTTCAAAAGGAGTATACCGTACTCCTGCAGGGGGTAATTTCCTAGACCAAAAGCCTAGTGGTTTTCTCACTCTTGTCTGTTTTTGCCACAAACTCCAGTTAGCATAATCATTGATAGCAGACACCTGCAGTTCCCCTGCTCCTGACTGCAGTTTTCCTAAAGACACAGCTTGCTGAATGGCTTCTTTAGCCAGGTCAAAAGCTATTTGTTGTTTGTATCCCCACACAAAATCCTCCTTCTTCCTAGTCACCTGATACAGAGGTTGTAAAATCTGTCCCAAATGAGGAATGTGGTTCCTCCAGTATCCAAACAAACCAATGAATTTTTGTACATCATTCTTTGTGTGTGGTACAGCAAATGCAACAATGTTTTCTCTTGCCTTCTGAATAATCTCCCTTTCGCCTTTGTTCCAACAGATGCCTAAAAACTTCACACTCTGCGATGGACCCTGAATCTTGGCTGGATTAATCTCCCATCCATGACTTTTCATGTGCTCAATGATCCGAGGCAACACAGCTGCTATCACTTCCTGTGTCTCTCCCTGCACCATGATGTCGTCAATGTAATAAGAGATCATCACCCCAGGGGGCAGTGTGAATCCATCTAGATGTTCAGCCACTATTCTATGACAGATAGTGGGGCTGTGAAGATAACCTTGAGGCAGGCGGGTAAAAGTGTATTGTCTACCCTCCCAGGTGAATGCAAACTGCTCCATCCGGTCCTCAGGGATCGGAATGGTAAAAAATGCATTAGCAAGGTCGATCACTCCGTACCAGGTCCCTTTATTATGTTGCACCCTTTCAATGATTGTTACTGTGTCAGGGACTGCTGATGTGAGAGGAGATGTGTGTTTTTTCAGTTGTCTGTAATCAACTGTCATTCTCCAAGACCCGTCTGATTTTCTGACAGGCCAAATCGGATTGTTCCAAGCAGTTGTACATGTTTTTAACACTCCTGCATCAACATATTCTTTGATAGTAGCGGTAACTTCATCATGTCCACCAGGGATACGATATTGTTTCATGCTCACCATCTGAGCTGCTATTGGAATAGGGAAAGGAGACATTTTCACTTTACCCACCAATACAGCTTTGACCTGGAGGGGTCGTTCTATTCCAAACTCAAAGTGCCCCTGTTGTAAGTGCAAAGTCATTCCAGCTAACACATCCATCCCCAAAATCCACTCCTTCACTGGAGTCACCAAAACTTGAAACTTTTTGATTGGCATTCTGCCAATTTTCAAAGGTATGGTTAAACTTTTTCCAAAAATCACATTCCCTCCCAAGCCTGAGAGAGGAACCGTAGGTCCTTTGATTTTATTTGGGTTCCCATGAATAAGTGAGGCCTCAGCCCCGGTATCTAAGAGAGCCATCACTTTCTGAACGTTGTTGTTTTTCCAATAAATTTCTACCTCAACGTGCGGTTTGATGTCTGTTGACCAATTAGTTACTCTGATTTCCGGGGCTTGGCCTGATTCCTATTCCCAATTGATCAGGTCCGACAAATCTGGGTAAATTCCTCCCCTCTTGATTTTCTCTTTCTTACTTCTCTTTTTCTGTTTCACAGTTCTGACTTGAAACTCCCCCTCTGAGGACTCCTCACTCTCTTCCTGCTGCACAGTCTGCTTCTTTGCTGACCTCTCACTGCGATAAAACTCAGCTGATTGAGCAGGCGCGGGAGGGGCTGTGGCTGCCTGAAACACATTCCTGAGTGCATGTGTCAGTGTAGACATATCTAGACCAGCACAATGCACTTTCAATCCCTTCTTTTGACATCTAGCTTTCAACTCCTCTGTGGACAGGCCATCAATCTCCCCTGGTGACACTCCAGACTGCAACAAAGCTTTCCAATAAGCCACCCGAGGTGGTCCCTGCGAGTTGCCTCGCTCGTCCCTCCTTGGGCCACGGCTCATGGGTTTGTTCACAAACTCCCTGTCTCTGCGCACACCGCGGGACTCAGCTCATTCTGCGCCCCAATTTCCCAGGGATCCCAACTCCAGAATTCGAGCACGCATTTCTGAAGTGGACACATCAGCCGCACCCATTATCACAGCCAACATTGCAGATCGGTAATGGGGAGGTGAAGATCTGATCAAATGATCTCTTACTGCTTTAGGTACCATCATTCCTAAATATTCAGTCCCATAACCTATAGTGACAGCGTCTCTGACGCAAAGTCTAATCAATCTCTGTACACATTCTTTCAAAGTCACCCAGTTTCCATTTAGTGACGGACAATCAGTTGGCCCTGGATATTGCAAACGCACCGCTTCAGCATACACATCAAACAATGATTTATCATCCATTAGAGCACGCACCTCTCCTCGGTAGTTTGCATTTATTCCGGCATCAGGGGACAAACCAGCAAAAGACATTCCATCTCCCACATCAATTTTCACCTGTGCTACTCCCTCATCGAGCATTCTCGCGATCCATAGATCAGTGGGCTCACCTGTCTGCTGTTTAAGCCTCCGCAATAGGTAAGATAACTCCTTCTGAGTATAGTCTTCAGTGACCATTCTCAATGTGGGAGGTGATTGTATCTGGGGAACAAGGTCATAGATTGGCTCACCATCTACATCTACAATAGGCTGATTATCTCTGGGATCTCTCCACTCCTGTCTGATATCTGGTAGAATCTCTTGTTCTTTCCTCCGCCTCTGAATGGGTTTCACACTTTTACTTCCTCCAGCGACAGGAGTTTTTACCATTGCTTTATCAGACATCACTTCCTCCTCAGCCCAGACGTAATCATCCTTATCATCATCCTCACCCCAGATGTAACCGCCCCAACTCGACGGATCCCACCTCTCGTCCAGTGCAGCGACAAAAGCTCTGATTCGTTTAGGTGACGCACTACGTTTCTTTTTCTTGAAATTTTCTCGTTTCAACCGGGAAACCTGCTCCACCGCCCCTTCAGCCACCCTGCTCATTCTCTCAAGCTGAGCACCGAGCAGCAGAATGTGCTGCTTATTCAACAAGCAGGCGGTCTGTGCCTCTTCACATTCTTGTTGGCTCTGTAGAACCTGTAACTGTGTTTTCTGATTTTCTTCATACAGCTTTTTCCAAGCAGCCGCACACACCCACATGCTGCGTCGTAGCCCTGTTACCAGCGCTTTCTTATTGACTTCTATTACTTGCAAAGCTGTCAAAACATCGTCCGGACTATCTGCCTTCAGAGAGTCATTCCAGGGCTCGGGGTGCCCCTCTCCACCTCTCAAACACGACATTAACAACTGAAATGGGGCTTCTTCCCATCCTGATACAACATTTTCCTCAATTTTAATCTCTTTTTCCTTTTTCGTTTTAAACATTGCTCAGCCTCCCCGATATCCTGTTTGTGACACCAGAAAAATGTTTTATGAAATTATCTTAAACAAAGTACAGGTTCAGGGGAATGGTCGAAGCAATGAATAAACACTCACAGGCTGTTTCTGCTAGAATAATAAGTGTCATTTTTTTGTGAGCTCAGTTTAAGTGTAGAAACATTGTGAAGTGTTTCAATGAACTTATCATCATCGCTCAATTTTTTTTAAAGAAAGAGAAGAAAGAAGATAAAAAATAAAAGAGAAATAGATAAAACGAGAGACCACCACGACAAAACAACATGCACAGCACAATGCCACCCACAATATCACCATGAAACATTCGACATGGCACAATGAATCATCTAGCTTCCACCACTACCCAACCTAGCGTGCATCTGTCAAAGCACCTTGTATTGTGAAATTCTTTATCAAAGGTTCGTGAACGATCAGCACAGATATTCAGACGATGGAAAAAATGACACACAGACTGTAACTTGCTAGAATAATATTTGTCATTTATTAATCTGCCACAAGAAAAACAGCCAAGCAAAAGAGTCATGTACACTCTTAACACACAAATTGATATGAGTATCTCTCACCGTGACAAAATGATCGGGAAGCCTTTCGATCCGATGACAGAACTCAATCACACTGCCTGGCACCCGCGCGCTGGTCCAGAGCAAGACTTCTAACTCTCTGTGTCTGATACATTTCTTATAAAGGCTTCCCTGATCGCGTGAGAGCAGATCAAAACAAGTTTGATGGTTACCAGAACAACGGATGAGGAGCTGGTGATTTATTACAAATAAGGAGCACGGTGACCTCAAGGCGGGCCAAGACCTTGAAGTTAGCAATACTCCTTAAACTTCCTAAAGAGGAAATACGCACTCCTCCATCCCTCTGCAAACCATCAAAGAATGTCCCAAATATTAACAAAGGCAACATAAATCATTCCCCCCTTTGTCTCTGTGACATGTTAAACAAAGTACAATCCCTAATATGTGAATAACACGTTGTATAAGTGTGTTTAAATAAGTGTAATATAGGTCTAGATTGACATAAAAGCATTAAAATAATAATTTCTATATCACACCTGAATCCAAACACCCGCGCATGCACGCCCGCCACCACCAGATTTCTCCAAAAGAATGCCCAATAGTGGATGCGGGGGCCCACAGACCCGCCCCCCCAGGACACAATGGCAACACAGGGAGGACCAGAGCCACAGACACACAGCGGCCCCCAGGCCCGGAGCTCCAGGAGTCTCCCAACAGGGAGAACCGCACCCCCCCAGAGAGGAGCAGAGGAAAGAACCAGGTGACCCCAGCAACCACAATGCAGAGGCTCCAAGAAACTGCAGCGACGAGCCCACAGGTCCGGCCGGCAACCCATGCCCCCCCCAAGTAGATCCGGCCATGGACACCGAGCCCCAAGCCCCGAGGCCATACCACCCCCCAGCAGAGCCCCGACAGAGCCAGGGCACCCAGGCCCCGCCAGGTAGCAACCAGGGCGGACCGACGTACACCCCACCACCCAGCCCAGATGCCGAGAGCCACCAATGCACCGGCGGCAAGGGGGCCCCCCGCCAAAGGGGGGCACGACTGGGGGGAGTGGACCCCACACCAAACGTGGGGCCCAAATTGATCCAAGAGAGGGGGGACCACAAAAACCCAACCCGAGCCACAAACAGGCACACACAAATAGCCCGACAGAACCTCTGTCGGGCCGACTGCATGCACCATCTACCTGACAGCGACCACAGGCCGGCCCCAGCCCAAGGGGCAGAGCACCGGGGAGCTGCAGCCGAGGAGGGCCAGTTTTTCACATCAAGAGCCCTGCACCACAGGCCCAGAGACGCCCCAACACGCCACCTACACCCCCCCCCACACACACACACACACACAGCACCCCCACCGCAAATGCCACACAGGAAAACCAGCCAGTGCCCCGATGAGGCGAAGCCATGCCCCCAACCGCCGTTCTACACCACCAATGACCACACGTACATTACCATAGCCGACCCCCCACCGAAAGCCAGCAGCCACCTCTGTCAAAGTGCCGGCCATCGCAACAATAGTCGTAGCCCTGTTACCAGAGCTTTCTTATTGACTTCTATTACTTGCAAAGCTGTCAAAACATCGTCCGGACTATCTGCCTTCAGAGAGTCATTCCAGGGCTCGGGGTGCCCCCCTCCACCTCTCAAATACGACACTAACAACTGAAATGGGGCTTCTTCCCATCCTGGTACAACTTTTTCCTCAATTTTAATTTCTTTTTCCTTTTTTGTTTTAAACATTGCTCAGCCTCCCCGATATCCTGTTTGTGACACCAGAAAAATGTTCTATGAAATTATCTTAAACAAAGTACATGTTCAGGGGAATGGTCGAAGCAATGTGTAGTGAACTTGATCTGATGTCAAATCTGACCAGATGGACAGAAACTGTTATTTCATTGATCTGCATCCAGAAATACAGTTTGACCCATCCGGAGACTTTCTTTCTGGAATTAATCAAGTAGAAAAGACAATTCTCTATGATCATTACTATTTTACAAATGTTTGATAATCAAATTGTGTTAGTTCACTCAATGTTTACAGGTTGAAGAGAACTACTCATTTTTATTTACATAAACAGTAAGTAATGATTTTTATTCCTCATTCTAAGAAGAAATCAGGTTAATATGCATTTCTTGATTTTTCTGTCTTCAATGAGCAAGTTTTGTAAGTGTGTGTTAAGGTTCAAGTTTCGGTCAACTAAAAGTTTACTGAAAAAGAAATGTCATGTTTAACTTTTACAGCAGATAATAAGAGTAGAGACTCCACGAAGTCGGAAGTTCTCCAATAATCTTTCTGTCTGTCACTAAAACAATCCTTGACTTTTCATAACACCTTACATCACAAACCACACCTCTGTTCTGGTCTATCGACCAATTAGAAAGCTCTCAAATGAACCGGAAGTCGACCCATTTAAATGTGGCAACTTCCCAGTTCAACTTAGCTGCTGCGCTCTAGAATGAGTTCAACATGGGAGTTTTCAGAGCTTGAAAGTTTTTCCTGGAGAAGAGTTCCAGACTTTAACTCTCTGAAGAGAGTTAAAGAGTTCAGAGTTCTTGGATGCTAACGCAGGCGTCCAGAATGCTTCTATTGGAATACAGAATGCAGTGACGATTTTGGGAATTATAACTTCTGTTTGGATAACCTCGCACGACTCTCGAAGTATTTTAGCTGTTCTCAACGGAGACGCTGAAAGAGTCAAAGGAAGGATTCTATACCGACGCTGACCTATCGTCAACCAGGTAAAAGTTCTACTTCGACCAAGCGTACCGTGACCAAGCTGAGAACTGAAGGAGCGTGCACGTTTCTGGTCAAACAGATTAATTCCCTCACACATCTCTCTGTAAGATAAATCTCCATTTTCCATCTTAAACTCTCCTTTCTCCTAAAATCATTACAGATATTTTAGAAATATCTGAAGCAAAGTTCTCAATCACCGCCGTGTGATTGATGTCTGCTGTTCTGCTGAGAAGTGAGGACAATCGCCGTATTGTGCCCACTTTCTGTGAAACTAGCCATGTTATTGTTTTCATATTTTGCCAAATTAATGTAAATGTGTGATGTTAAACTTTGATTCTGCAAATAAATGACCGCATTCATTTTGATGGGTCAAAGGTAAATGACGTCTCTCGTTACATTTCTGTTAAACTCAATGCACGACATTTACAC
>NC_056498.1:10721392-10728122 GCF_014905685.2 Nematolebias whitei
ACGTCTCTCGTTACATTTCTGTTAAACTCAATGCACGACATTTACACAGTCAGAAAAATGAAGAACTCGCGAAATGTATGAATATATCCTGCATATGTCATACTACATATTGGTATTGGTGGCCCGCAACGTGCTCATAAATGACTGTGTACTCGTGTAAAGATTGATTTTACATGTTGGCATGAAAAATAACAGTTTTGTCAGCTGTGATTGAACGCAGCGTGCTGGAGCTGCCGCTTGAAGTGGAACTCTGCATGTTTACGCTGTGTTACGCTGGTGATGTTTTGAAAGCTGAAATAGTGTCATTAAGTGTTTTTAAAGCTGAAATTGTACGCCTGTTACGTGTAACTAAGCTGATGAGCTGTGGAAAACGTTATTCTGTTTAAAAGGACGGAGGTTCTGCTGCAAGACCCGGCTGTGGTCCGGTTCGGTTCTGATAAGTTTGAACGAGTATTTTGAATAGATGGAGAAACGTTTTAAAGACTGGACGAAGTCTCAGCTAAGCTCAGAGTTGATTCGTTACATTTTTTAACAGAAAAAGTGCATTTTGACAGTTTAAAAGACGAAAAGTTGACGAACTTATTTCAGGCTAAATCTAACATGCTAGTTGCTGAAACCCTTTGTGATTGGTTGAATTTGCTGTTGTGGAGCGTTCTGATTCGCTGAGAAGTTGAATGACGGGCCTACGTCATTTCCTCTCACCCCCGTGCTGCTCTGTAATTGGTGATTTCAGTCACGTGACCCGGAAATGAAACTCGTTTTCATAGGGAAATAAAATCTGCTTTTTAAAGTTCAAAAACGCTTTAAAAGCTGTATTCTGATGCGTTGTTCTAGTCTTCAAAGTCTAATTGCTAAAATTTTGCCACGCTTGTGTAAAAAATCCGTTCAGAAATGTTGGTTTTAACCGAGTCTAGCCGATGCTAATTTTTAGCTAACAGCTAACGACCGGACGCCACAGGAAGTTATAGCTCCCCTACTGGACAACACTAACAGTGTCTGAGTTAAAATTAATAAGGTTGTTCTGCCATCTTCTGGAGAAACTTGAGAACACAGGTTTCACTCCGCTTTTTAGGTTATTTTAGTGAAATTGAACGTATTTTCTTTCTTTTAAAGGCATTTTTGAGTTAATAAACGTTCCTCAAAGCTGAATAATCACTGTTATCTTGCATTTTAAAAGTTATTAAGGTATCTATGCAAAGAAGCATTTACCAAAGAGACTTTATTCACTGGTAATCCCTTATAAAAGGTACAAAATAAAGTTAGGAACTTTTTAAAAATAGAAACAGTTACAGATATTCACAGAGTTGGAAAAAGTTTACTCATTTGCTAAAAAGATAGTGCACGTTTAATTGATAAATCACTAAATAAGAGTAAATATATCAGACAAAGAGACTTTTCTGATTTTATTTATTTTGAAAAAACCTAAAACATTAAATTCTCCTATTTAATCCTTAAATAGAAGAAAAATGGCAAGAGACGAAGAAGAAGAGCATCCTTTAAACTCCCAAACAAATGATGATATCATTTTGGGGGCCTTACATATTTTAACAACTCTACTTATTGGCACGCAAATACAGCAATTACAACAACTCAATGAAATTCAGAGACATGAAGAGCTGAAAAGTCTGGCAGCAGGAACATTAGAGCCAGAGAGTAAAAAGCTTAGCCATGAACGGTTAGCAAAAATCTCTCTGCTTCTAAAAGCAGAATTGGATGAACGGTCGGAACGCCTTGTCTGGATGTCTAAAACACATGAGAGGGAGCTCTCAGAAATGCAGGCGTCATTACAAACACAATCTTATGAGAAGATTAGTGAAAAAGACCGTCAATACGAAGCTGCGTGCTCAGACAATGAACAGCTACAAAGAGAGTTGCAGCTCGAAAAAATGAAGCTGGAACAATGCAGAATAGATAAACACAATCTACAACAGCTACATATGTGTTTAGAAAGTGACTATTATACATCCCAGGAACATTTAAAAAAATGTGAGGAGAAACTAAAAGCAGCAACAGATAAAGGTAATGAAGTTGGGCAAGGTGATCTGGAATCCAAACCAGACCCTGAACAGAGTCGGGGTAATACACCAAAACTTCAACGACCTTTTTACTCACCCAGTGCTGTGAGTTCTGTGGGTTCTGTTGGATACACGGTTCTGTCGAGTTGGAGAAGTTCGGCGGCGCGGACAGTTCTGATATGTCCTAGCGCTGGGCAGTAGCTGTGGGAGCCGGGAAGATCCTGACATGACAACAGAGCTCTTCCGAGTTTCATGGGATTATAACATTTTCCACTGAGGTGAGCTGTGGCGGACAGAATCTCGCCGCTACTCCGGACGAGTAACAGCATCCTACGGAGACGCTGAAAGGGTGCGTTAAACGGAATCTCGCCTGAGACATCTCCAGGTAAAAGAGTCTATTTCACCACCTAAGTGTACTGTAAGGAAGAAGCTGAAGAAAGCCCGGAGAGTGCCGTTCTGTTCAACACTCTACCTCAACCACCATCTTTCTCCCCTTTAAACTTCATCTTTTCATCTTTAAACTCTTCTATCAAGTAGATATTCTTCCAGATATTTTAGAAATGTCTGTGTAAAGTGCTCATCCACCGCCGTGTGGGTAAAAGATCATAATTGTACAGTTTTCATAAATGTCTGTGGTGAAGCAACGGAAAAATCATGGCCGTATGATTTTTCCTGATCGATTGCTTATGTTGTTATTTTCATAATTTGCCAAATTAATGTAAATGTTTGATGTTAAACTTTGATTCTGTAAATAAATGACCGCATTCATTTTGATGGGTCAAAGATAAATGACGTCTCACGTTTTCATTTCCTTAAATTCAATGCACGTTTTATTCAGTCCAGAAAAATGAGGAATCCGTGTTAATTGATGAATATATCTGTGCATCTGTTCATCTACATTTTGGTGGCCCGTACGGCAATAAACACTCACAGGCTGTTTCTGCTAGAATAATAAGTGTTATTTTATTAGACTGCCACAGATACAGCAAAGCAAAGCACAAGTACATTCAGTACAAATCAAAGATTGATGTAAAAGCCCCTCACCGTGACACCAGACCGGGAAGCCGTTTCAGTCCGAGTGAAAAGATAACATCAATTGGCTGGGCATCGGATCAGGATCCACAGCAGACTTCAACTCTTATTCTGAGTGTTACACTTTTTTTACTCCCCCTCTGGCTGGATGACGTGCAAGCAGAGCAAAACATGTTTACCAATTATCAAGGCAATTGTGCAGCAGAGCGATAGCTCATAAAAACATGTCTTTCAAACCCAAGGCCGTTGCGTATGAGCCTGATGGATGAAAGACATGTTTACAGAAAACTCCGGGTTGTTGTAACCGCCAGACGAGCCAAGTCTTTCAGTAAGAACACTCCCGGAGGCTCATCGCTACATTCCTTTGAAGCACATCACCTTCTACAGCACAAGGCCTGGTTTGCACAGATAAGTTGCATATAAAATGAGTATAAAAGAAGTATAAATTGACATAAAAGCATCAAAATAATCATTCTTATATCTAGCACCACAAAATATCAAAATTAAATGATATTTTCTAGGTGAAATATTGCAGATTGGGCTGGTTCTGGTACTGGTTCTGGTCTGGTTTGGGTTCTGGTTCCGGTACTGGTTCCATATCAGGAACGAGTCTATGAGGCAAAGATCGGTTAGTGGTCATGCAGGAGACTATTGGGAGCAGAAAAGTCAAATGAGGAGGACCGCTAACCATCTCAGATGATCTTGGGGGTTCTGGAGACTGAAGAAGTCCAAACTGATCCGGACCACTACTGGAGAAGCTGAGTCCGGTGAGGGGCTGCAGCCGAGCGCAGCAACAGGTAGGTGAAGAGTCCGTTAGGTTCAGAGTCATGGTCCAATGGGCCAGGGTCCAAAACCAAAGAGCAGATGACTGAAGGTACCGGAGGATAAGATGAAGAGGCGTAGTCGTGCAGGCAAAGGTCAGAACCGAAGACAAAAGGCTTAATAATCCAAGGGGTCAAGCGAGAGACGATGTCCAGGTGAGTCAAGGGTCAGGAGCTGGGAGGTCGAACCGAGAGGGAAGGACAGGAACCAGGAGCGAGACAGGAACGAGGAGACAGGTAAACTATGACAGCGGGACACTATGGCTAGAGGGAATCAAGACAGGAACATGAATGCGAGGTATCTACTTGCAGAGAACTGTTTTCAACTACCGGGCACCCAAGAGGAGAAAGAGTGAAGCTTTTAAAGGGTGAGAGTGACAGGTGCAGCCAGTTGAGCTCTAATCAGCTGCTGTTGGCTGCCGTGAAGACAAAACTAAACAACCGTAATGTTGTCCTCTACCAGCATGCAAAGAAGACAAACAAAAACGCACATGTATAAATAAACACTACAGGAGCAGACGGCATAAATGAAACTTACAGAATAGGTCTATTGCAAACTTTAAAAGGAGATCAGGGTGACAGAAAATATAATCTATGGGACGTGATTCGTGACAATGTCAATGTATGGTTCACCAAGATCATGTTACACGTAACGACAGACACGCTGATTGGTATGTAAAGAGTGCCTTTTTTCAGAGTCAGAGTTTCTTTATTTGTCATTCTCTGTGACAAATCCAACTTGTTGACTAATGGCTTCACCATGCTGACTTACCAGTAACTGTACAGCTCACGCTTGAACTGAGCTGCTTCTGTGTAAAGCTTGGGAAGTCAGTCTCTTTCTTATGCACCATCTTCTGGCGCAAATTGTTATAGCACCAGCAATTGTTACGTAAATAAAATGTGAGTGAGTGCCACACAATAAAAACACAAATAATGCAATGAAAAGTTTTTGGAGTTGCCTGTTAACAGTCATATAGTCCTGGGTGCCACAATAGCTAGCTAGCAGCTATTAGGAAAAATACAAAAACAACGTTAAAATGCTCTCCAACCATCTATTTATTATTTTAATTTTGCTTAAGCATGTGTCTCGTGGGAAAAAAAGGAGATTTCCAAACAAGACCAAGGTGTAGTTCATCAGATTTATTTACAAAGCTTTGGAGAGCAGTCCAGCATTCACAGAACATTAATGCGTGTACAAGATCACTCTTATCAATGCCCTCATCCGTCTGAAACGCTGGCCTGCTCGAACTTCCTGAAATATTAAAGCTAGTTTTGTTGACTCGCTACAGCCCTCAGCCCCTCCCTTGCTGTCTGGCTGTCATCAGTACTCAGCTGTAGCAGGAGACAAAGGGAAGACCCCAAGACCGACGCTTTAGAAGACCTGAACAGACCACCCAGCACCAGACTCACCTCACCACCAGATGAAGAGCTTCTCAGCGTGACCTCAGTAGAAGTAAGGAGTACCTTCAGGAGGATTAACCCTCACAAAGCAACCGGCCCAGACAACATCCCTGGGAAAGTGTTGAAAGACTGTGATGATCAGCTCTGTGAGGTGCTGGCCGACATCTTTAAGACCTCACTTATCCTGGCAACAGTTCCCAGTCCCAAAGAGCTCTACGGTGACTGGTCTAAATGACTATCTGCCAGTGGCCCTCACCCCGATAGTCGCTAAATGCTTCAAAAAACTGGTCATGACCCACATCAAGACAAACATCAATGAGGATCCTCACCAGTGTGCATACCGCAAGAACCTATCAAAAGAGGATGCCATCTCCTCTGTGGTCAACACTGCGCTCAACCACCTGGAGCAGAAAAACTCTTATGTCCGTATGCTCTTTGTGGACTTTGCATCTGCCTTCAACACCATGAGCCCCCAAACCCTGATGGACAAACTATTCACACTAGGACTAAGCCCCTCCATTTGAAACTGGGTCCTAGACTTATTAACAAACAGACCACAGTCAGTGAAGATCCACAACTTCTCCTCCTCCATCATAACCCTCAGCATTGGCTCCCCTCAGGGATGTGTGTTGAACCCTCTCCTGTTCACTCTGCTCATGTATGATTGTGCAGCTACCCATCCAGGCTGTCACATTGTAAAATTTGCAGATACAGCGGTGGTGGGATGCATCACAAACAATGATGAGTCCAGCTACAGGCAGGTGATGGAACACCTGGAGAGCTGGTGCAAAGAGAATAACCTTCCCATCCATGTGGAGAAGATGAAGGAGATGATTGTGGACTTCAGAAGGAACAAACTCACCTACACACCCCTGAACATAAGAGGGTCTGCGGTGGAAGTGGTCTCCAGCTACAAGTACTTGGGTGTACACATGAATGACAACCTCAGCTGGGGCAACAGCACCACCAGCCTGATCAAGAAAGCTCATCAGAGACTACTTCCACAGACGGCTGAGACAAGCTGGTCTGGGAAGCTCAGGCCTCCCCTCCTTCTACAGGTGTGCAGTGGAGAGCATCTTGTACTCCAGCATAAACGTGTGGCATGGAGGCTGCACAGCTGCAGAAAGAAAAGCTTTGCAGAGTGGTGAAGGCTGCACAGAAGACTGTTGGAGTCAGTCTCCCCACCATCACAGATGTAACTTCTCAATGACGACACGCGGGCACGGCTTCTTTATTTGAAACGGGCGCTTTAATGAATGCCGTGATAACTACAGAAACAAGACAGAAAGTACAGAAGTAAAACAAAAGGTTTCAGGTACAGTACTGAGCGACAAGTAAAACATGCTTTAACAAAGAAATACCTCATGGCCGCTCGTCATGAAAGAAGTCCTAAGCGAATGTTTCTCATCTTGTGCATTCTAAATAAGCATATAAAACATCAGAACACCATAACTGACCGAT
>NC_056498.1:10728222-10729473 GCF_014905685.2 Nematolebias whitei
ACAAATACTGTGACAAAGTTGAAGTCTTGTGTGGACCAGCGCGCGGTACCATGCAGTTGTGATGTGAGTTCTGTCATTGGATCGAAAGGCTTCCCGGTCACTTGTCACGGTGAGAGATACTCATATCAATTTGTGTGTTAAGAGTGTACAAAGTGTACACGACTTTGCTTGGCTGTTTTCTTGTGGCAGATTAATAAATGACAATATTATTCTAGCAAGTTACAGTCCCTTGTGTTTCATTTTCCTCTTGTCTGAATATCTGGTGCCGATCGCTCACGAACCCTTTGATAAAGAATTTCATAATACACCACCCCTCCGCCGAGAACATCTGTGAACCTTTATCAGAGGGGACCGGCTGAGAGACACTGTAACATATTTTTATCAGGACTATGGAAACTATCTGGAAGTGTTTATGGACGATCTCACTGTCTTGTCGTACGAACATGAGTCTGTGTGAACAGATGATCACGCATGAACACAGCAACATGAAATAGATCAGCAGCAACATGATGTGATTTTTCACAGTGATTATCATATTATTCCACGTGGTGGAACAAAATTATGTTCACATGGTCCCAGTTACATCCAACAATAAAAATGTAAAAGAAAACAATGATAACATCTAAGATATGAACTAAGAAAAACATCAACTAAATATACACTAAGCACTAATAGCATAAAAACATTACGTTGAACAGCAGCATGAACATAAGTCTGTGTGAACAGATGAGCATGCATGAACACATCAACATGAAACAAATCAGCAGCAACATGAAACATATCAGTAGCAACATGATGTGATTTTTCACAGTGATTATCCTGGTTAGAGATTCATGAGTCTAACAGCCTCAGGGTAGAAGCTGTTCCTCAGTCTAGTGGTTCTACACTTAATGCTCCTTAACCTCCTTCCTGAGGGGAACAGGGCAAGAAGTGTGTGTGCTGGGTGAGTGGGGTCCTTTGTGATGCAGGTGGCTCTCTTCCTGCATCTAGAGGTGTAAATGTCTGTTGTAAGTGTCACCACAATGATTTATTTATGTTTTAATTGGGTTCATATTTGTTTTCAGTAGTTAGAATATGTTGTTTTTAGTTTGTTTAGTTCACACTGTGAAATATGTTTTATTTTGTATAAGATGCATTTATTCTGTCATGAAGGACTATTTTTTG
This sequence comes from Nematolebias whitei, assembly GCF_014905685.2. Taxonomy (NCBI): domain Eukaryota; kingdom Metazoa; phylum Chordata; class Actinopteri; order Cyprinodontiformes; family Rivulidae; genus Nematolebias; species Nematolebias whitei. The sequence goes on from NC_056498.1 coordinate 10,729,387, forward strand.
GTTGTACTGTTATCGCGAGATTTATGTGAACGGAAGAGAGTGGCGAGATCTTTTGTGCTCGACACACACACATTTACCTGAAGCCAC
>NC_056498.1:10729573-10743161 GCF_014905685.2 Nematolebias whitei
TTTTTAACAAAAAAACGAAGTCCAGATGACATGATTCAACCTTTTTTGTTGTTATATACCTGGATGACTGAGAAAACAAACTTTGTGTTTTTGAAACCATTAGTGAAAAGGCCAGACTTCAGGGGTATCTGAGGCAGGCTTGAAACACAAGAGTCAGGGTGGCTTCTGGGTAATACCAGATGGCTAGGCCTCAGACTGACGAAGCCTCTTGGATGAGGGGCGAAACGTTTCTTTTTAACAAAAAAACGAAGTCCAGATGACATATTTTTATATCATTCCACCCTTTTGCCTTTATGGCATGTAAAATATAAAATCACTCTCCTGAAATTGAAATTGTTCTGGACTTTATCCTAAATAAACTCACTCACACAGTTAAGAAAATCCAGACGAGTTTCAAACCCCTGGAACGTTTGATTTATTACATTCCCACTGACACGATCATTGTAAATCAAAACACCTGGTAGGTGTTCGGATTATAGTTTTTTCCCTACCAAACCATGTACCAAGCTGTATTATAAATTTCCTGATTAATTCTTTATTTTTAAAACCCTAAACAAGTTCTCAAAATACACAAAGTTAATACAGAGATACATAGATCAAACTAGTTATTCTTTTTTTTTCACTTAACAAGCAAAAGAGATACTGCATATATTTTGCGCCGTAGATAATATTCCTGCGAATATATCCCACCAATGGTGAGCCGACGCCTACATTATTGGTTTTAGCCACATGTAAAAACCTTTCTTTGAGCCATGCAGGTGGACACTGTTAGATCAGACACGTTTAGACTTATGAAATTCAATCATTCGTTTCAGCTCTGTAGACCCATTTCAATGCGCATTTTGAAACGGTCTAGGGAGACTCGCCAGGGTACGTGCGAGTGGTGGAATTAGTTAATTGATAAGTCTGGTTGTTCCAAGTCCACAGATGTACACCATATGACTTTTATTGTTACTATCAAACTAGCTCTCTAGCCTAGTTCATGAGTCCAATCACACAATACCTTGTCTCTGGTTAAACATGGGTTAACAATTGTTGTGGAATAATATTTTGTTCCTTTTTGAATCTGACTCCCAATTCTTATTTTATTTTGAAATTGACCCACTTCCTGTTTTACTTTGAAGAGGCTCCCATAGATTGATTTCATTTCCTGTTTACATAATGTAACACGATGTAAACCACTTCTGATTGGATTGAAAACTGGCCAATCATGACAAGCAGACTCAGAGCGCGCTGAAAAGTTAGTTTTACTGTTTAAGGAACGCCCTTTTTCACAGAACAAAGGATGTGCAGAAGTTTCTCCTCGTGTTAGTGAGTGAGCAGACAGAGAGTGACGCAGCCAGCAGCCAGCAGTGAGCCAGCAGCAAAATGAAGCAGAGAGATGATCGTTTTCAGATTCCACCATAACAAGGTTGTATTGTACAGTTTAAGGGATGCATCCAGTTTCTAATATGTTAAAATAATGACTGCATTTAACTAACCCACTGTTTATACTTGTGAATCTATAACTTCTGACTTTCTTTGCTAATTAAATATTCATAAATTTGAAGGTGTGTGTCTTGTATTTAAGTGCGTGTCTTTGAATGACTTCCTGCAGGATTGAAAAGGTAACAGAGCTCGGGTGGAGAAAGAAAGAGAAACACAACACATGATTAGTTTCAACATACATATCACTCCTTTATCAGCTGTCTCACATAATTGCATGTTATATGTGAGATTTGTCTGTGGCTCAAACCACTCACCCTGTACTTTTATTTTTTTATTTTTTTAAAACCAGTGTCCTTGTACAGTTATTAAAGGCAACATGTGATATTTGCATAACTGTGGTTGCCTTCATTACATTTTGTCAATTCAGGTTTTACAACTACCCAGTAGGAACTGGAAATGTTCCATAATCTCCTCCACTCATGATGATTCGATGTAGTAACCACCCTCTGGCAGCGCTCCTCCTGCAGCTGTGCATGGAAAAATTGCAAGGTACACAGGAAAACAAGTTCAAAGCTTCAATTATGTTGGAGAGCACTTCTTCTGTGCTCCCCCACATCTTCGGCTGCAAGTTTATTTCTTTTATCAGTATTTTGACCGTTTCTTCTTGAGTCATGACAACTGATGGTATCCAGACTCCAACTTGGGTAACTGCCAACGAAGCACGTCTCCTCCTTCTCCTTAATTGGCAGTAAAAATCAAACTTCGTTCTCCTTTTTTTTTTCTCTCTTTCATCTGGTTTAGCATGTACCGTTCTTATACATGTTACACAGTGGGGTTTCCACACAATTCTAATCTGACATCCTTTAGGTACCACTGGGATGGTTTTCCTGTGGTAGCATGCCCGACACTTGACATAGGACAGTCAGTTGTGCCCTATCAGGCAGCTTTTGTGTTCCAAAAGTCACTTTGCACTCAGATCTTGCTTGCATTTTTTTTTCTCAACCAAAATGAACACCTGATCCTCCTCCAAGACACGTTCTGGTGTTGCTGATGAGGCGTTGTCCATCTGTAACAAGGCACGTGATGCCCAAACAGCCTGCACTCCCATCTGACTGGCACCTTGTCACCAGCTTCTCATGTTGTCCTCGGGGCAACCTTGATCGTCCAAACAACAAAGACCAAGGGAACATCAAGCTGTAGAGACAAGAAAACTGCTTTCAACAAAAAGAGAGAAGAATTAGTTTTCTCTTTAATAACACTTATGAATTGGTACATTTACCCATTTTTCCTTCTCCTGCCTCTGAGATATTGCAGACCCAGACCAATTTTATAACTTGAATTAGACCTGAAATCCATATCACTGGCTCTGTAGTCCTCAGAACTATTCCAGCAGATCCAGGAGTTGCTGGACAGGCAGCTCTGCTCTGTCGTCAATTTTCTAATTGGTTCTTTTTTTTCTCTGACAGGCAGCTCTGGAGTATCATTCAATTTAAAGGAGTGGTGCCTGGTACAATGGGTCTGTTATTCAATTGAAACACAGCCTGCAACAAATTTACTTTCCAGTTTGTCAAATCATGTTTTTCATTTTCTCAGCATTTCCTTTTTTTTTTTTTACAGTTCATTCATTCTCTTAATCAGCCCAGCAGCTTTGTGGGTGATAAGGAAATATGATAAATCCATTCAACATGTTTTTCAGCTGACCAGTCTTTCACCTGTTTTCCAGTAAAATGGGTCCCATTGTCTGTTTGTATCTGAAGGGGACCCTCATAAACTTATTTCATCATACTAAGACATTTTAAAATAGATGTCTGATTTGCATATTTACAAGGATGAGTCACCAACACACCTGAATATGTATCTACAGCCGTACATACATATCTACACCCCTGTGACATGGCAAAGGGCCAATAAAATCCATTTGCCAGATCTGATATGGCCCCTTTTCCCCTATTTGTCCCTGCATTTACTATTGTGACCCTCTTTTCTAATGCTGCATGCTTCACATCGTTGTATTGCAGTTTCATCATCTGTCTTGTTTTACAACTAATCAAACAATTCTTCATACATAACCACTTCATGTAAAAAGTGTCAACAATTAACTTTTATTTATTAAAAAGAAATCCTTCTTCTAATCTTGGCCCCACTCAGAATGTTTAACTCATCAGTTTTAAAAACTGAGGTGTTAACTTTTTCCACAGAACCCCTCTTGAAAAGAGCTGAACTTTCACTTTAAATGTGAAACATTTGCAAAACAAGATGGTGAAATTCTTTCTATCTCAGATTTTTTTTTTTTTAGATACTCCAAGTTGTTTTTAGATGCTGTCAAAACTAACGCTGCAGGTAAACCATTTATAAACAACATATGTTGCACTTCCTTCAAAGCAACCAGCTTAACATCCAAACAACATATTTATTTCTAGACATTTCAAATCCACCCTTTTCCCCTTAAACCATCTTGACTTTAGGCATTTTAATACATCCTTAGTGGCCCAAAATGTCAATGCTTGGGCCTTTAATGGCAACATCAGATGTCTTAATTTCTCCTTTGACCTTTGGCATTTTAAAATCAATATCACCTTCAAGTTTTGGGGCTTTTTAATTTAACGTCAAATAAAATCTGGGCTCTCTAATTCTGAACCTTTGATGTTCAATGTTTGACAATATCTGCTTTTCAGAGTGTTGATGTCAACTTTTGGACCCTACTTTTGCCCCTTTAATCCAAATAATGGCTTCCAGCCCTCAGCTCTTCTGCTGACACATCATCCATCTCAGCTGCATGCACTCCTGCCTGTATTAATGCCCTCCAGAAAGCAGAACGAGTAGGTTCCTGCATGTTTTTCCGGCCGTCCCTTCTCGGCCCACGACCCATGGGTTGGCTAAATGTTTTTTTCACAGTTTTCAGCTCTGTGTTCCTCTCTGTGCTCCAATCTCCGAGTGCACCCAGTTCCAACACTCTGAATCTACAACCCAACGCACAGCAAGCGCATTCCTTAGCCCATCTCTGCTCGCACTCCCCTACGGTCACCCAATGACCCTGTAAATCAGACCAATCCGATGCTATCTGTCGGGCTGTTTCTACACAAACTTCAAACAACGGTCTCGAGTCTTGCAAAGCTCTGACTCGATGCGCTGAATTCATTACCTGACCTCCACCTTTATCCAACAGCCTCGATACTCGAGCATCTGTGGGTTGTGATATTTTAGACAAGTAAACAACCTCTTTGTCTCCCAAGATGCTACCGTCCAAACTCGACGGATTCCATCCGTCATCCAACCTTGTAACATAAGCTCCGACTCGCTCCGGCGAAACATCACGCTCTTTCTTCCTCTTTTTAAGCCTGCATATCTGACCGACCGCGCACTCAGCTACTTTAATCATGCGGTCTAGCTGTGCCGTCAGCAGCTGCACATGCTGTTTCTGCAGCTTGCACTCTGTCTGCGCATCAGATAACAACTGTTTTTGTTGTAAAAACTGTTTATCTTTCTCCTGAACTTCCTCCACACACCTTTTCCATACAGTCGCTTTCTTTCTCTTGAATTTTCCTCGCAACCAGGACACCTGCTCCACCGCCCCGTCAGCTACCCTGCTCATTCTCCCAAACTGAGCGAGCGACTGAATGTGCCGTCCATTCAACAAGCAGGCGGTCCTCACATTCTTGTTTGCTCCGTTGAGCCTGTGATTGCATTTTCTGACTTTATGCTGAAGTCCTGTCACTGGTGCCATCTTTTCTGACCTCTATTGCCTGCAAAAGTGGTCAAAACATCACTCGGACTATCTGCTTTCAGAAAAATTGTTCTAACAACTAAGATGGGCTTCTTCCCACCTCTTCAAAAACAACAAAAACAACTGGGATGGGACTTCTTCCCATCCCGGTACAACTTTTTCTCTGTTCCCCTCACGCCTCCTCAGGCGTCTGGATCAACTGTTCCTCCGTTCAGCTCACGCCTCCTCAGGCGTCTGAATCAACTTTTTCTCTGTTTTAAACTCTCACACAAAGGCTCGGGGCGTCCCCCTCCACCTCTTAAACACAAAGCCAAGGTTGGATAACTCTCCCAACCCGACACAACTTCAACGGACTCTTTGTCCAGATGCAACTCGCATCAACATTTCTCTAAACACTTTTTTCCCTTCGTTTGAATATGGTGCAGCCGTTCAGAATTATTTATTTAATTATTAACATCCCATCCTCGTCGCCAAAAATGTATTATGAAATTCTTTATCAAAGGGTTCGTGAGCGATCGGCACCAGATATTCAGACAAGAGGAAAATGAAACACAAGGGACTGTAACTTGCTAGAATAATATTGTCATTTATTAATCTGCCACAAGAAAACAGCCAAGCAAAGTCATGTACACTTTGTACACTCTTAACACACAAATTGATATGAGTATCTCTCACCGTGACAAGTGATCGGGAAGCCTTTCGATCCAATGACAGAACTCACATCACAACTGCATGGCACCGCGCGCTGGTCCACACAAGACTTCAACTTTGTCACAGTATTTGTGCTCCTTAAATACCCCTTCCCGACCGGATCGCGTGAGAGTAGATGAAAACAAGTTTGATGGTTACCAGAACAACGGATGAGGAGCTGGTGACTTATTACCAGTAAGGAGCGTCGTGACCGCAAAGCGGGCCAAGACTCTGCTGCCAGAAACACTCCTAAGCTTAATAAAGCATTCCTAAAGAGAAAACACTGCACCCCTCCGTCCCTCTGCAAACCATCAAAGAGTGTCCCAAATATTAATATATATATTTGAATAGGCATAAAGGCAACATAAATCATTCCACCCTTTGCCTTTACGACATGTAAAACAAAATACAATCCCTAATATGTGAATAACACGTTGTATAAGTGTGTTTTCAAACTACATGTAAATGAGTGTAAAATAAGTATAAATTGACATAAAAACATCAAAATAATCATTCCTATATCAGGTGGGGGGGAGCTAGCAGCAGGGTGTTTGTGTGTGTGTGGGGGGGGGGGGGGGGGGAAGAAGGCAGAGCTTCTTAATTTATGTATCCACCAGGAGCAATTTGAGATAAGTTGGAGGCCAGATTCAGATAAACAACAATTGTTATGGACAGGCCAACTATTGATTTCATGTCTGCCTTCAGTTCTGTTGATACACTCAATGGCAAATCAAAACAGACAGATTTGTGGACATTCTGCAGGTCTGTGCTTGTTAGCCTTCTCCAAGGTCGATTCCTTCATGCCGGTAATTCCTAGGAGCTGCAAATGGCCCATGAGTCAGCCTCCCCAAAATCATCTACACCTCCAAATGCTGGAAGAGGGCCACCTGCATCATGAAGGACCCCACTCACCCAGCACACTCACTTTTTTGCCCCACTCCCCTCAGGAAGGAGGTTGAGGAGCATTAAGTGTAGAACCACTAGACTGAGGAACAGCTTCTACCCTGAAGCTGTTAGACTCACGGATATTTAATCAGGATAATCACTGTAAAGCCACTTTTATAGGTGATATGTCACTTTATCTGTTCTGCTGATCCATGCTACGGATTTCTTACCCATAAGCTGTTGTATTCATCCATCTGCTTACAACAGACTCATGTTCAGGCTGCTATTTAATACACTGTATTATATTACAGTAGTCTCTGGCTTCTTTGCGGTTCGATTTTTGCGGTTTTTCAACGTAAGATTGTGCCCGACACATGATTGTCATCCTTAATATTATTCACATGATTGGGATGGTAATGAAAAAATACTTTGGAGAGGTGCTGCCATTTTGTAGTTTTCTTTCAACAAGCCTATACTGTAACGCAAATCAAAAGAACTACACTACCCAGAAGCCAACAGTGCTTCCGCCCGCTGCTTTCTTCCGAAATGGAGGGAAAGTTTTGCAACACAAAGTCAGAAGTAATGATATATCTATTAAGCTCACAGAACTGGCAGGAAAGTCGCAAATATGTTCTAGAATTGCGCCGCACAAGGTGGTTGCATGTTGGAGCAGCTCTGTTACTTTCATTCTGAGATTTTGCATTTGGAAACATTAATTCCTCTTTTTCTGGATGTAAATCACATTTTTTGGATGATTGTTTCCTCTGGTGTCAGATGCTGTGCAGCTGGAAGGATTTTTACTGAAACTTTTTTAGTTTTGGACATTTGTTATGATGCATAACCATGGCAACAAGGCAGTTTTCTACAACCAACAGCAGCTGATTAACATCTCAAAAGCTCAAATAATATCTCAACTACAGCCCCAAATCTCAAATGAGTTGAAAAGGATGTCCTGTGGACACATTCTCATCTACCTGCCAGTTGTGCTCGAATGCCTGACCACTGAGATCATGGAACTAGCAGGAAACACGGCTCATGACAGCAGAAGGACAGGATCGTCCCTCAGTACCTACAGCTGGCTGTCCGCAGCGACGAGGAGCTCAGCAGACTGCTGGAAGGAGTGGCCATCGCTCTGGAAGGCGTTCTGCCCGGCATTCGGACAGTCCTACAGCCCGGGAGAACCAAGAGGCCAGCCAGTCTGGGTGGACGGATCAGACGGCATCTGCAGCTAGTTTCTTAGGATCCACTGTGGGATGGACCTTTACAAGAGATCCTTCCTGTCTACAGCCATCAGTATCTATAACATCTCTTAATGAAATGAGGGTAACGAGTTACAGCAACAAATAATTTCCCTCTGGGAGTAATAAAGTATTTTTGAATTGAATTGAAATAATCCTGAAGTTCAATTATCCACGCGCACATCAACCTGGACGGGGTGGTGGGTGTCATGCTGCAGGGTAGGTCTGCCGAGCTGGAACCAAGCTGCTGGTCTGCAGAGCTGGTGATTACCCATATACATTTTTTATTTTTTTTTAAAGATTTAAGAGTTTAGAACATTGCAAGAGTGTGGGAAGGGTTAATAAAGCCTATATAAATATTAAAATTAATATAGCGTTCCTACTTCATGGTTGTTCACTTCTTATCGCGGTGGTGTCTGGAACGTAACGCATATGATTAAAAAAGTTAATAAATAAAATTTAAATAAATAAATAAATAAAAACGTAACCCCAGTGATAAATGAGGGACTACTGTATATTATTATTGTTTAGCATATATCTTACCCCAGTGATAAATGAGGGACTACTGTATATTAGTATTATTTAGCGTATTTCTTAGATCCTTGTAAACTGTTTCTTTTTTAATATAGTTTATATTTGCGTTATTTTTGGGTGTAACTGGGACTTTGAGTACACATTTTGTTCCACCTCATGTACCACATGTGGTGCGAATGACCTTTAATGCAGAGTCACTTCTTTTTCACTCCTGTATTAAAACTTTAATGCAATATTTCATTTAGGAACTAGCCCACCTTGTGTACAAAAACTGCTTCTTCTGTTGTACATAGAACAAAAGAGCTGACCGAACACTGAAAACATTAAAATAAGGAGGATTAACTTTCTGTTGGTCCTTGACGGAAGTGAGTAACGACTGAGGTCACGCAGGAGGAGGAAACAGATCTCTGCAGCTAAGATGGCGGACGAACAGCAGGAAACATCACAGGGAGAGGTGGAGGGTGAGAAAATCATTTACACCACCCAACATCCAACCATCTGCGCTGCCATTTCTCTGGCTATTGAGCATATATTAATGTTTACATCTGCAGAAGCCTTTAGTCTCTACCTTCTCTGTGCTCGCGGTGGCTGACAGTCCACCTTAAGGCCAGGGCTGCTTAGCTAACGTTAGCAAGCTACCGTTGCTACACAAAGAAAAGAAAAGACGCTTGTTTTAGTAAATAACCGCAAAATAATATATGACAGTACCACGGTTTTAAACTTGAGGAAATGTTGAATTCATCCGCATAATTTAAAAATGAATTATGTTAGTTTCGTTCGTTTTTGGACTGGGTGACGGGGTTTGTAGTCGTGTACAAAATTTGTTTTGTTTTCGCTGAGCGAGCTAGCTGTAGCTGACAGACAGCAGCCGGTGTTCTGGAGGAAAATGTGTCCATTAGACTGGATGATCTCAGGTCTGTGGCTTCTGGCGGTGGATAGTTACTCAAAATATAGGTATGAGACAAAAAAAAGTCCAAGTCCGTGAATTGTTCTTTTGCAATGAATAGAGAGCTTGATAAAAGAAAAAGACTGAGACCAAAGAATAAGGAAGTTATGGCAATTTTAGTATTTAAAAATGCTCACTTGTTTTCCTTTGGTTTAACTTTGAAAGCAAAAGACCTGTGATCAATATGCATCAAACAACAAATTATCATAACTTATTTATTAAGAGAACTGGACGAGATTTTCACAAGTAGGAAATGACATGTTTGCATCAACTACCTAAATTTATTATTAAGTAGCTAATTAATTAATAACTGTAAACTATATAATCCAGGACGTTTATGCTTAAGAAATAGGCACTAATACTCAAACTACATGAAAACAAAGTTGATAATCCAGAATTGAAGAGAAGCCTATTTTGCTGTTAGGCATACGCCATAATAATCTATAAATCTTCATCATGTTTGGGGTCTCCAAAATCATTTTCTCAGCATCACATTGTCATGAAAGTTGGTCAGTACTTAGATAAAATCTTACATTTTGGGGTCAACTGTGGTTAGAGCAGTCATCCTCCAATGGGAGAGTTGGGGGTTCAGTTCCACCAGCAGCACAAGTGTTCCTGAGCAAGACACTGAACCCCTCATTGCCTCTGACGTGTGTCCCATCAGTGTATGAATGAATGTGATCTAAAGCACTTATTACTCTTTATAGAATCAGATTATCTTTGTAGAGATATATACCAGTAAGTACAATCCATTTACCATGCTATCTACCTTTTGAGTGCTGTGTGCTTGAACAGCTTGTTTAAGCTCTAAGCATATTGACGTACAGTGACACTTTCATCACCCATGAACTGCATGAAAAAAATGGCAGAATCCAACCAATCCAAGACATGGTGAAAGAGTCAGAGGGAAATACGCTGAGGGTGTGATGAAAAACTCAAAACCGTATTTTTCACTGTATAAGTTACTTTTTTCTTTTGCATAATTTACATGCCCTACGACATATACGCCGAAGCAACGTATTTATGGATTTTCCCCATATTTATAAACCAATTTTGGCTGAGATATGACCGTTTTCATTCGTTCTGACTGAAAATATTGAACACTACCATTTTCAGCCACCATTTTCAGATGGCAGCAGAGTTGTAAGGCATGCTGTTGCATCATGTAATAGGTAAAAAGTGGCTATGAATGACACAATCAGCTTGCCATAGACTGCCACTGTCGTCTGCCTGGAGCAACCGAATTAGCTTCGTTTCGCTGCGCTGCCCCGGTGAAATGCAGCTGATTTGACAGTCAAAGTGCATTTATTAAGCAAAAGGTAGACTGAGACACACCTTTACCATAAAGTCAAGCAAACAAATAATTGTGTAAGGTGGTTATCTTGTTAAATTTCTAATAAATGGACTGAGTCGCCCTCTGCATGTTCATTTTTCTGCGTATCGGCTTTTGAAAATGCAAAAGTGCATTTATTAAGGAAAAGTTAGACTGAGACACACCTTTACTATAATTTCAAGCAAACAAATAATTGTTTTTAATTGTTAATCTTGTTAAATTCTTGTTAAAGTCCTCCCATGCATGCTCCCGCGGCCACCATTTGGCAGCCAATCAATTTTTGGCCCAACACTGGCCCACATTTCCAGGTTGTCAGCGGTGACACGTAATAGATGCGACATATATGGCGAAGTTACGTATTTAGGAATTTTTCCACTTTATTAGACAAATTTGGACCTATGTGACTTGTAGGGCAGTGCGACGTGTATGGCGGAAAATACGGTAATTTAAGAGAATCATGGACATACAAGGGCGTGTGATGTGGGATTGTCATGTACCTACAAAGTAGGAAAACTCTTTGTAATGTGTCCTCTAGTATTTTATTTTCTAAAGCACATGGAGCAATTTGGGTCATAACTAAGAAAAATAATCACCCAAAGTATTTTAAAATTAAAGAGGGATAAAAATGAAAATACATTTTTTTATAATTGTTTTGCTGTAATGGTAACTGAGCACAAATTATTTTATGTTTTGTCATAGCATTTTGACTAAAATAATCTTAGTTAGAGCTGTATTTTAGTCATCGTAGTCAGTTTAGTTTTAGTCTACTAAATGTTTAAGTTGACTAAAATAAAAAATGCAATTGTGATATTTTTCCACATTGTTTTTTTGAAATATGTGCACATAGATTAAACATGTTCACACAAAGTTTACGCGTGCAATACACAAATTGAAGTCTCATTACAAACTCAGTTTTATTTACCTGTTCTTGTTTTTTCATAAAAGCAATACGAACAAAAAACTGGACAGTAAATCTGCTGCCACTGAACAAGACGTGTTCACAAGATTTTGTATGATAATTTTATGAAACACTGAGAAATTAGTAGTACCAATAATGCAAATAATACTCTCAACTAAAACAATAATATTAGTAATAAAGTAAGAATAAAATAATTATATAATCAATTAAACACGTACTTGTAACTACTGTTTAAACCAGTTTACATATACTGTATTAAAAAAAATATATATATATTTTTTTTCTCTGACATGAAATCAGACCAAACCTTTCCTGTTTGAGATCAGTTAGGTTTCACAAAATTATTTCTGTTTGTATTTGCCGAATCATGAGAATTTTTTTTATTATGCTCTTCAAAGTCACAAGTTTATATAGATTAAGATTACTTTATCTTCAAAACATATTGGGAAAGGCCAAATGACAATTTCGAGGCTTTTGAAGCTTTTGAATGGTTAGTTGGCTACATTTGAATTAATTGGAGGCACACCTCAAACACACTTCGTCTTCTTATGGCATCATGGGAAAATCCAAAGAAATTAGACAAGTTAAAAGAAACAGAATCATCAACCTCCACAGCTCTGTTTATCTGGGTCAGATCCAGGTCCCTGAATGTTTCTCTGTTCAAGCAATTCTACACAAGTATCATGGAAACATCCCATCATACCGCTCAGGAAGGTTATGGGTTCCGAGTTACCTACATAAATGTGTTTCAGTGTGAAATGTTAACCCCTAAACGAAAGCAGAAACCTGTGCTGATGCTGCTGAAGCTGGTCATAGTCATTGTTTACAGTCAAGTCCTGGACCAACGTGGACTGAAAGGACACTCGGTGAGGAAGAAGATATTTCTCCCAAAGCAACATAAAACAGACAGATTACAGTTTGTAAATGCACACAGGGACAAAGACCTTAGTTTTTAAAGACATGTTCTGTAGTCTGATTAAACTAAAACTGAATTGCTTCATCATGACCATCGTCACTAGGGGTGCACTAATTGCAGTTTTCTGGCCGATCACCGATTTCTAAAAAGTCTGACCTGCCGATACCGATTTTGTTTTATAAGCGACACAGTCAGGTGTTATAAGGTGACAATGCACCTTCAATTATCCAGTATTATTTTATTGAAAAGCATAACCTTGAACAATATCCTAGAAACAATACAGACTTGTTTTAACTGGTCATGAGGTAGTGCTCTGAAATATAAATGAAGTTCAGACAATTGTTAAAACTAAAAAAATTGTCCAATTTCCCAAAATGAAGGATTTATCAGTGCACCCGTAGTCGTTACATTTGGAGAAGATAAAAGGGGAATTTTGCACCACCCCAATTGTGAAGTGCGGTGGTGGTAGCATTGTGTTATGGAGGTGTTTTGCTGCCGTAGAGACTGAAGCTCTTGACCAAAAAGATTTCATCATGAGGAAGAAATGGAAATATTCAAGCAACATCTCAAGACATCAGCCAGGAAGTTAAAGCTTGGACACTAATGAGTCTTCAAATAGACAGTGACCCTAAACGCGTGGCCAACCTCATTACAAGGTAGCTTAAGGACAACAAAGTCAATGTTTTGGGGCAGCCATCATAAAGATCTGACCGTTGTCACATAAAATTTGTAGACAGGTGTGAAAAGACGTGTGGCAGCAAGACAGCCTACAAACCTGACTCAGTTTCACCAGTTCTGTAAGGAAGAACGAGACCAAATTCTCACAAACTACTGAGAAACTTGTAGAAGGAAACCCAAAACAGGTTCCAAACCCAAAATATCTAGGATTAAAAAAACAAAACAAACCATGAGCACCCCGCCAACGGACCCTAGATCAGGTTCGTTGGCGGGGTGCTCATGGTGTTTTCTCTCTTC
>NC_056498.1:10743261-10750741 GCF_014905685.2 Nematolebias whitei
GGGGGGGGGGGGGGCACATCAATGTTACTCGCCAGCTAGCTTAGCACTACATTGCTGCCGGTTTTTATTGACCACGCTAGAAGGGTGAGGTAGGACGGGATGGAGTCATATGTGTTGCCTTCCTGCTAGCTTAGCACTACTTTCTCGATGGGGGGGGGGGGGGGTGTTTCGACATCTGTGTTGCCCCCCTTGTATAATGGTAAGGGAAACACTGCAAAACCTTTGACTTGAGTCTTAAAGTTTAAAGGCAATTATACCAAATAATAATAACGTAAACTTGTGACTTTGAAGGAAGTAATGAAAAAAATCTCTGAAAACATTTGTCATTACTTACAAATATAAATAATTTTGGGAATCCTAATCAGAATCAGCTTTATTATCACTGCACCGAAGTACAGCGAGATTATACTGACCTAAAACGAGATTTAATGTCAGACATGTTGAAAAAAATTATCTTTTTATATTGTGTATGTAAACATCTGGTTTCAACTATACTCATTTTCTCAAAAGATTTACAAGAAAAACATCAGACCTACTCTTAACACCCACATCCATTAATTATTGGTATAACTTTGGATATCCAAGTTATTCTGTTCGGTTTGTTTTCCTACAGCCTCATTGGTCTGTTGATGTTTGGACTTCATTTTGTTCTTTTCTCTCAGAGGAGCTGAAATACTCTGATGTCATCTGAAGTCTCCTGTATGACGAGAAAAGACAGGAAAGAGAGGGAGTTTCTTTATTTGTCATTCACAACTCATGTGATACATGAGGTAGAACAACATTGTGTACACAGGGTCCCAGTTACATGCAACAAAAGTATAAAATGTAAAAGAAAAACAGTAATAAGATCTAAGATATGAACCAAGAAAAATGTTCACAAAAATACACAAAGCACTAGTAAAAAAGCTTTGAGTCTTCCAATTACTCATTGAATCTGTTGTGTATGTTTACAATTTGTATTTACAATTTTATTTTCTCTATTTAGAGCCTTAAAAACCCCAAAACAAACAAACCTTTTTATCATAAACAAAACCCCAACTGTTGTATTTAACAAGCATCTCCAATCATTTTCAGCACAACAGAAGCTCTGTAACGTTGTTAACATTTGAAATAAAAATACTATTTGAAAACAACAATATGGACATGGATTCTGCCACTCACTCCTTTAAGACAACCACCCCTCAGCTGCACAAGTGAAGACAACGAAAAGCAAAACTCTGTTTTGAAGCCTAGCATTAGCTTAGCTTCCTGCTTGGAAGGCAACTTCTGTTCATCAAGCAGCTGTTCAGGCTCATTATTGATCTGTGCTGGACAACTTTTCACAACCAAGTCAGTTTTGGCCTTATCCACTTTCCCCACTTCCCCCTCCTCAGAATAGTATAGATCAATAGTGGCATCCGGCTAGCCGGGTCAGCTTGCTGCTGACTTGCTGGGTGGCTGCTGACAGCCTGCCAGCTCGCCTTTCAAGGTTAACAACTCCTTCACTGCTCTCACAGTGTTTCAGTATCTTTTTTTGGTTCCCTGTTGCGGAGTGAAGAGGGAAAATTGGAATTACACTTTGTCCATCCGTGCATGTTGTAAGCATGATAAGTTATAACACACAAAGTATGTGAGATACAGACTTCCATTTTGGTGTGTGGCTACATGTAGAAGTAAGAAAGGTCACAATCAGAAATTGGGTTGCCAGATCAAAATCCAAAATTGCTGCCACTAGGGATGCACGATATTGGATTTTTGGCCTATATCCGATATGTTAAAACTTATTTGGCCAATAACCGATACCTATATTTTATGTACGTTCCTTTGTCAGAACATAGCCCTCTTATTTAAGCTTATTTGCTATAACAAATTGTGCAACAGCTGTAAGAGCTGGTGACATATATTCAGAAACAACCATATGATATGCATATCACTTTAACTTATATTAAATGAAAAGTGTTAAATATTATTTATTAGCATTAGTCGCCTGCGATGCTGTCTCACTTGTGGAGGCTTGTTCCAGGTTCCTAGCTGCAGTGTGGGATCCTCTGCACTCCTGTGCATGAAGGACAGCCTTTTTAAGTTCAAAGTTTTTGTCCATCATTGTGCTGTAAGACTAATCATGCTAATGGGGCTAACACGATGTCCAAATGTCTGTGGTAAAACTCACCCAACAAGTTGTGCTATCAGCTATTAGCTTCTCATTGACATCGGAAGTGACAGCTTTTAACTCGGGTAACGTTACGTCGGAAAAATATTTCAGACTGTGTACGAGGTAGCGAGGCTCAACGTAGTCCATAAATCTTCAGACTCCGACATACTCGACAACGAAAAATAAAACTTCCACACCACCAACATTTTGAATTTTCCTCTCTGTTGTGAGATCAGGTATGTGCACGTGACGTCATCGAATTGTGCGCCGCTGCAGGCAAAACAGCGCCTTTTATATCGGCAAGTTATTTTAATGGAATGGCCTTTGTCCGATATTGAACTTTAACGCTGATATCGGCCAATACGATACTATCCCGATGATATCGTGCATCCCTAGCTGCCACTGTATATGTATATATGTAAACCTTGTGAGCAAGATAACTTCAAAAATAATCGACATGTATAAATGTAAGCCAACCACCCCTGTCATTTGAGGAAACTATGCTTTCTAGTTTTTATATTGCTTAAAATTATAGTTTCCTCAAATGATTGTGGTGGCTGAAGATAAATCTATAGTGGCCAAGACCACCATTGGCCACCCCCTGGCTCTGCCAATGCACCCACTGATGGATACAATTGTTCCTTTCTCTCGTCAGGATCCGTCACTCAGTGCTGCTCGAACAAGCACAAAAAACTGTTCTTCTACACGGTGTAACTCCTACCTGGCCTGAATACACTACAGTGTTTCCCTACCATTGTACAAGCAGGGTGCTCTACCCCGTCAACAGAACTGAGCACCCCGCCTACCAAACCGAACTTGCCCACCCCCCACCCGGTACTGACATAGCACTAAGCTAGCAGTGCGAAATACAGTCTCTCAGTTAAAAAGTTAAAGGCACCTCTTCCCTCATGCTGAATGCCACCTGCTCAAAAACTGTTTGTGTAAACATTTCTGTCCCCCCCACCGTCAACAAAAATCATGGATGATTTGAGCATCCCACCATGGCAAGTTAACTAGGAGAAACACTGTATTGCACCAAAAACATTAAGGTTTACTTACATTCATTGTTCAATTCCAGTCCAGAAAAACACTCATCTTAAAAACTACAAACTTTTTGAATTTAAATCACTCAGTGATGGGGGACATCGGCGTACTGCTTGTTTCACCTCAGTGATGATAATGACGACGGGAGGTGAGATTGTCAGGAGGTTCAGGATCCCTTCAGTGTATTCTTAGTTCTCTTTTCACACAGCGTGCTCTTGTTCTGGTTGTGCTTACTGATTGGAAAAGGACTTACCAGTTGGTGCATTACTTCCTTCAACTGCTATAGTGTGGATCAGGACATCTAACTTAACTATGCATATATAAATATAAATTTACCTCCATATGACTAACATTGTTCCTCTGCTACTTGACTGTTCAACTGAAAGGTGAACGTCATGCTGCCATAAAGTGACATTAGTACTGTGGTACTGGTATTGGTGCAGCCCTACAGCCTTCTCAGTAACTTTGTGAGTATGAGGCTAATGGCTCAGAGGCTTGAGTCATTTCCCAACATACATAGACATATACACATACTAAAACTTTGATCACAGGATAACAGAGGGGGCAGAGATGGGGTAGAGGTAGGGCAGCTGATCCGGGACCAGAAAGTCACAGTTCAACTCCCTGCCATCCCCACATGTCGTGGTATCGTTGAGCAAGATACTGTACCTAATCCCTAATTTCTCCCTGGGCGCTTGCATAGCTGCCCACTGCTCCACCTGGGTGTATCCCAGGTGTGATGGGTTAAATGCAGAGAACTAATTTCATCATTGTATAGAAACATACAATAATGACAACTCATAGCACTTGTAGTGAACTCGGCCTCTGATCAAAACCTGCCTCTGAAGACCTTCATGGGACAGGAACTGTTATTTCATTGATTTGAATCCAGAAATACAAATTAGCTCATCCAGAGACTGTCTAATTGTATCCTGAAGTAATCAATTGAAAGAACACTCTTCTTTTGTATTATCATCACTATTTTACAATATCTTGATAAATCAAAAGTGTGTTTAGTTCATACCATTTTTAAATGTTGAAGTGAACCACTCATTTTAAATCAACTGTGAAACAGTATTAATGATTTTTTTAATCCTCATTTTAATTAGAAATCAAGTTAAATGTCTATTTACAAAGTAATTATGCATTTTGATCTTCTGTCTGAAATGAGAAGTAGTGATGTTGGTCAAAAGTCAGAGACAATCAAAAACAAGTTGTTAGAACGGGCTGTATTGTTTTTAAAACTCTCAGACAGTAAATAAGAAACTGGCACCTGCAGTGTTTCTCACTTCGCCAAAACATTTCTCTGTCTGTTCCTAAAACATTCCTGCTGTTTTCTTGACTTGTAATGACCCTCTGACATCACTAGAACCACTCCCTGTTGGTTGCTTCAACCAATCAGGAAGTACTAAAGTGACCAGAAGCAGAACTCTTTAAAAGTCGACACTTCCTGGAACTATTGTCTTCTGTTCTGGAGTTCTGGAGTTTTTCCACTGCTGAGTGGAACTTCGGACTCAGTTTTCCAGTCTGATGGAGCCATCCATCTCTGCAGGAGTCACGACGCCTCGCTGTGACTCCACCAGGTGAACGCCCTACAACTTCTGAGGAAGTTTGTTCTGTTGAACGGAGTAGCTCACAACTTCTGCCAAGTCGCAGCCTCCCTGAGGAGACGCTGAAAGGTAGCGTGCCAGGGACCTCTTGACCGTAGCGGACCCATCCTCTGCCAAGGTAAAGAGTCGTCACGAGCTTCACGCACTAAGTGGACCGCGGGCGAGCTGCGTTTGAAAGGAGCGTGTTGTTCTGGTCTGCAGACATACATCTTCCTCCATTTTCCACTCTCCCATTAAACTCTTCCATTTTTCCCATCTTTAAAATTATATCTTGCCAGTAATTAATCTAGAGGTCTTCAGAAATGTCTGTTGTTTTTATTAAGTAAAATGTGCCAAGTTTTATTAATCAGAACCAGATCAGTCAAATCGTGTACAATGTTTTGATGTTAAATTTTGATTCTGTTCAATAAATGACCACATTTATTATGATGGGTCAAGAAAATTCACGTCTCATGTCACTGATTAAACCATCTACGCACAGTTACTTCTGTCACATGGCTGTAATTAGCTCGAAAAAGAGAGAACTCGTTATTTAAATATAATTGTAGTGAAGCTACAAAGCTGACCTAGCCCTTAGTACACTACATTCTGGTGGCCCGGACGGGTCTCTAAAGAGCTTCTAGTGGCCGTGTACGGTCTCTAAAAGAGATATTTAATGCTCATTCTCCTCTTTAGACATTTTGTGGCTGTACGGATGTTTAAAGAGGTATGAATTATATGTGACGAAATCTGTGCTTTGAGATGGACGCTACGTGTTGGCATGGTTGATGGTTGTCCGTACTTTTGAGCTTATAGTGTTCAGAGAGCTGAAATTAATGTCAATGTGTTTGTGTTAAAGCTGTAGAGTGTACATCTGTGTGTGTAACGTGTAACTAAGCTGATGCTGTGGAAAAAACTCTGTATTCTGTTTTACACTGTAGCAGAGAGTGTTCTGCGTGTCTGACCCGGTTCTGTTTACTGGACTCGTTGAACAAGTGGTGTTTTAAATGGATAAAACGCTGGTTTTAAAGCTGAGCGCTGACTCAGACCACTGTTAAATGCTGATTCGTTACATTTTTAACAGTAAATTGTGCATTTTTGGAGTTTAATGGGCGTTAGTTTTACCGGACTTTCCATGCTAACTGCTAGCTGGAGGCTAGTGTTCACAAGCTGTGATTGGTTGAAAACCGCTGTTTGGGTCGCTCTGATTCGCTGAGAAACTGGTGACATATCTCTGTGCGTCCACTCCCTCTGATGTCAGATTGTAAAGCCCACCCCGTTGCTCACGTGCCTGTAAAGTCACGTGACCCCGGAAATGAATCTCGGTCCAACCGAAGCCTCCTCTGTGTTTAAAATTGCTAAATAAAGCCTGCCACTGTTCCCAAGACTCATGTTTTCATGCAGATAAACGTGCTTGTTAAAGCGACGCCACGTTTAAGCTTTAAATCCGTTCAGGAAGTGCTGATTTGACCGTGTTCGACCGTGTGCTACATCTAGCTAGTGGCTAACAACCGGATGTCAACAGAACAGTTCACAGGAAGTTGTCATAGACTTCTGCTGGTAAAAATAAGCTTACACCGCCACCTGCTGTTGAAAGAGGAGTATAACAGTTTTCCTGAAAGGAGGCTGTTCACTGCCTTTCATTTAATTTTTGTTAATGCAGCCTGGTTTATGAGTTACTGTTTCAATAGCGAATTTCTGGTATATAGAACTGCTTAAAAAAAACAAGACTAAAGTTGCTGTAAGACTTCTTAGAAAAATTGCAGGTTTATTTAATTTTAAGTGCTTTGGAGTAAATGAACACTGAAATAGCCTGGCTCTTGTATCTGTTAGAAATAAGCACATTAAGTAACTAGCTAAGAAAGCATTTACTTACAATATTAATGGGGTAAGGCCTAAACACAGGAGCCCATTTATTG
This sequence comes from Nematolebias whitei, assembly GCF_014905685.2. NCBI lineage: Eukaryota > Metazoa > Chordata > Actinopteri > Cyprinodontiformes > Rivulidae > Nematolebias > Nematolebias whitei. The sequence continues at coordinate 10,749,945 of NC_056498.1, forward strand.
GAAAGTTGGCTTATAACAGTACTGTTGATTGAACCCAGAGCTAAAATAGTGTGTGAACTCACTGCTCACTTAAATACAAATATTTACCTGTTAAAAACTCTAAAGTTGGCAACTGTTTAACCAGGTAAATGCTGAACAGTGAATAACCATGGCAGATGTGACAGAAAAGAATATTACTCCTTGTGAGGAGAAGGACTGGTTGAAGAGAGCTTTAATGCTGCTAACAGAATCCTTACATCCATATGGTGAACAGGTGGACAGCATGGACTCAAAAGAGTTATTGGACGAGCTGAAGGAAGTTGCAGAGAGTGTGACCTCTACAGCCAGAACAAAGTCAAGCTATGACCAGCTGGCTAAATTAGCACTCTTATTGAAAGCAACATTTTATAGGGAGGCAAACAAAGCTGACGACCTTGCAATAAGGTTGAACAGTGGAACAGAGGAGTACCTCAAACTCGAGGCACAGTCTACATTTGATAAGCAGACCTGGGCGAATGAGTTACAACGTGAGAGGGAGCTCTCACAAGCTCAGCTGTCATTACAAGCTCACTCATATGAGGAGAAGCTGAGGGAAAGAGAGATCAAGTACCAGGCACTGTTTTCAGATAATGATATTCTACAGCGAAAGTTGCAGCTCACATCAAAAGATCTGGACGAGTGCAGATTGGAAAAGGTGGCGTTAGTCCAACAAGGCGTGCGTTTGCAAAGTGAATGTCATACATCACAGGAACGCTTAAAAGCCTGTGAGGCTGTTCTGTGAAATCCCTTTTAAATAAGTTGCAGGATAATAGAAGAGT
>NC_056498.1:10750841-10756889 GCF_014905685.2 Nematolebias whitei
AGTTAAGTATAAATTGACATAAAAGCATAAAAATAATTATCATATCAGAGGCGAAACTAGCCGCAGCAACAAATGAGATTTCTGATGTGGGGCAAGGTTGTCTGGAACTCAAAGACGAACAAGGTCAGAGTCCAGGTCACCCACCACCACCTCAGAAGGATTTTGCTGTGCCTCCTGCTCTTAATCCCATTCCGTCACCCCCACATGAGTCTAGCGACACACCTCCACGTGCCACTTTGGTTCCTACGATACCGATAATACAGCCTTTGCTCCAAATTTCTGATTTGCACAAAATTGCAAAATATGTCAACCGCTTTGAGCCAGGGCCGTTGGGTTCAACTGACACTAAGACCTATCTGAACAACCTTGACTTCCAATTAAGAAGCTATCCCAACGCTACAGTTGAAGATAAAGTAGGTTTGATCAGGCTCACTTCATCCAGGACAGTGTTTTCCTTCATATAGCGTCAACCTGATGCCACAAGAAAGGATTACCGCCTGTTATGTTGTAGTGAACTAAGCCTCAGGTCAAATCTGGCCTTGAGGGCCTTCCTGGGACAAGAACTGTATTTCATTGATTTGAGTCCAGAAACACAAGATTAAGTTCATCCAGAGACTTCCTAAGTGTCCTGCACTGATCAATTGAAAGAACACTCTCTTTTTCTATTATCATTACTATCTTACAAATGTCTTGATAATCAAAGTGTGTTTAGTTCAAACCATTTTTAAATGTTGAAGTGAACTACTCATTTTAAATCAACTGTGAAACAGTATTAATGAATTTTTAATCCTCATTCAAAGTAGAAATCAAGTTAGAATGTGTTACAGAGTAATGATTCAATTTCTTGATCTTCTGTCTGAAATGAGCAAGTTGTGTAAGTTGGTCAAAGGTCAAGTTTCGGTCAACTGCAAGTTTACTGGAAAAGAAATGTCATGTTTAACTTTTACAGAAAGATATTAGAGAATTGACTCCACGAAGTCTGGGTTCTTCATAACATCTTCTGTCTGTTCTTAAACAATCTAATCTTTTTCCCTTGACTTTTAATAACCTCTTACATCACTAAAACACACCCCTGTTTGGTCAATCGACCAATCAGGAAGTTCTCAAATGAACCGGAAGTGACCTCTTTAAAAGGTTTAACACTTCCTAGTTCAGGGGAGAAGAACGCTGAGAGAATGCTGTGAGTTAGTTCCGAGAGCAGCAGAGTTCAGAATGCTGGAGAAAAAGCAACTAAGCTGAACGAGAGAAGTTCAGAGGAACTATGAAATGTCTGTTCTGGGATGATCTCACGACTCCGAACGGTTCCCTACTATCCTTACGGAGACACTGGAAAGCGTTTGAAGAGAACTCTACGCCGAGGCCGAACTATCGTCTGCGAAGGTAAACGAGTCGATCTTCAACCGCAAAGTGTACCGTTGGTTAAGCTGGTCCAAAGGAGCGTGTTGTTCTGGTTATAACAGACAAATTCCCTCACCCATCTCTCTCAACTTAAACTTCATTTCCATCTTTAAACTCTTGTATCTTGCTAGTAATTAATCCAGATATTTTCAGAAATGTCTGTTGTAAAGCTTGAACCCAGATACCATGGCCGTATGGTCTCTGAAAGCTTGCTAATTAATTATGTTGTTGTTGAAACCAATTTGCCAAATTAATGTAAATGTTTGATGTTGAACTTTGATTCTGTTAATAAATGACCGCATTCATTTGATGGGTCAAAGAAAATTAGCGTCTCACGTTACATTTTAATTTCAATGCACGATATTATTCAGTCCAGAAAAATGAATGAATCCATTTAATTTATGGATAATATATCACAGATATATGTTCCTCTACAATGTGCTGCTCTTATGAAAGAGTATTCTCCTTGCACGGGACGTGGCGGTTATCCAGCCGCCGACAAGGTCATGCAAGGTAAGAATGAGCACCCCAGGGCATATTATTCCAGGATTTTGCAGGCTTATTTTGGTTACAGGAACGAGGACAACATGGAGGAAGAGGAACCGTTTAAGTACGTGTTCAGCAAAAATCTCCACCCTGACATAAGGATGTCAGTGCAAATGATGGCTAATTTTAAAGAGAAATCCATCAGTGAGATAAAAAGTTGTGCTGTGAATGTCTTTGAAACACGTTCACAGGCCAAAACACCTATTGAGGTGTACCCAGGTGAGAGGATTCCTGCCCAGTCATTAGAATTGGAAGGGATGAGAGCTTCGGCTCCCCCTCCCAAAAAAGGCGAGAGGAAACGAGGTTTCCCAGCAGTCAAACCACAACAGGTGAGTGCCCCCTGGTCCAGACGAGATCCTAAACGGTTTCCCAAGAAACCAAAGAATGAACGGATGTACCAGAAGGGGGATGAACGCCCTAAGGGTAAAAAGTATGGCACCAAAAGTGGCCCATACAAACAGGGATCCCACTGGGAACCCCAAAGGGGGGGTACTGTTTCCCCACCACGTTGGGCTGAACATCCTGAGACGAAAAAGAAACAGTAGCAGGTCCAGAAAGAGAACCGCAGTCCTCTGAACTCGGACGAGACAGACAGGGTGCGTTGGTTGTTGGACTTGTTGGAAGGTGTTGCCACGGACAAACAACCTAATGCTTTGTTTGGCGATATCATTGCTGATAAGTCAGAGCACGCAGACAACACCGTTACTACTGTCACAGACAGTCACTATCACGCTGTTGTTGTAAACTCTGACACGCCCTCACCTGAAGTAGGGGGGGTAACAATCACACATCACCGACGGTGACCCGTCACGAACTGAAACCTCAGAAACAGCAATAGCTGTGCTAACGGTTCAGTCAAACCAGGGTGACACAAACAACAACACTGCCGCTGTCATGGACAACCACCAGAACCTTGTTGTTACAAACAATGAGAGCCCCTCAACACACGGTGAGTGGGTGATCTCATACATCGATGACAGACGCCCGTCAAGAGCCGACCTCTCAGGAGCAGCAGCAACTACACCAACGGTTCGGAAAAAACAGGATTACACAGGTGAAGGTAGACGTGAGAAGACACGTCGGCCAAAACCTCCAAGGTTCCTGTGTAACCTGATCAGAAAGGGGGTCGCTGAGAAAGCTTACCTGTCGATCACACTTGAAAGGGTCGTCACACATGAAGCCCTACTAGATGGTGGAGCCGACATGACTATTATGTCAGCCAAACTGTTCGAGGAGCTCAGGACTGCCGCTAGTAGTGTTCACAGGGGAATACCTCTCATAGAATGTGCTATAGGGCTGCAGGGCCTTGCAGAGATGAAGACAACCCTAACAGCTATAGCTGTGGTTCACATGCAGGTTGGCGAGATGACACTATACCACCCGGTATATGTGTCTCCGGTTGACTCATTCCCATTTTTGGTCGGCCAGGATTTTATGAATCGCTTTGAAGCGATTATAGATTATGGTAAACAGACAATGTGGGCTAGAGTGGGGGAGTGGTGGCGCAGAGGTTAGAGAGGTGGGCTTGTGATCCGAAGATCGCCGGTTCACGCCCCGGCCCCGACAACATCAAAATTGTGGGTGGGGTAAGGTGAAACACCCACACTTGCCCCCACTCTCATTCGCCCCACTCTGGGCCCATGAGCAAGGCCCTTAACCCCCACCATGTGCTCCCTAAACAGGTCTCTCTTGAAAATGAGTTCTCGTGGCTCATTGAGACTAACCTGTATAAATAAAGGCTAAATGAAAAAAAAAAAAAAAATAGATTGAGCAAACCCCTGCCAATACTCATGCCTCCTGAGACAGTCACCGACTGCCCAACAGCAGGCACCGAGGACCTCTCAGCAGAGAACACAGTCCCGGTAAGTTATCCTTCAAAAGCATGTGAAACCAAAAACACCCAACCGGTGAACCCAACCCTGACTGAACAAGTAAGCCTCCTCTGCGAGCTGAGACAGTCAGGGCCCACCGGATACTACCTACCATTGGTAGTTCAAGGAAACAATCCAAGGATCCCACACCAAAGATGCTGTACTGTCGTCGGTGACAGATAAACCAGCTATCAAGGACGGAGCCGTGGTCGGCCCTCAGAGGTCCTTTGACCCCTCCGGGCTGCTCGCAACTCTGCCAGTAAAACCTACAGCTGAGGTAATGGCAGTCACACGTGCACAGGCTACAGCCAAGCCGGCTGACAACACAGTCTCTGTACAACCCGTGCTGACTGACCCAGACATCATCCAACTTCAGAAGTCGGATCCTGCAGTAAACTCGATGATGTTGTCTTTGACTGACCCAGAGAAAAACACTCTGTCCGAAGCCAACCTGGATTCCAATCCAGACCTTAAAGCTCTCTTTCAGCTGCGCAAACAGCTGAAACTACTCAAGGGCATCCTAACTTTAGCTCATGGAGCGATGCCCTCACCCGTGTTCGTGGTCTCCCATGATGAAAGGGGGGTGACGTTAGTTAGGGTAATGTTACCAGACGCGATAACGTGATCAAATCTGACAATCAGTGTGAGTGACGCAGTGAAACATTGTTTTCTAGTTGCTTAATCACTACTTTTGTCAATGTTGAAGCGTTGTTTTTCTGGTTGCTTAGTCACTATTTTTGTCGATGTTGAGACATCGTTTAATGGGTTTTTGGTATTGTTTCTGAACACCCCCAGCAAGAATGAATTTTGTGTGTACTTTAGTTAGAGACTAAGAGGACTTTAACTATGCCAACATGCAGTTCATTTGTTAAAATTCAGTCATTGAGGAGTCAATGTAGATTAATGCTACCTTAAGTAACCTACATTGGTCTCACGACGCTCAAGCCGAACCTACTCGAACAATCCTATTCGGGGGGGGGGGGGGGGGGCTAGCTAATCCTTTAGTTTAGTCTCGCCATAGACTCCAAAAAACATTTAGGGGAAAACCAAAAAACCAAACCTCAAGTCGTTCGTCTAAAGGGACAACAGACAATTGAACCAAACTATATATTTGCCATGTAAGCCTAACTTAAACCAAGTTAGGGATGGAAAAATAGTTTGGAATGCCCTTCTATAGGTATAAATCCCTATATGAAAAATTTTCAGCATGACCCACCCTTTAAACTGGTAACTTTAGCTGATCTAAACCATGATAGCTTACACACCAGGTGCATATAGGTTAAGGTCTTATGTAAAATCCCACTCATAAGCCCAACTAAAACCACATAAATGCATGACACATAAAACCAGAATGGCACCCACTGGGAACCACCAGTAGCAACCTTCGCTGAAGGGACGTACAACTCCAACGTGGGTCTCCAATCTTCATCCAGTGGTTGCCTCTGCAGTTCAATCGAGGGAACCCCTCTGCATGCTGATCAATCAACACCTCCAATCATTGTGGATTTATCGTTGTGGATTATATGACTTTTTTCCAATGGATTACAGACTTTGTTTCCAAGGGGTTAAAGCATTGCTACAATGGAATTACCAACAACATTATGGAATTACCTAAACCGTTGTGCGATTACCTTCTTTGACTTTTGTTTTCCTCTTGTTGGATTACATCAAGCTCAAGGACATTCGGAGGCGTAAGTTCATGTTGGAATTCATCCCCATGGACAGGTGATGATTTCCAAAGGGGGGACTGTAGTGAACTCAGCCTCCGACCAAAACCTGCCTCTGAAGACCTTCATGGGACATTAACTGTTATTTCATTGATTTGAATCCAGAAATACAAATTAGCTCATCCAGAGACTGTCTAATTGTATCCTGAAGTAATCAATTGAAAGAACACTCTTCTTTTATATTATCATTACTATTTTACAATATCTTGATAAATCAAAAGTGTGTTTAGTTCATACCATTTTTAAATGTTGAAGTGAACCACTCATTTTAAATCAACTGTGAAACAGTATTAAGGATTTTTTAATCCTCATTTAAATTAGAAATCAAGTTAAATGTCTATTTACTAAGTAATTATGCATTTTGATCTTCTGTCTGAAATGAGAAGTAGTGATGTCGGTCAAAAGTCGGAGACAATCAAAAACAAGTTGTTAGAACGGGCTGTATTGTTTTTAAAACTGTCAGACAGTAAATAAGAAACTGGCACCTGCAGTGTTTCTCACTTCGC
>NC_056498.1:10756989-10758963 GCF_014905685.2 Nematolebias whitei
GTCAGTGAAGGGGTCAGTGAAGGGGGTCCATGAAGCGGTCAGTGATGGGGGTCAGTGAAGGGGTCAGTGAAGGGGTCAGTGAAGGGGTCAGTGAAGGGGTCAATGAAGAGGGTCAGTGAAGGGGTCAGTGAAGGGGGTGTAGTTGCAGCTGGATACTCACGGTGTTGTGGAAGTCTTCAATAGTAAACTCAGTGAAGCCTTCGTTAACCAGGTCAAGTTTACTTTTAGATGAAACTGCTTTGAACCTAAAGACAGAAACCCTGTTTAATAATCCCATAAATAACACAAGCACAGTTATATTTATTACATCTGAACTATTTCTGTGCAGAGGCAGATACTTTTTTAAATGTTGGTCCTTTGTGTTGAGTTCAGAGGTTTATGAGAAGTTGGAAGGTCATGTTCAGTTGAAACATTGTTCTAAGGTCCAAAGTGACTTGTGAGAACCAGAACGTAGAGATGCTAGTCAGTTTAGTTTGTGGTAAAACCTCTCACAGTGCCTAAAAGTTTATTTTCTAGCACATATTACATCTTTGACTTCTTCAAAAAGTCTTGCTTTGTCTCATGAACCCTGGATCATGCCACATCTTGTGAGCTGTGTATCGTTACACTCCTAGTACCGAAAGAAAAAAAGTGACAAAAATCAGCCTGTAAAGCTGCCATGATGAGAATAATATGCCACAAGTGAATGACGCTCCACACACCAAGCTGTACAAATCTTTTCCTACACCCACCACTACCACCACCTCCTTACAACCACGTTAGCGTGAAGCCACTCACTTCTGAAGTTCTTTGCTGTCGTCCAGAAGGGACTCGAGATGTGCAAAACCGAAGGCTCTGTAGAAACAGTTTCCATCTGGTCGTGTCTTACGAATGTACGAGTACTTTTTGTGAAGGTCCTGTGGCAAAACGAAAACTTGTTAGGCTGTAAACATAAATAAATAAAAACAAGTGATATGGAATGTTATGGAATATAACTGGGAGGTGAATGCAGATGTGGGTGCAGCAGCAGACTGACCTTGATCTTGAGCTGATAAACCGTGTCGTCCTCGGCGTATTCTTTCTGCAGCACTGCCAGCTCCTGTCTCTCTGATACTAAGGGGTTAGTGTTCGCTATCTGCACAGACACAAATATATCTTGTGTTAAATCTCAGAACAGGCATGATCCAGTTAGGGCTGCAACAACGAATCGATAAAATCGATAAAAATCGATGATTAAAAGCGTTGGCAACGAATTTCGTTATCGATTCGTTGTGTCGCGCGATTATGCATCTTTCACGGCGCTGCAGAGCCGTTTCGTTTTGTTCATGAGCAGTTCATTGTCAATGCTGACTGACTGAATAAAGTTTGCAACAAAAAAAAAACTGCAGCGCGAGTTGAACAGAGCGAGGGGGGAGTAGAGCAGAGTCTGTTTTCAAAGGAAATGTAAGTAAATTTTACAAATGACCAACGCAGCGAAAACTGTTCGACCCAAGTCCTCCAAAGAGTGGGAGAACTTCAAAGACAAAAGATGAGAAGCATGCCGCTTTGAAAATCGCCGACACGACACGGGAGAACCACGGAGATGAAACGTAAACATGTCAGAGTCACGAGGAGGAAGGAGCTGCAGCTGATACAACATGTCTCACTCCCAACTCATGTGTTGCAGGTGAGTCTCTACAATTTAACACATTGTTCTGTTTCAAGTGAGAAAACGTAACGTCAGTCTGTCTGGTAGATGAAGCTGCTGTTTATTTATCTGATTAATGACGGTGATAGAGAACGTGTGCGTTACTTTTTATTCAATTTAATTGGTACAAGCAGTGTTTAAATGTGATTTATAAATAAATCTAACACAAAGATAATAATTTAATGATTAAGCTTCAACTTTTAATTTGCTGGCAAAGTCTGAAAACACTGCGTGTATGGCAGGATGATTTGCATTTAAACAGGAATTAAAGTAATTTATTACACCTACTCAAATGTGTGTAATTAAGT
>NC_056498.1:10759063-10770216 GCF_014905685.2 Nematolebias whitei
ATATATATATATATATATGTGTGTGTGTGTGTGTGTGTGTGTGTGTGTGTGTGTGTGTGTGTGTGTGTTTAATTGTTCTTTTAGCTACTTTTGCCTGAACCTAACACTGTAAGTGAAACAAGGCATTTCTTGAGTTGCTGTAAATTAAAATATACATATTTATTGTCTCATTCCAGAAAACAACAACAAACAACAACATCCTTCATGATGGACAGACATCATGGACACCACAGCAGCAGCTGTCTTCACTGAAAACATCCTTAAATGATCATCACTGACATGAGGCCTCTGTCGATGGTTGAAGACGAAGGCTTCACTACAATAATCCACACTTTTAATCCAGGTTACACTCTTCCCTCAATGACACATTTTACAAAGTAGCTAAATATTGTGCAGGTATAAAGATACATTTGTATATATTTTTGTGTACATTTATTTTTTTAAGCTATTTGACTAACTTTTATTTTTATTATTCAATATTTTACTAACAAAATGGTCAAATAGCAACCTGTTTTTTGTGTGAATTGCTATGTCAGTCAAATGTTCAATTTTGGAATAAAGGGGTGGAAATAAAAACGTTTTTTTTTTTTTTTGCCGATTCATCGATTAATCGAAAAAATGATCGGCCGATGAATCGATTATTGAAATAATCGTTAGTTGCAGCCCTAATCCAGTTTGAGATTTTAATGGTCTGACAACTTTGAGCAACAACACCATGGTTTCAATGATTATTTTATAGTAGCAGTAGTTATTTAAATTTATTGATAAAAAGACAGAGAAAACAGGTGAACGTGTTGACATGTCGCTCTAAATTAATGTCAGCTCATTCATGCATTTTAAACCAACATGAGTTCATCACTTTGATTTATAGCATTTTTATTTACAATCATATTTAGGATAAAGGCTAAGACTTTCAATAAAAGTTGAACTTGCTGCACAGGGACAAAATATTGACCAAATGATTTCAGCCGTGCTGCAAATAGGAACAAAAGTATAGAAATGAATAAATCAAATAAAATCGACTGTAAAATTTAAACACGAGATGTAAATTGTGTTTTCTTCTCAATAAAAGTGTTTGTTACACTTTAAAATGATAATCACAATCAACAGCAGGTTGTATTTTGGCCACTACGGTATGTTGTCCTGTCTGTAACTATGTTTACATGTGCAAAATTATTTGACCGGAATGAAATGTTTTCAGATTAAATAATCCAAATCTATCATTTACATGGGCACAATCCGTTCAAGACGAGTGTTTACATGCAGCGGGCTTTGTTCTGAACAGAAGTACTGACATGCGCAGAGTGGTAAACTCTCCTAAAAAAAAAAAACAGAAGAAGTTCTACTTCCGTGATGAACGTAAACAAACCTGAGCACCCAAAATGGACCTGTGACAGGTTTTAATGATGGTGGAGACGTTACTGCACTCCCTGACTGAGCTACAGGTAATACAGATCATTCTGAGCACTTTCAAAGTTTCTAGTAGAAATGTTGTCACTCACCGACCAGTTTTGTTTCCCAGACATGCTAATATTATTAGCATTAGCCAGGCAGAAATGACATAGGTTGCAAATGCGCAGTCAGGTCAGTTTTTCACGATTGGAAAAAAATGATCAGATTAAGTGTTTACATACACACCATTCAGATTATGAATCGGCGTAAATCACCCATTTCGTTCTGATTACCAGTTCTTTCAGATCGAGCTGGATCAACAAAAAATTATCCCAATGGGGCGTTAACATGACACATTTTTGTTCCGAATGGTCATTTAATCTGGTTACTTATATCCATGTAAACAGAGCTAGTGTGACGTCACGTGAAGAGAAGACCCTAGCAGACCCTGCGGAATCATTTCAGGAGCAAGAGTTCCCCACATTATACTCCTGTTGACAAACTATTACACAGCAACGCAGCAATCTGTAACAATGGCCCAGACAAACAAAGACCTTATTTGACCTTCAGTGTTTCCCCTGGGCAGCACGGTGGCGCAACTGGTAGAGCTGCTGCCTCTCAGTGAGCAGGTCCTTGGTTCAAACCCCGGTCCGGGGGCCTTTCTGGGTGGAGTTTGCATGTTCTCTCCGTGCATGTGTGGGTTTTCTCCGGGTGCTCCGGTTTCCTCCCACAGACCAAAAACATGCATGTTAGGCTGATTGGTAACTCTAAATTGTCCCTAAGTGTGAGCGAGAGTGTGAATGATTGTTTGTCCACAAAAAAGGTGTACCTTTAAGACCAATCGTTAGTATGATTAACTCTGTCACTTACAATGTTTCCAAATATCTGGCGTCTGTACTCATCCCTTTAGTTGGCAGCTCAGAACACCACATACAGAACACCATGGACTTTGTGGATAAGGTGAGGGATGTCATCATGGAGACTGATGAAACAATGGTCTCTTTTGACGTCACATCACTCTTTACGTGCATTCCTGTTGATGATGCAGTAGAGGTGGTCAGTTTAAAATTAAAATCAGACACCACTCTGAGCAGCAGGACCACACTTTCCACAGAACAACTGTGTCAACTCTTGAAACTGTGCCTGCAGTCAACCTACTTCACATATGGGGAGCAATATTATAGGCAGAAACATGGGTGTGCTATGGGGTCTCCAGTTTCTCCTATTGTTGCCAACCTGTACATGGAGGAGGTAGAAAAGAGAGCCTTGATGTCCTTTTCAGGGACACCACCAAGTCATTGGTTCAGGTATGTTGACGACACCTGGGTTAAAATTAAATCTCAGGAAGTCCAACATTTTACTGACCACATCAACTCTGTGGATAAATACATCAAGTTCACACGAGAAGATGTAAAAAATGGCAAGTTGGCTTTCTTGGACTGTGAGGTCTCAGTCTCTGATAGAGGACATTTGCAAACTGAGGTGTACCGCAAACCCACACACACAGACCAGTATTTGCAGTTTGACTCCCATCACCCTTTGGAGCACAAGTTAGGAGTCATCAGGACTCTGTATCACAGAGCAGACAGCGTCCCCACTAGCTCAGGAGCCAGGCAGAAGGAGAAATCCCACACAAGACAGGCTCTAGAGCAATGTGGATATCCTAACTGGGCCTTCCTGAAAGCAGAGAAGAAACCCAAACAGGACTCCAGTCAGCCAACAGGTGAAAAGGAGGAACCCAGACCCAGACCAGTGGTCATTCCATATGTTGAGGGCGTATCAGAGAAACTGAGATGTTTATTTTCTAAACATAACGTCCCAGTGGCTTTTAAACCCCAAAATACATTATGGCAAAGACTGGATCATCCCAAAGATCCAGTCCCCCGGCACAAACAGAGCAACGTTGTGTATGCTGTTCAGTGTCAGGAGGGCTGTGATCAGTCTTACATCGGGGAAACAAAACAGCCACTGGCCAAAAGGATGGCCCAGCACAGAAGATCAACATCATCAGGCCAGGACTCTGCGGTCTACACTCATCTCCAGGCCAGCGGTCACTCTTTCAGGGATGAAGATGTTCACACCCTGGATAGAGAGGAACGATGGTTTGAGAGAGGAGTAAAGGAGGCCATCTTTGTGAAAAGAAATCGTCCATCATTAAACAGGGGTGGAGGCCTCCGGGTTCAACTGTCCCCCTCTTACAATGCTGTGATTGCTAGTATCACTCAGCCCTCTGTGAACAGTAAACAGCCATCAGTGTGCTAATGATCCATTGTTATGCTGATGGTCCTTCTTGAGCATGTGATCAGCTGGTTTTGGTTGTCAGCAGCAAAACTGGTTGATCCACCCTGAGACGGTGCTATTTAAGAGACTGAGCTGAAAACAGCACCTCAGACTGAGGAAGTCTCTCGGATGAGAGACGAAACGTTTCTACATTTTTTGTTGATTTGCTTTGTTTTGTTTTTTTTGAATGTCCAGAGGACCAGATTTAACTTTTTTAGATTTTTCTACCTGGATTATTGAGCATGCATCAGAACATCAGATAAAGTTCTTATCTTGTTAACTGATGTCCTGCCTAAAGGTTATCCATCCATAGTATCTTATCAGCAGTCACATCAGTCATAGAGACCAGGCTAATGTAAATAAATTATTGTTTACTTCTAGAGGCAATGTGACCTACTTCCTGGACATTTATATATTTATCAGCAACATTTTTTTATTGCTCAGATGAAATGATACATGTTAGCTGGCCACTAGGTGACAGTAGACTCTAACTGTTGAGGGCGAGGGCCACAGAAGATGAGTTTTCTATTCTGAATTATACACTTGAGTAACTGTAGACTAACACAACATGTCTGTTTTGCAAAAAAAGAGCTTTATGGTCTGAATTTACTTCAAACACAAGTAAATATAAACTGCCCTGTTTCACACACACACACACACACACACACACACACACACACACACACACACACACGTTGTGTTTAATAAGTTCATCATCTGACATCTGGCTCATCCAGATCCAAATTTGTTATTACATGTTGGGAGTCACCTGATAGCAGTAGTAACACACCCCTTTTAGCACTCCCACTTCCTGCACCCCAACACCTGCTGCTGGTACCCCCTGCTCCTGCACGGCTGTTTCCAGCCACAGAAGTCTGACGTCAGGATCCTCATCTGAGAACTGGAGCAGAGACCCTGAGCTCCGCAACACCCTCAAGCACTGCTTCAGTACCAGGGTGGCCTTCCCCACCCCCTCCTTGGACCTCAACAAGGCATCTGTGGTGCCCTTGTCAACAATGAGGTCCAGACTGTTGGAACCAAAGCGTTTGTCCAGTTGTGTGCAGTCCAGCTCCACAAAGTCAATCTGAGAAGAAGGATTGTCAGGTCTGAAGGCTTCAACTCGAACATGTTCCTGCATAAGCCTCACAGCTACGGGGGAAATGTCAGCACATGTGACCCGGACTGGGAGGGCAGACTCTCTGTAAATGGACGGGCCTAAAGCCGATGTTCCACAGCCCATATCCAACACCTGGAGCAGGGCGTCTGGATGGGACCTGGTCTGCAAGAGGGGCAGAATGAAGTCTCGCACAGAACTGAATCCACAGAACCACTCAAAGTTTTTAAAGGCTGGGGTCCTGCTGCTGGCCTCTGTGTAGAACCGGTCCCAGGTTGATTTCTTATCCATGTTTTCAATCAGCTCAGCTGCAGAAATTGAAGGAAGAGGATTAGTAGTTAAACAGACATGACGTAGTGCCACTGACACAGACCTGTCATTTACTGAAGGACTTTAATAAACCATCACTGAAGTCCTTAGAAAACACACCTACATTACACCTGAAGATCAAGTCACTTTTATTGTATTTTTCCAAATAAAACTTTTTTTCTATGTACATATAAATAATACTGCAGCTTAGTGTTTTTTGGTCACTTGTGTTGAATTTCATTGTTATACTGACTGGTGTTTTAAGTTTAATAATTTAAACTATAGAACTGTCAAACTATAGTCCTAAATTAGTAATTAAATATATTTTTAAGCAAGTTTTAGTTTTAGCTTGCAGTCTAAAACAACAGGTTTTAAATAAACACTTAAATGTATCTAATACACTCAAATCACTTCACTGTATCAGAGCTAGCATAGCTATTAATGTCAATAGCAAAGCCACGCGCTTCACAGCTTAACAAACTACATAAGGCTTCAAAGCCGAACTTTCTCGCGATAACTCTACTTTTAGTTGTACCTGTTACAGATGAATGGTGTCGTCCAGTCCCAGCGAATATCCGTCTACCTGTCAAAGTCAGAAACTTTGTCATCTTGGCGTTTAATCTCATGCTACACTCACCTCTCACTCCGACCGTATTTTTTAAACACAGCGGTTGAGTAAAATGTGAAGGAGAAAGCATCTTACACTCAATATACAATCTTCGGTTATTTTGTAACTGGTCAGTTGTGCACTCTACTAATGCGCATGCGTGAAATAGGGCACCAGGCGAGAAGGGGTTCTCTGCAGACCAAAAGTGGGCGTTTCTGGCGAATAGGCGTTTATGGGCGGCGAACACTGATTGGTCAACAGTATTTAATAGGCGTTTGTCGGCGGCGAACACTGATTGGCTGTGGGTAACCCTCAAAGTTACGAGTCATTGATGAGGTAACGTTTCTTTGCGATGTTTGACAAAGAAATATGATTTATTGTACTTATAAAGTATGTTATGTTTTCACTTATGCATTTTATTGAAGTACGTTTATTGTAGGTCACGATAGTTTCGACCGTTCTCTCGTTGTTGTCGTAACGCACTGAGGTAAAGTGAGCCTCTACTCGACTCCGGCAGCTCTCACTGTGCACGTTTACAACAACTGGGTGTTGCTTTTCAAAATAAAAGCTGAAAATAAAAGTTCTTAATACTTGAAAAATAAATATTTAAAAGCTGTGTATAACTGAAAAATATGAAAAACAAATAAATAAAAGTTGTTATTAGCTGAAAAATAAATAAATAAAAGCTGTTAATTATATCTATGTCTTTCTGCCATGTCAGGAACCACTCTCACTTCAGGTTGACTCTAGAAGACCCCAAGATGTTGCCCAACAATGTTGACCAACATCTGATGTTGACTTTCAAAATAAATCACCTCCAAAGTTTAACATAGTTCATAGTAATAGTCAAAAGTTGCTGACCTTGTTGCAACATGAGTTAACACAAACATGAGTGTAATTTGTCAATGATTCAATAATGAGTAATAACTTATTCAATAAAAAGTCTGTAATGTGTCAATAATAGTCAATAATTCATTCAAGAATAGATTATGGGTGTTTGGTATGGCTCAGTGGCTAAAATGGGTTGGATGTTCGAGAAATTACTTAATTTTCAATTACCTGAATGCACAAATTCCTTCATTTATAGTTAAACTTTAGGAAATCAACTTTTTTTTTCCTTGTGAAAAAAATATCAAAATTAACTTTAAAATCCAATCCAGGATTAAGTAACAACTAGCAACACCCTAACTGTACTATGTTCTGTGTTTCCAACAGATGCTACGATGACTTCTAAAAATGGATGTCCCAATAAACACAATAAAAAAAATTCAATGATGCATCAAATGTTGTCTGAGTATGTTTTAAGGTAATAACAAATGTGAAATCTGGAAAACAAAGAGAATTCCTGAATCTGTCTTGTTTGCTTTGATGTGTACATAAGTTTATTGGAGGTCCTGAAACAACTTTTCTGAGAACACAAAGATTTTTATTTTACCTTTGGCCAAGATGTCAGTTTGAAATCAGGCTGCTTACTGCAAAACCAAGAGTTTTTTTAAGATGGTCTTCATTTGTATTGTTTTGTCGACTAAGCTAAATGTAATTTCTAAAATATGGATAAATCTGATCTAACTTTGTTCACATTTTTCAACAACCAAAATGGAATTTGTTTTTTAATGTTATGGCTAGGTATAAAAAAAAACTAACATTTAGCTCTCCCCACTACCCAGTTATGTTGCTCATATTTTGAAATGTAACCGGAAGTTCTGTGTTAAGAGAGTCGAAAAAAGAAGTTATGGAGACGCCGCGGCAGTATACTGGAGCAATGTAGAACCGAGACGCCACAAGTGTTGAACCTGAGACGCCGCTAATGTCGAACCGGTTAACACCATAGACATAATATGCCTGTGGTTAACACAATCTGCCAATAACGCCTTGTTTTTAGACATAATGTGTCTGTGGTTACGGCATTTTATCGTTCAGCCTTTTTTTCTATCGTCCAATCAGATGTGACCGGCCAGACACGCCCATTTTTCTATCGTCCAATCAAATATGGCCGACCAGACACGCCCATTTTTCTATCGTCCAATCAGATGCGGCCGGCCAGACACGCCTATTTTCATATAGTCCAATCAGATATGATCGCCCAGATACGCCTATTTTCCTATAGTCCAATCAGATATGACCGCCCAGATACGCCTTCCGAATTTGGCTGCAGAGATACCTACTTGCACCAGGCCCCCAAATACCTACTAAGCCGTTTCCGGTCGGCTTTAATCTTTTAATTTGGTTCTTTACATGTTTTTATTGACTTTTTATAGAAAACGTATTTGTATATTAGTTTTATTATGAATGGAGCTAGAGGCTCAATGGGATTTACCTGTCTAAATAAAGGTTGATTGATTGATTGATTATTGGTGTTTTACATTGTGATAGTGACATGTAATGTTCCCAGGTGTTGTAATGACTGCAGAGCACAGCTAAGTAGATATGAACACTAAGTGTATTTCAACAAACCAGAAGTAAGCATACTATAGACCACAAAGTATCACAAAGTAATTGAGCATTCACATTACACAACTATAAAAATGTCTATTCCTTTTGATGGATGTCCTCTCCACTACAGTGACAAGTTATTGCGCTCTTAAACGTGATCCTTGATCTTAAATCTTTTTGAATTACTGAGCAACAAGTTCAAAATGTTGTGTAGATAAAATAGTGTCGACATGTTCATAAACATTCTGAAGTACGAGAGAGAAAAGGCACAACAAACTACATAAGATGTAAATCGCTTTAATAAAACTCAATGAAACGCAGTGTAACAAAGGAAGAGAGTCAAATGAAGCAAGTAGATAAACATTTACAACCACAAAAAAAAAAACAAAAAAAAACTGTACAACTCTAAACGGCTGGAGTCACTTCTATTTTTCCATCAATTTTTATACCTTTTTGTGATGACTGATGGTGAACCTGGGTTCTTGGAACAAGAGGGGTGAAAGAACGTGATTTTATGTTTTTATTTTTCCAAATAAATGAGTTATCGTCTCATACACATGTATGATCAGCGCTAATCTGAACGCACCGCCGCAGAGCGCAGCAGGAGGACAACGTGACCAGGAGTGTTATTTGTACAAGATGTCATAGTGGCCCGGTCTGTAGAGCAGGAAGATGCGGGGGTCTCCACCTTCAGGGAAGACGTGGTGATTGACAGTTCCTCCTTCTCCTCTGTCCATGTATTCCACCAGGATGGAGACGTCCAGGGCCTGGGCTAAGGCGATGATGTGAATGTGGTCACTTTCTTTAGACATGGGCTCTACTTCCTACAAGAACAAGAAATACTAAATATAAGACACGCTTACAGTCCACGAGATAATGGAGGATAACAAGACCCAAACGTGCTCTTCAGAGAACACCTACCTGCTGACAGAACTCCTTGACGGAGCGCCCCCCCTCGATGAAATGCTGAAAGAAGCCGTGCTCCCTCTGCAGGTAGCCTGAGGTGAGGAGTCGCAGGTAGACGACCACGTAGTCGGACACATTCTGGTCGTTGAAGGAGCTCAGCAGCTCCTGCAGGCTGGGCTGTTTCTCACAGAGCTCGATCAGGTCCATAAACTGCAGGACACAAGTCCGGTTTTATTAACCGGTCCACAGAGCAGTGTTAGTGAGAACAGACACACTTCATTCAAATCAGTCGTTTGTTTTTTCCTGTCTTAGGCAGGGGAGAATGTGTTCCTCACACCAGCCTAACGTAAGCTAAATAAAGAAGTAGAGAAATATGCTGTGAATGATCATTGATGAAAGCTGCTGAAGAAGTTGAAAAGGTTTCGTCTCTAAACTGTTCACATGAGCTGAACTTGAACAGCTGAAATTTGTTAGAAAAACAGCAGAAAAAGCTGAATAAAGCAGAATAAGCTGAAATACACAGAGAGGCTGAACAGATTAAAAAAAATCTGAAATGAGAAGAAGAAAACAGTAGCTCAAAATGCAAAAGAGCTGAAATCAGAAGAAAGACGTTGAAAGGAGCATAAGGTAAAATTATTAGAAAGAAGCTGAAATTAGAAAAAATAAAATAGCAGAAAAAGGCTAAAATTTGCTAAAACACAAATAAAATAAAATGCCTCAAAAGTAGCTGATAAATCAGAAATAAATTTTTTTTAGCAGGAAACAGCCGAAAAATAATTGAAAAAGTTTAAATGAGCAGAAAGAAGCTTAAAGGAGCTAATGGAAGCTGAAATGAGCAAAGAATCTGAAAAAAGCCGAAGCTGAACAAAAGCTGAAATGAGCAGTAGAAGGTTGTAAACGGCTGAAAGGGTTTGAAGGATGTAGAGAGCTCCATTCATTTTGGTCTGTCCAAACAGGTCTCACTTGTAAATGAGTCTTGGAGGCTCAATGTGATTTATCTGTTTTAAATAAAGGTTGAATGAATGAATTGAATGAATTTACAATGAGAAAAACATGGCCGACAAAGCTACATCTTTCAAAAAGTAACGCACAAAAACCAAAAGCCACAGCAGGAATGTCCTGAAGGAGCAGAACGTGTTGATTCATGATTTGTTGAATAGAACTGCAGAACCAGTTACATGCTGAAAAACAGATTTTAATATTGAGAATGATTTAGAAACATTCAGATTATTAATCCAAACTCTATTAATAAAAATTGAATCCAGAAGGCATCTTAAGGAACCAACTTCATGACCTTTTACAATCGGGCTCAAATCAGAGACATCAAAAGTGATTCCAACCAGCTGATGTCGAATTCATTACTTTAAAACACTGTATTGCATTTCATCTGTGGACATCTTACAGGTAAAACAAGCAAACACAGCAAATTATTAACAAAAGCAGAAAGTAATTGTCAAGACAGGATGGACAGCTGCTGTTCTTATACAGTAAATGTAAGCAGCAACATGAGTTATTTTATGGCCGATAGACGCCCAGTTTTAGACATCAAGGCAGAGTCACATCACAGAATTATGCACATTTTTGGTCGAGATATTTGTTCATTTAACAAAATCTAATATTTGCTTGACAAACATTTAACATTCATTAGAAGAACATGTACACCTCAACAGAAAATCATTTGTTTTAAAAAACACAACAAACAACTAAATTGTGGGCTAGAATGAGCTGGTTGTAGCAGCTACTTCAGATTTTTAATTTCCCTCCTTTATAATAGATTATGTGTAACAGGTGTTGCTGATTGCTGATTTTTTTTAAGTGGCCAATATTAACCAATTAAAATGAGTAAGTGAGTAAGTCTACTTCCAATAAAGAAGGATGAAACTGGTTAGCAGCAGACTTAATCCAACTACTTCCTGTTTTACTGTACAGCGATCAATATAATCATAGGAAACACTCATGTATAAGAAACAACATGCAGTCACTGACAGCAGGTCAGTGAAGGGGTCAGTGAAAGGGGTCAGTGAAGGGGGTCAGTGAAGGTGTCAGTGAAGGTGTCAGTGAAGGTGTCAGTGAAGCGGTCAGTGAAGGGGGTCAGTGAAGGGGTCAGTGAAG
>NC_056498.1:10770316-10781626 GCF_014905685.2 Nematolebias whitei
ATATATATATATATATATATATATACAAACTGGATTCCAAAAAAGTTTGGACACTAAACAAATTGTGAATAAAACTGAATGCAATGATGTGAAGATGGCAAATGTAAATATTTTATTTGTAATATAAATAACATGGATGACAGATCAAAAGTTTAATCTGAGTAAATGTAAAATTTTAAAGGAAAAATATGTTGATTCAATATTTCATAGTGTCAACAAATCCCAAAAAAAGTTGGGACAAGTAGCAATAAGTAGCTGGCAAAAGGAAATTGAGCATATAATGAACAGCTGGAAGACCAATTAACACTAATTAGGTCAATTGACAACATGATTGGGTATAAAAAGAGCTTCTCAGAGTGTCAGTGTCTCTCAGAAGCCAAGATGGTAAGAGGATCACCAATTCCACCATTGTTGCGCAGAAAGATAGTGCAGCAATACCAGAATGGTGTTACCCAGCGTAAAATAGCAAAGACATTTAAGTTATCATCATCAACCGTGCATAACATCATCAAAAGATTCAGAGAATCTGGAACAATTGCTGTGTGTAAGGGTCAAGGCCGTAAAACTCTACTGGATGCTCGTGATCTCCAGGCCCTTAAACGTCACTGCACCTCAAACAGGAATGCCACTGTCAAGAAAATAACAGAATGGGCTCAGGAATACTTCCAGAAAGCATTGTCAGTGAACACAATCCACCGTGCCATGCTCCGTTTCCAGCTGAAACTCTACAGTACAAAGAGGAAGCCATTTCTAAGCAAGCTCCACAAGCTCAGATGTTTGCACTGGGCCAGGGGTCATTTAAAATGGAGTGTGGCAAAATGGAAGACTGTTCTGTGGTCAGATGAGTCACGATTTGAAGTTCTTTATGGAATACTGGGACGCCATGTCAGCCGGACCAGAGAGGACAAGGATAGCCCAAGTTGTTATCAACGCTCCGTTCAGAAGCCTGCATCACTGATGGTATGGGGTTGCATGAGCACTTGTGGCATGGGCAGCTTGCATGTCTGGAAAGGCACCATTAATGCAGAGAACTATGTTCAGGTTCTAGAACAACATATGCTCCCATCTAGACGTCATCTCTTTCAGGGAAGACCCTGCATTTTTCAACACGATAATGCCAGACCACATTCTGCAGCAATCACAACATCATGGCTACGTAGGAGAAGGATCCGGGTACTGAAATGGCCAGCCTGCAGTCCAGATCTTTCACCTATAGAGAACATTTGGCGCATCATAAAGAGGAAGGTGCGACAAAGAAGGCCCAAGATGATTGAACAGTTAGAGGCCTGTATTACACATGAATGGGAGAGCATTCCTATTTCTAAACTTGAGAAACTGGTCTCCTCTGTCCCCAGACGTCTGTTGAGTGTTGTAAGAAGAAGGGGGGATGCCTCACAGTGGTAAAAATGGACTTGTCCCAACTTTTTGGGGATTTGTTGATGCCATGAAATTTGGAAACATATTTTTCCCTTAAAATTATACATTCTCTCAGTTTAAACTTTTGATCTGTGATTTGTGTTCTATTCTGAATAAAATATTAGATGTTGGCACCTCCACATCATTGCATTCAGTTTTTATTCACAATTTGTTGTGTCCCAACTTTTTTGGAATCCGGTTTGTGTGTGTATACAGTGGAGAGAACAAGTATTTGATACACTGTTGATTTTTCAGGTTTTCCCACTTGCAAAGCTTGTAGATGACTGTAATTTTTATCATAAGTACTCTTCAACTGTGAGTGATGGAATCTAAAACAAAAATCCAGAAAAATACAATGTATGATTTCTAAATAATTAATTTCCATTTTATTGTGTGAAATAAGTATTTGATACACCAGAAAAATGAAACAATATTTGGTACAGAAACCTTTGTTTGCAATTACAGAGATCAGACGTTTCCTGTAGTTCTTGACCAGGTTTGCACACACTGCAGCAGGGATTTTGGCCCACTCCTCCATACAGATCTCCTCCAGAGCCTTCAAGTTTCGGGGCTGTCGCTGGGCCACACGGACTTTAAGCTCCCTCCAAAGATTTTCTATGGGATTCAGGTCTGGAGACTGGCTAGGCCACTCCAGGACCTTAAGATGTTTCCTATGGAGCCACTCTTTAGTTGCCCTGGCTGTGTGTTTTGGGTCGTTATCATGCTGGAAGACCCAGCCACGACCCATCTTCAGTGCTCTTACTGAGGGAAGGAGGTTGTTGGCCAAAATCTCACGATACATGGCCCCATCCATCCTTCCCACGATATGCTGCAGTCGTCCTTTCCCCTTTGCAGAAAAGCATCCCCAAAGAATGATGTTTCCTCCACCATGCTTCACGGTTGGGATGGTGTTCTTGGGGTTGTACTCATCATTCTTCTTCCTCCAAACATGACGAGTGGAGTTTAAACCAAAAAGTTCTATTTTTGTCTCATCAGACCACATGACCTTCTCCCATTCCTCCTCTGGATCATTCAGATGGTCATTTGCAAACTTCAGACGGGCTTTGACATGCGTTGGCTTGAGGAAGGGCACCTTGCGTGCACTGCAGGATTTTAATCCTTGACGGCGTAGAGTGTTACTGATTGTTTTCTTTGAGACTGTGGTCCCAGCTCTATTCAGGTCATTGACCAGGTCCTGCCGTGTAGTTCTGGGCTCATTCCTCACCTTCCTCAAGATCAATGATGCTCCACGAGGTGAGATCTTGCATGGCACCCCAGACCGAGGGAGATTTTCCGTTATTTTGTATTTCTTCCATTTTCTAATAATTGCACCAACTGTTGTTGCCTTCTCACCAAGCTGCTTGCCTATTGTCCTGTAGCCCATCCCAGCCTTGTGCAGGTCTACAATTTTATCCCTGATGTCCTTACACAGCTCTCTGGTCTTGGGCATTGTGGAGATGCTGGAGTCTGATTGATTGAGTGTGTGGACAGGTGTCTTTTATACAGGTCACGAGCCTAAACAGGTGCAGTTAATACAGGTAATGGGTGGAGAACAGGAGGGCTTCTTAAAGAAGAACTAACATGTCTGTGAGAGCCAAAATTCTTACTGGTTGATAGATGATCAAATACTTATTTCACACAATAAAATGGAAATTAATTATTTAGAAATCATACATTGTATTTTTCTGGATTTTTGTTTTAGATTCCATCACTCACAGTTGAAGAGTACCTATGATAAAAATTACAGTCATCTACAAGCTTTGCAAGTGGGAAAACCTGAAAAATCAACAGTGTATCAAATACTTGTTCTTTCCACTGTATATATAGATAGATATGTTAACTTTAGGAAGTACAGAGTGACAGATCTTGTCGAGTGGGGGAAGCAATTTTATCCACCAATGGTGGAGTCTAGGGGTGGCCAGAAAACCACAATCATAATAAAATGACAAATGCAAAAACGTATTTTTTTTTCTGAAAAGTTGCAAGAAGATACATTTTTGAATCAGGGAGCATCATGAACAATTTATATTCAGTTACACATGTTCTTGTTGGATTAAGGTAAAGTGCTCAAGCACAATAAGAATCAATACAGTTTTTCTGAATTGCTTATACAAAAATCCTGGTACATGAGACACAATGACCACAACATGTAACTCATGTACCAACTCCCTGAACCAATTCTGCTAAACTGCAAGCACATTTCCTGTTTTACACTCAAACTGCAGTTCTAAAACACACTTTTTTTTCCCAAAACACTGCACACAATTTTTCTGCATTTGGCACAATTTTCATAAATAAAATCTCTTGTTTTCATAAGGAACACACTGATATTAAAAAAAAAATTTTTTTGCCCTACTATGCACGCTGACTCATTACATGGGCAAACACCGTTCACACATACAGTTAGCTATCAGAGCTTTAGCACAAAAGGGCAACAGGTGAGGTCTTCTGTTTTAGAGCAACGGATGCCGATCTGGAAACGGGCAGAGCCAGAACCAAGAGTGAGAGTAAGAGGACGGGGAGGATGAGGAAGGCCAAGGACCATAATTGCTGATGAGATCCAAGCCACTTTGGTTGAACATGTGGTCAACCATTGTCTAACAATGAGGGAGGCTGGACAAAGAGTACAGCCAAATTTGAGCAGGTACACTGTAGTATCCATCATCTGCACTTTCCGAAATGAGAATAAGTAAGAAATTACTCTCACTAGAAAACTGCAGTAAGGCATGTCAGTATTGTACTCAATGAGTACAGTAATACAGTATATTACCTTTGTACTGTTCTGTAGGGCTGTAAAAAATGAAGTATGTTTCAAGTATTTGTAAAAGGTATTCCTACTTTGTACTTCTACACAGTATTTACAGTATTTTACTATTTGTATTGCAGACCTGAAAGATTACCAAAACAATGTGGACGGGAACATCTTTTGTCTCCTGAACAGGAAACTGAAATAGTGACCATGATCCAAGAAAATAACACCATAAGATTACAGCCAATACAAAGACAGCTAATAGAAAACAATGAGATGTTTCAAGTTATTGATAGTGTAAGCTTATCAACGCTGGACCGTGTCTGGCTCAGAAATAATCTGAGGATGAAGCAGGGCTACAGGGTGCCATTTGAACGCAATTCAGAAAGGGTAAAATAATTACGATCTAACTATGTGCAAGTAAGTCCTATACACAATATTCTCCACCATTGATACATACTTTCAACATTGTATAAATTATTCATATTTCAGTATTGTAATCATAATGATTGTGCTTCACAATAGTGACCACTCCATGTCTATTTCTGATATTGTCATGTGTGTTTCAGAGAGTCCTTGAGCTAGAGGTGGATGCAGTGGAGCACCAGTTCATCTTCATTGATGAGGTTGGATTCAAACCTTACAAAAAGACGAAGGAGGGGAAGGAATATCATCGGCCAGCGTGCCATTGTTGAAGTCCCTGTCCAGCATGGAGGGAACATCACAATGTGTACAGAGATTACCAATCATGGTGTCATCCATCACCATGCTACCCTTGGCTCCTACAACACTGCCCATTTGATCAGGGTCCAGTCCAGGAAGCAGAGTTGTAGTCCTCCACACCTCTCTGCTGCTTCTCCTCTGTTACCCACCCACACCCCCACTGAAACAGTGTCAACTCGCCCACGGCTCAAATTAAATAAACAAAAAATCAGCTCTAAAAATATAAACCATAAACATCTGATTAAAATAAACACAGTTACTTTACCAGAGCAAAATCATAAAATCATTAAATGTGGATTATTGAACATCAGATCTCTTTCCTCTAAATCCCTGTTAGTTAATGAACTGATAACTGATCATCATATTGATTTATTCTGTCTGACAGAAACTTGGCTACAACAGGAGGATTTTGTTAGTATAAATTAATCCATCCATCCATCCATCCATCCATTATCTTTACCCGTTTATTCCATTTTGGGTCACGGGGGTCGCTGGTGCCCATGTCCAGCAATCACTGTGCGAGGGGCGGGGTACACCCTGGACGGGTCGCAAGTCCATCACAGGGCCATAAATTAATCCACTCCTGTTAATTATTTAAATTTTCATGTTCCTAGAACAACTGGCCGAGGTGGAGGAGTAGCCTCTATTTTTCAGTCAGAATTATTGATTAATGCCAAATCAGTTATTAGTTATGATTCTTTTGAATCGCTGTCCCTCAGTCTTTCTCATCCAAAATGAAAATCAGAAAAGCCACTTTTACTAGTTGTTATATAGCGTCCACCAGGCGCTTACTCTCAGTTTTTGTTTGAATTCTCAGAATTATTAACTGACTTATTATTAAATACTGATAAAATCATCATAATGGGTGATTTCAATATTCATGTAGATGTTGAAAGTGATAGCTTAAGCATAACTTTTAATAATTTAATAGACTCATTTGGTTTTACCCAAAACGTCCGCACATCTACTCATTCTTATCTTCACACTCTTGATTTAGTTCTGACCTATGGTATAGAGATTAAGGACTTGGTAATAGTTCCTCAAAATCCTATTCTGTCTGACCATTTTTTAATAACCTTTGAGTTTACATTAAATGACTACACAGTCACTGAGAGTAAATTTCATCTCAGCAGGTGCTTATCAGAAAATGCAGTAACCAAATTTAAACAATCTCTTCCATCAATGTTTCCCTCTGTCTTGCAGAGTAATGCATCAGAGAACAATGACTTAGATCATCTAGTTGATCATCTTACAACTTCAATGCAAACTTCACTTGATAAAATTGCTCCACTGAAAAAGAAAGTAATCAATCAGAGGAAACTGGCTCCTTGGCTCAATTCTGAGTTACAAAATTTAAAGCAAGCATCTAGAAACCAGGAGAGAAAATGGCACTCTACTAATGTTGAAGAATTTTATTTAACTTGGAAAGATAGTCTGCTAACATATAAAAAAGCTCTCCGTAAAGCTAGAACTTTATATTACTCATCTTTAATAGAGGAGAATAAAAATAACCCTAGGTTTCTGTTCTGTACTGTAGCTAGACTAATTAAAAGTCCCATTTCTGTTGAACCATGTATCCCTACAACTATAAGTGGTGATGACTTCATGAGATTCTTTATAAATAAAATTATTTCAATTAAAGAGAAAATTCAAACCATCCTTCCTTCTACTATCTCTAGCCCCCTGTCAAATGAGGCAACTTTAAAAATTTCACTAGAGCCTGATTTATGTTTGGACAGTGTATTATGAAATTCTTTATCAAAAGGGCTCGTGAACGGTCGGCACAGATATTCAGACGAGATGGAAAAAATAAAAACACCAGAGGCTGTTACTGCTAGGAGTAATAAGTGTCCTTTATTAACCTGCCACAGAAAACAGCCAAGCAAAAAGCATGTACACTCGTACACTCTTAACACACAAATTGATATGAAATAACTTCTCACCGTGACACTGGCCGGGAAGTCGTTTTCGACCCAGGTAAAGAAGAATCACATCAAAATGGCGTATGGCACCAGCGCGCGGCTGATCCACACAGGACTCCCAAAGATTAAGTTGCCTGTCACACTTCCTCTTATACCTTCTTCCCTGACCGGATCGCGTGAGAGCAGTGATGGTTGTCAGGAGGGCAGATTTAATTAAATCTGTTTTCCCATCTTCAAAGCAGTCTGTGCAACAGAGCGATGGCTTCATCCTTCAAAACCTGGGTCACTGTAACCTTAAGATTGGGCCCAATCTTCTGGTTAGAGCATCCCCCAGATTACTCCAAAACACATCTGCAGCACAGGAATGACTGAATAAGCAGATAAGCTGCATCAAAAGTGAGTATAAGTGTGTTTAAATAAGTGTAATATAGGTATAGATTGACATAAAAGCATTAAAATAATCATTTCTATATCATTCCACCCTTGCTTTTATGGCAATTTTAGACATTTAATTCTGAATAAGTAACACACACAAAATGTATATGTTTGAATAGGCATAAAGGCAACTTAACACCTTATAAAACATATTTTCATATCAGACAGTTTTTGTCCTGTTGAGCTCTCTGAATTGTCAAAAATAATAACCTCATCCAAACCATCCACATGTCTGCTAGATCCCATCCCAACCAGACTGTTTAAAGAGGTATTTCCCCAAATTAATGTCCACATTTTGGATCTACTTAATTTGTCTTTAATGGATGGTTATGTACCACAGCGCTTTAAGATTGCTGTAATTAAACCTTTACTTAAGAAGTCTGACCTTGATTCAGAAATTCTGGCCAACTATAGACCTATATCTAATCTAACTTTCATCTCAAAAATTCTAGAGAAAATAGTTGCAGGTCAGTTGCGTGAACATTTACAAAGAAATAATCTGTTTGAAGAGTTTCAGTCAGGGTTTAGAGCTTATCATAGCACAGAAACAGCACTAGTAGAAGTCACTAATGATATTCTCATGGCCTCAGACAATGGACTTGTGTCTATACTGGTCCTGTTAGACCTCAGTGCTACATTTCATACAGTTGATCACAATATTTTACTACAGAGGCTTG
The DNA here is from genome assembly GCF_014905685.2 of Nematolebias whitei. Lineage (NCBI taxonomy): Eukaryota > Metazoa > Chordata > Actinopteri > Cyprinodontiformes > Rivulidae > Nematolebias > Nematolebias whitei. Next base: position 10,778,239 of record NC_056498.1, read on the forward strand.
AATATGATGTTGGAATTACAGGAACAGCTCTAAAATGGTTTAAATTATATCTATCTGATAGAGTCCAGTTTGTAAATGTAAATAATAAATCTTCTTCATACACCAAAGTTAGTCATGAAGTTCCTCAGGGCTCAGTGCTTGGGCCAATACTCTTTACTTTATATATGCTTCCATTAGGTAAAATTATTAAACAGCATGGGATACATTTTCATTGTTATGCTGATAACACAATTATATTTGTCCATTAAACCCAATGAATCATATCAGCTACTTAAACTACAAGCATGTCTTAAAGACATAAAAACCTGGATGACCCTTAATTTTCTCCTGTTGAACACAGACAAGACTGATGTTTTGGTATTTGGACCTGAGCACCTTAGGAATGAATTTTTCAGTCTTTCTCCCTCCTTAGATGGCATTAATCTGTCCTCCAGCTCTAATGTTAAAAATCTTGGTGTTATGTTAAAAAAAATAAATAAAATTGAGCGATGATGATAAGTTCATTGAAACACTTCACAATGTTTCTACACTTAAACTGAGCTCACGGAAAAAATAATAATAATCTTGGTGTTATTTTTGTTCAGGACATGTCTTTTATCCCTCCCCACATTAAAAACGTTACTAGAACCGCCTTTTTCCACCTGCATAATATCACTAAAATTAGAAACATCTTATCTAAAAATGATGCAGAAAAACTGGTCCATGCATTTGTCACATCTAGACTGGACTATTGCAATGGTTTATTATCTGGGTGTCCAAATACTTCTTTAAAACGTCTTCAGTTGATCCAAAATGCTGTTGCCAGAGTCTTAACTGGAGTTAGTAGGAGAGATCATATTTCTCCAGTTTTAGTTCTCTCCATTGGCTCCCTGTCAAATCCAGAATAGAATTCAAAATCTTACTTCTAACCTACAAAACTCTCAACAACCTAGCTCCATATTATATTACAGATCTTATTGTTCCATATTTTCCTAACAGAGCACTTCACTCTCAGACTGCAGGTTTACTTGTGGTTCCTAGAATTTATAAAAACAGAATGGGAGGCAGATCTTTCAGTTATCAGGCTCCTCTCTTGTGGAACCAACTTCCAATCTCTGTCCGTGAGGCTGACACATTATCCAGTTTTAAAACTAGGCTTAAGACTTTCCTTTTAGCTAAATCCTATAGTTAGGGTCGGCTTGGGTTTCCTGAGCTGTCCCTTAGTTATGCTGCTATAGGCTTAGACTGCTGGAGGAAAAACTGACCACAATTTTCACTATACTACTATCTTTACTCAATCTGCTCAACTTGTTTTGTATTTGTAATTATTTTTTCTATCCTTAACATGTGATTTTTTGTCTTTTCGATACACCTGGACCTATACCTGGACCTACCATTCTGTGTTCGTCTTTCTCGCCTTCCTGTCCTCTCAACCAGCTGGTCAAAGCAGATGGCTGCTTGTCCTGAGCCTGGTTCTGCTTGTTAAAGACGGGATCTGGCTGCGGGCCACCGGACCCGGAAACCACCTCCAGCCCACGTCTTTCCCCCCGGCTCGAACCTCCCTCAGAAGTGGCAACTCTCATTATCAATAAATCAAGGAAGCGTGAATTCAGTTTTACCAATTATATTAAAATCAAGGCAGAAAAAGGTTACAATTTACAGCGCTGGACTCTCTGGTCTGTGACACGTTCACAGACCCGGAAGAAGAGCCCCGATGTCCCGTGTCATTACTCATTTATAGGCAGTGGCGGTCCTAGCCTATTTGGCGCCCCGGGCGAGTAACCCCAACGGTTGCACGCAGGCTGTCGGGTTGCTGCTAAATTGTGCCCCCTGTCATGACATGTCCTCTATGTCATGCACCACCTTTGCTGTGTGGTGCATGACAGGCAGTTTGTATCAGAAGGTCACTCCACCGTCACAAGAACACTTCTTTTAATTTTTTTTTCAAACAAGAAATACAGATTAAACTGTACAAATGAACCTTGTACCAAACCTATTTGTACTATTTGTATGTACTTTGAACAACAAGAGTTTAACATGCACATCAACTGACTATTCAAGTCAAGTTTATTTGTATAGCACATTTAAAACACAAGCTGTTACCAAAGTGCTTAACAAAAAGAACACAGCGTAAAATATAAAGTAACAAGATATAATTAAAGCTGCAAGCAGCGTTGAAGGCCCTCGCAGCTAAGCGCCGCTGCGGCCTTATGGCGACCGCGGGAACTCGAGCTACTCTTCCCGGTCGCCATTGAGAACGCTCACGCTACTGTCACGCGCCCATTTTCCGGAGTGCGCATTCACAGAACCTTTAACATCAGCTGCAACAGCATATATAACAACTGTAATAATGTAGGGGGCGCACTTGAGTCAAATAATAAACAACAACACCACTGTGTCCATAAGTCGTCACTAATCAAGCACCAAAAATCTGGTACAGATCAGACGATATATCACTGAGATATAACAGTTTGATTTATGTAGGGGGCGCACTTGAGTCAAATATTAAAGAACAACACCACTGTGTCCATAAGTCCTCACTAGTCAAGCACCAAAAATCTGGTGCAGATCGGACGAAATATCACTGAGATATAACAGTTTGAATAATGTAGGGGGCGCACTTGAGTCAAATATTAAACAACAACACCACTGTGTCCATAAGTCCTCACTAGTCAAGCACCAAAAATCTGGTCCAGATCGGACGATATATCACTGAGATATAACAGTTTGATTTATGTAGGGGGCGCACTTGAGTCAAATATTAAACAACAACATCACTGTGTCCATAAGTCCTCACTAGTCAAGCATCAAAAATCTGGTGCAGATCGGACGATATATCACTGAGATATAACAGTTTGATTAACCTAGGGGGCGCACTTGAGTCAAAAGTAAAACCACCATACCATTGCGTGTTTAAGTGCTTACTTATCACACACCAAAAATATGGTCCACATCGGATGACATATCACTGAGATATAACAGTTTGAATAATCTAGGGGGCGCACTTGAGTCAAATATTAAACAACAAAACTAAAATGTCCATCAGCTCTCAGTAATGATACACCCAAAATCTGGTCCAGATCGGATGACATATCACTGAGATATAACAGTTTGAATAATCTAGGGGGCGCACTTGAGTCAAATTTTAAACAACACTAACAATGTGTTTAGACATGGTCACACATTATGCCATAAAAATCTGGTGCAGATCGGATGATATATCATTGAGATATAAGGGTTGGAATATTATAGGGGGCGCTCTAGAGTCAAAAGTTAAAAAGCATTACTAGTGTGTCCATCAGGGCTACTTAATAATATACCAAAAATCTGGTACAGATCGGATGATATATCATTGAGATATAACTGTTGCAAGATTGTAGGGGGCGCTATAGAGTCAAAATTTAAAAAA
>NC_056498.1:10781726-10781957 GCF_014905685.2 Nematolebias whitei
CGTCACAATATGACCTCAGGGTATCGTCGGGCATGGGAGAGGGATGACTCATGCCAAATTTGGTGCAAATCTGTCATTCAAGTTGAAAGTTATAACGTTTGGAAATTTATGGCGTGAAGCTCAACTTTGAGGCCTGGCCACGCCCCTTTAACAAAACGAAACCGAAAGCTTTTGATAACTTTTACTCTCCAATGTCTTAAGGGCCTAATAACCAAGTTTTAAGTCAATCCT
>NC_056498.1:10781967-10795019 GCF_014905685.2 Nematolebias whitei
ATTACAATAGGCCTTCGCAGCGCTTTGCTGCTCGGGCCTAATAATAAGAAACGACACAATTACAATAGGCCTTCGCAGCGCTTTGCTGCTCGGGCCTAATAATAATAAGAAACGACACAATTACAATAGGCCTTCGCAGCGCTTTGCTGCTCGGGCCTAATTACAGCATATGGACTAAAAGCAAAAAACCCAAAACATAATTAGAAATGCTGTCACCTAAATGTTGATCCTCCTTGCCTTCCTTGATGCAAAGTCATCAATAATCTCATCATGTGAAATCTGCTCAGCAACTGCATGGTTGATACTGGTGACTGCCAGACCACTGAGGCGTTCCTGAGACATAGCTGACCTCAGATATGTTTTTATCATTTTCAACTTTGAAAAGCTTCTTTCTGCTCCAGCCACTGTGACAGGAATGGTAACTGCAATTCTAAGAGCAGTCCACAAATTTGGATAGATTTCTGAGAGGTCACTTTCATGGACAAAGTTTAGCAGCTCAAGAGCAGTCATAGTTATGTCATGCCGCCCCCTGCTGGAGGCCGCCCTGGGCTGCCGCCCATGTCGCCCATATAAGGAACCGCCACTTGGAGAAGGGGTATATGCATTTGTGATTTTAGGTCATACACTTTCCATCTTCAGGCAGAAAAAAAACTCCTCAATAGAATTGATGAATGGAGAATATGGAGGGAGACAAACAACTGAAACCTCATGGGTGAGCAGTGAAACAGTTACGAACCAGAGCAGCTCGGTGGGAACTTACATTGTCCCAAATGACAACATACCTTAGCTGCTCTGGTCAATCCATCTGATCTGGTGGAATGAGTGTGTTGTGTAGGGTGTCCAGGAATATGATTTAATTTTCAATTCAATTCAGTTTATTTATATAGGGCCAAATCACAACAAAGTTGTCTCAGGGCACTTTACAGGATCATTCACATACATAAAAGTCAATTAGTAAAGTTCTCTATCTAAGGAATCCAGCAGACAAGTTGAATCTTGGCTTCATAGCAGTCTCCCATCCTGAGCAAGCACAGTGTCAACAGTGGAAAGGAAAAACTCCCTTTTAAAAGGAAGAAACCTCCAGCATGTTAAGATATTTTTGGACTGGTCCTATGGTTTTGATCTGCTCAGAGACGGGATTATAATGAAATTATGACCCGGTTCTGACTGGGTTAAACTGGGCCAGTAACTCTAAAAAGAGTGTCCCTGGGATTCAATATCTGTCACGGAATAGAGTTTAATCTGCTTGCCACATCACCTAGAGAGGCTTTTGAAGCACTGTCTCATATTTCCTTACACGTCAGTCCATGTAAGATCTACTGAGATCACACTTAGGCACGCCCCCCTCATACAATGACAGGTTGAGCTCCCCTTCTGCGAAGGAGGAGTCCAGGACCCTATAAACAGCTATGGAAGACGCATGTGGACACATAGCAGTTGATGCTTTTCATGGCTGGATTCACCATGCTAGGCGATATTCCCCCCGCTACTTGGCCAGGGAAAACAAAGATTTCATTTTGAAGGAAAAATGAGGGGTTTTGCCCATTGTGGGTGCATCTATTTGACTTGAGTGTTGAGTTCTGAGAGTATGAGGCATGCTTTCAGAAAATGTGTGTAAATAATTGAGAAAAACTGTAATACCAATAATTTGGTAACAGTTGCTGTGTTAAATGTGCTTTATAAATAAATTTGACTAGACTTGACAACAAGAAAACAGATAAAATTGACTGCAGGAGAGATCTTAGTCTTTATAGTACCCATTTGCATAGATTGTCTTTGAAAATCTTGGTCAAAAGAAGAAGAAAAACTTTTAGTGATGCAGGCTGAATAATGACACAATAACAAATGTACTACATTTATCCACTATACCTTTCCTACTCCTCTGCACCAAGTCAGTTGCTGAGACAGACAAGGTCATTTTCTGATGATAACTCCTTATGTACAACATGACCAGCAAGAGAAAACCACCTTTCACAAAGTACAGCACAGATGTTGCAGGTGTGGCCAAGTACTTCTGTGCAACAGAAGCCAGCCTGCTGTGTGCTCCTGCATGTTTGGACCACCAAATTCAATTATCTTTATCAGTGGTGTGGACTCAAGTCACATGACTTGGACTCAAGTCTTTAATATTATGACTTTAGATTTGACTTGAAAAAATGTCCAGAGACTTATCACTTGACTTGGACTTTTACACCAATGACTTGGGACTTGACTTGGACTTTGACCTGTTTACTTGAAAATACTTGATATTTTACCCATGATCTAAAGTTTAAAAACTGCAGTGAAGTTAGTTCTATGGGGGTGAGATAGGGTAGAAGCAGGGCATCTGTCTTGTGACCGAAAAGCCACAGGTTCAAGCCCCAGTCATTGCACATCTCGTGGTGTCTTTGAGCAGCACACTCTATCCCCAATTGCTCCCCAGGTGCTCCCAATAGCTGTCCACTGCTCCACCTGAGGGTGGATGGGTTAAATGCAGAGAGTAAATTTCAGCATTGTATGGGAACATACAATGATGACAACACATAATATTATTATTATTCTATGTTGGATATTGGAGCTCCGTGGATTCAGCGGTGTCTTCCTCTCGTTCAATCCAATGCATGCAGCCTGATTTCAGTCAGCTGTGCTCAGACTGCCCCCTCCTCCAAGGCACAATGGTTCAGTTAGGGACTGTCAATAAATTACTGAACCAAACATTCTTGAGAATATATATATATTTTTAATAGCTGTCATGTCACATGACCCTGACACAAAACAGTCCATCACTACAGCTCAGTCACTACCTGGATATTGCTGATGGACAGAACACCCTCTTGTTCTGGACAGCGAACATGCAGACTCTGCCTTCACTGTTTCATGTGGCTACCAGAGGTTTGGCAGTGCCTACATGTAGTGCTCCAGTGGAGCCAGTTTTCAGCTATGGATGCATCATTCTACGGTCTCATCGTGCACAAATGACCAACAGACTTTTGGCCAGTTTGATCTTTTGCAAATGCAGAATATCTAAGTGAATTAACAAAGTGCACATTCCTGTTCATTGTTCAGTTCATATATTTGCTTTGTTTCTCTTGGTCACACATGGACAGATACAAACATCTGTTCACTGAGTAACCAGATGAGAGAGGAAATAAATTTACTCTGATGGTTCTTTGTAATGCACTTTGGAAACGTCAGAACTTTTGTCTGAACACGGAGTTCTGCTTTTACATTTTTCACTGAATGTTTATTCTGTAAAATTATAGTTTAAAGCAAGACTATTCTTGCAGCTAAGTTTTATTGAACTGTGCAATGTAAAGGTGTAGTTTTAGAATGAGATTTTTAACACTTTGTAAGTTCAGTTGCACATGTTTCAGCATGATTTGAGATAAATTTTCATTCAACCTTTATATAGAAAGGTAAATCCCGTTGAGCCTTGAGGACTCATTTACAAAAGAGACCTGATTTCAACAAAGAATGATGACAACAATGGACAGCCACAAAAAGGCATACAGATTTGTTATTTTTTTACAAATAGGATGGCAACAAAAAGTAACAAATACAGCTAGATTATAAGGTGAATGTAGAAAACTAAAAACAGGAACATGTCTGCATTGGTCCCTGCCAGGAGTCCAACAGATTGTTAAAGCCACTTAGAGAGGTCAAGGTCGAGAGCTTCAGATCTTTTTGTAAGATATTCCAGGAAACAGGAGCGGAGTAGGAGAAGGACCTTTTGCCTAGTTCAGTCCGCACTGAGGGATAACTGCATGTAATAATGTCCTGAGAGCACACACTGTAGCTGCACTCACGCAGAGACATAATATTTTTTTCTTCTTCTTTCGGCTGCTCCCTTCTTCAGGGGTTGCCACAGCGAACTAAGTCGCACGAAGACTTGGCAGTTATTCTTACGCCTGATGCCCTTCCTAACGCAACCACAGACTACCAAGCTACCACAGCTCTCTGTGTGGAGCAGAGAGCTGCTATCTAGGACACCCGGAGGAGCAGATGGTGGGGGTTAAGGGCCTTGTTCAAGGGCCCGGAGTGGGACGAATGAGGGTGGGGGCAGGTGTGGGTGCTTCACCAACCCAACCCACATTTTTGATGTTGTCGGTACCGGGGCTTGAACCGGCGATCTTGTGATCACAGGCCCTCTGCGCCACCACTCCCTCTTACAGAGACATAATAATAAATACAGATAAAAAAAAAAAAGCAAAGTCTATTATTTACATTTAACATATTGTAATAAATTTGTGGGTCACACAGGCAGAAGATCTTGCCTAGAATGTCAGAACCATCAATCAGAGTCAGAGTCAGAGATTCTTTATTGTCATTCGCACCTCATGTGGTACATGTGGTGGAGCGAAATTATGTACACAAGGTCCCAGTTACATCCAACAATAAAATGTATAAGAAAAACAGTAATAACATCTAAGATATGAACTAAGAAAAACATCAACTAAATATACACTAAGCACTCATAACATAAAACATTGAACATCAGCACAAATATGAACATGAGTCTGTGAGCAGATGTGCACGCATGAACACATCAACATTGAAACAGATCAGCAGCAACATGAAACAGATCAGCAGCAACATGATATGGTTTTTCACAGTGATTATTCTAGTTAGAGATTCATGAGTCTAACAGCCTCAGGGTAGAAGCTGTTCCTCAGTCTAGTGATTCTACACTTAATGCTCCTTAACCTCCTTCCTGAGGGGAGTGGGGCAAAAAGTGTGTGCTGGGTGAGTGGGGTCCTTCATGATGCATGTGGCCCTCTTCCTGCATCTGGAGGTGTAGATGTCTGTGATGGTGGGGAGGCTGATTCCGACAGACTTCTGTGCAGCCTTCACCACACTCTGCAAAGCTTTTCTTTCTGCAGCTGTGCAGCCTCCATGCCACACGTTGATGCTGGAGCACAGGATGCTCTCCACTGCACACCTGTAGAAGTAGGTGAGGACTGAGCTTCCCAGACCAGCTCGCCTCAGCCGTCTGAGGAAGTAGAGTCTCTGATGAGCTTTCTTGATCAGGCTGGTAGTGTTGTTGCTCCAGCTGAGGTTGTCATTCATGTGTACACCCAAGTACTTGTAGCTGGAGACCACTTCCACCACAGATCCTCTTATGTTCAGGGGGGTGTAGATGTTTTTGTTCCTTCTGAAGTCCACAATCATCTCCTTTGTCTTCTTCACATTGATGTGAAGGTTATTCTCTTTGCACCAGCTCTCCAGGTGTTCCACCTCTTGCCTGTAGCTGGACTCATCATTGTTTGTGATGCATCCCACCACCGCTGTATCATCTGCAAACTTTACAATGTGACAGCCTGGATGGGTAGCTGCACAATCATACGTGAGCAGAGTAAACAGGAGGGGGCTCAACACACATCCCTGAGGAGAGCCAGTCCTGAGGGTTATGGTGGAGGAGGAGAAGTTGTGGATCCTCACTAACTGTGGTCTGTTTGTTAAAAAGTCTAGTACCCAGTTGCAAATGGAGGGGCTTAGTCCTAGTGTGGATAGTTTGTCCATCAGGGTTTGGGGGATCATGGTGTTGAAGGCGGATGTGAAGTCCACAAAGAGCATGCGGACGTAAGAGTTTTTCTGCTCCAGGTGGTTGAGCGCAGTGTGGACCACAGAGGAGATGGCATCCTCTGTTGATCGGTTCTCACGGTATGCATACTGATGAGGGTCCTCGTTCATGTTGATGGTTGTTTTGATGTGAGTCATGACCAGTTTTTCGAAGCATTTAGCAACTATCGGGGTTAGGGCCACTGGCCGATAGCCATTCAGACCAGTCACTGTAGAGCTTTTTGGGACTGGGATGATGGTGGCAGTCTTCAGACAGGTGGGAACTGTCTCCAGGGTAAGTGAGATGTTAAAGATGTCTGCCAGCACCTCACAGAGCTGATCAGCACATTCCTTCAACACTTTTCCAGTGATGTTGTCTGGGCCAGTTGCTTTGTGCGGATTAATCCTCCTGAAGGTACTCCTTACTTCTGCCGAGGTCACGCTGAGATGCTCTTCATCCAGTGGTGAGGTGAGTCTGGTGCTGGGTGGTCTGTTCGGGTCTTCAAAGCGTGCATAGAACTTGTTGAGGGCATCAGGCAGAGATGGGTCTTTGGGGCATTGTTTGCTCCTTCCTTTATAATCTGTTCTGCACTTAATGCCCCTCCACATGCTCTGAGGGTCTTGTGAGATGAATTGACCCTCGGTCCTCTGTGCATATGTGGCCTTGGCCTTCTTAATACCAGCAACCAGCTCCTTTCTTGTCCTACTCAGCTCCTCTGAGTTTCCAGACCTGAAGGCAGTGTTCCTGGCTTCCAGTAGGGTACACACCTCTGCATTCAGCCAAGGTTTTCTGTTTGGGTAGCTTTTAACATTTCTGATAGTTGAGATGGTTTCAGTACATGTACTAATGTAACCCAGAACTGAGGATGTGTATTGGTCAAGATCAAGCGAACCTCCATTTTCAGCAGCTTCTCTGAAAACCTGCCAGTCTGTTCGGTCAAAACAATCTCTCAGTATGGGGCCACTGTCCTGGATCCAGCATTTAACTTTCTTTTGTACCGGTCTGGAGCGTCTCAGCGGGGGCATGTAAGCAGGAGCCAGGAAGATTGAGATGTGGTCTGACAGTCCTAGGTGGGGGCGGGGTTCGGCTTTGTATGCATCTTTTACGTTTGTGTGAACACGGTCCAAAATAGTTGTAAAAATAGTCTTTATTTATGGATCTTCTCCTAAAAAGATCCCCACCCAAAACAAAAAAGGAAGGCCTATAATAAAAGGTTAGATGAGTTCACTTTGTTCACTTAGCTCACTCAACGACGAGACCCCTCCCCAGGGTCTAAGCTTGTGATGTCGTCCAACACCTCTGGGGACTGACTTAGCTGGATGACAATCAGACCTCCTGGATTGGCTCCACACCATATCAGAGCAGGTGGCAGGAACAGCAGCTCACAGGTACAGAAGCAGGAGTCCAAGGTGGTGACTGCACCCCACTAAAGCCCAGCCCTAACTGTCTAAAGGAGGCACCCAGCCTCCCCTCCTGACACAGGAACACTTAACCACCTGTCTTGCTGTCTTTGTCGCCGGCAGCCCTAAATGACTACGAACGACACCCTCCCTCCAAAAGGGTGCTGCCACAATCACTGCAAAAGCTCTCCCCCCACAATTTGTTTGAGAAATCTTTATCTATTGTGCTGCTCCTCAACTGATTGAACACACCTGTCCTTGATCCTAACTTTGATGGTTTCTTTTCACAAAGATAGCTTCCTTAGCTCCTCTCTTAAACCAACTGATCACAGCCCTCCTGGGATCCCAGTATCACAGGCTGTGATCAGTTCTACATTGGGAAAAGTAAACAGCCACTGGCCAAAAGGATGGCCCAGCACAGAAAAGCAACATCATTGGGCCAGAACTCTGTGGTCTACACTCATTTGCAGGCCAGGGGTCACTCTTTCAGGGATGAAGATGTTCACATCCTTAATAGAGAAGAATGTTGGTTTGAGAGAGGAGTAAAGGAATGCCCATCATTTCACTCTGATATATCCCAGGGATGGGGTCTCAATATCTATGACTGGAATTCATGCATATTCTTTCTTCACATCGACGTCTCAAGGTGACTCACCCTGTTTTGCCACAAGCAGTCAAGGCAACAAACTTCTGTCGCAAACTATCCCTTATTCCCGTGATGACAGTTGGCAAAGTCCGTTGTTTCTACCACAATCGGTAAGGCAAAAGGGCAAATTCTATGAAACACTACTGGACTGCATACCAGACTGTTGGACTTTCGGGGGCTGACAAGTGACAAGTTTTTTGGGGGGTTGGTTTTAAACTATACCTGGATGATTGAGCTTAAAACCATTTTTCTGAACCACTTTGACCTTGGTTGTCCTCAGGCTGTTTTCTGTGAGTAGCATCTGGCTTAAAACATTTGATTGTTGTACTTGATAATTGATTGTTTTGGATGGATGTGTTTTGCACGTGTTAAAAGCCTACTTTTAAGATTCCAACAGGAGGTTGGCTTGAAACACAGCAGTGAAGGCTACCTATGAGACAGATCTGGTTGGCAGGCCGTAGACTGAGGAAGTCCTCTGGATGGAAGATGAAACATTTCTCACGTAAAGAAATAGGTCCAGATTACTCGATTAAACGTTTTTGTTCCGTAACTCAGAACTGAATCAAGGAACCAGCTTCCTCTGATTGATTACTTTCTTTTTCAGCAGAGCAATTTTATCAAGTGAAGTTTGCATTGAAGTTATAAAATTATCAACCAGATCGTCTAAGCCACTGTTCCCTACTGCATTACTCTGCAAGACAGAGGAAAATAACATTGGACATTGTGGACTTTTTAAATGTTCGGTCTCAGCGGTTGAGGGTCAACGAGGTTCTCTCTGATGTCCTCTCTTCTACCGGTTCCCCTCAGGGCCGTATTCTTTTGCCCCTTTTATTCATTTTATATACGAACGATTGTCGCAGCCATTTTTCACAGCATCACATTTTAAAGTTTGCTGGTGACTCTGTCATCCTATCCCTTCTGAGCAGTGATGACCCAGACCCCGGTCCAGTGATTGGGGACTTCACTGAATGGAGCAAATGTTTTTAAAGCTATATGTTTCTAAGACAAAGGAGATGGTCATTGATTTCAGAAAAAACTCTTCAGTTGCAGCTCCTGTGGTCATTAACAGTGAAGCTGTTGAGGTGGTGCATCAATATAAATATCTAGGAACTGTTCTTGATGACAAACTGACCTTTGACCACCATGTGAACTCACTTTGTAAGAAGGCCCATCAGAGAATGTATTTTTATCAGAAGCTCTGTGGTTTGAATGTTGATTTGACTTTTATGAGAATGTTTTATTGAGTCTCTTTTTTAACTTTCACCTTCATCTGTTCGTTTGGACTTGTGACATGCAAAAACAGGAACAAACTCTTGGGGATTGTCAAGAAGTGCAGCAAAGCTGCTGGCACAGCCCTACAGAACCTCACTGACCTACAAAATCTCACTGACCTATACACGGTGAGGTCAGTGAACAAGGCCAGGCTGATTCTGGCAGATCCTGATCACCCACTTCATGGTGAGTTCATCTTGCTTCCATCTGGACGCAGGTATCTGCAGCTCAGATGTAGAAAAAACAGACCGAAAAAACTCATTCATCCCTGTAGTGATCAGGCTTCTCAATGTTAGAATATTATCTAGACTGATCCTGTTTTTTTTTTTTATCTGCTCAGAGACGGGATTATAATGACATTATTACCCGGTTCTGAATGGGTTAAATGGGGCCAGCAACTCTAAAGAGTCTCCCAGGGATTCAGTATCCATCAAGGAATAGAGTTCATTTTGCTTGCTACATCATGCAGAAAGGCTTTTGAAACACCGTCTCATTTTTTCCTTCCACGTCAAACCACATAAGATCCACTGAGATCACACTTAGTCACGCCCCCTCATACACGTGACAGGTTGTGCTCCCCTTCTGTGAAGGAGTTTAGGCCCTATAAATCTGGAATGCCATGGGACATCCACTCTTGCGGTTCCTGATCACGTTGTAGACCGGATTGGCCAGCGCTGTAAACTGTAACAACAAAGTCCATGCTCAATAATCCAGGTATAAAATCTAACATTTTTCAGTCAGGTCATCTGGACAGTTTCTTTTTTGTAAACTGTAACCTTTTCTTGATTTAATACAATTGGTAAAACTGAATTCCCGTTTCCTTTATTTATTAAATAGTGTGAGTTGCCACTTCTGAGGGAGGTCCAAGCTGGGGAGAGCAGCATGGGCTGGAGGTGGCTCCTGGGTATAAGTTGTAACAACACTGATGATTTCCATCCATCCATCCATTATCTTTACCCGCTTATTTGATTTTTGGTCACGGGGGTCGCCGGTGTCCATGTCCAGTGATCACTGTGCGAGGGGTGAGGTACATCCTGGACAAGTTGCAAGTCCATCACAGGGACACATAGAGACATACAACCATTCACTCTCTCACACCTAGGGACAATTTTAAAGTTACCAATCAGTCTAACATGCATGTTTTTGGTCTGTGGGAGGAAACCGGAGCACCCGGAGAAAACCCATGCATGCACGGAGAGAACATGCAAACTCCATCCAGAAAGGCCACCGGATCGGGATTTGAACCGGGGCAACCTGCTCGCTGAGAGGCAGCAGCTCTACCAGTTGCGCCACCGTTCTGCCCCAGTTCAGTGTATGTTAAATAAAAATTCTGTTTAATCTCAGAATCTAGAAAATTGTTTTTTACTTATTCTCTTTTTAAATTTCAAAGACCTAGCTTTCAGTTGAGTGTAATTACTTAATGCTCAGAATATGTGTTGTGGATAAGCCTTAGCTACAACTACACTAAACCTTTGGTCACTATCTGTAAAATTAACTGTTAATTTACTAACAAACAAAAATAGTATTGCCTGTCACTGAAAGGCAAATGGAGGCCATGATAGATTTTCATATTGTAGAGCAAGTCAAATAAAGAAAACATCACTTTATCAATGCTTTATTTTATGATTTGCACACCAGGAGAAAAATCAACACCCAATGATTCATAAGTTAGATTTAACTGATTTGCTGGAGAGTGACACATTTCTTCCACTTTCAGCTCATTTAGAGACTCATTTTCACCAAGGAAAGCTCCTAAGAATGGAAAAATGCACATTTGTGCACATTGTACCACAATCCTGACTGCCTTTAAAACAAACTGAAGAAGCTGACCAGTGCCTCCTCATTCTCATTCTCCTTCTCCAGTTTGGCACCGTTACAGAAAGGCGGTGGGGTGAAATGCTGAGGGTCTGCAATTCCAACGACGTTGTTGAAGAAACTGAAATATAATAATAATAAAAAAAAAGATGAACAGCTAGCAAAACCAGAGCTGATGGAAAATTAACCAATTGTGGAAGTAGCTTCTTCCTGGTAAGTTTAGATGTATTCTTCTGCTTTCACTAAAATATTCAACCTTTAGCCTTTTCTTCTGTGGGGGAGTTTAGTTTTGGAGACTTGCACTGCATAAAAAAGTATGTCAACATCAGGGAGAAGTTTACTTCTTAATCACAAGATTACAGATTCTTTCACTTTAATGACTTAAACTGACCCAATAAAAGGATACTTTATTTTAATCAGAAGGGTTTATGTATCGGGGCATAGTAAAAAATACTTTTTACAAGGTCCTAAATAAAATAAATACAACTACACGTGATATATTACACCACATGTCAAACTCAAGGCCCGAGGACTAATTATGGCCCTTGTTAACATCTTCTCTGGTTCCCAAGGTAATATATTAAAAGTTTAATATTTTTATTGCTTCTCATTTTAGTTAAAAACTGCATATTTTAGTGGTTACTTGCAAGGACAGATTTTCAGGCCAGGTTACAAAGAAATATAGGAGGTACACACATGCAACCCAGTCACAAGAATCTGCCATGCGCAGTGTGCGAAGCTTGTTTTTTATACGCTTAGTTCAGCTGAGCTCACAGACTGGGAGACAGTCTTGGAGTTTCAGCTGCATGTAGCAGCCTCACCCAGCTACTCAGTCAGCTTTCTACTAACCCAAACATATGCTTCATGGGCAGAGTTAACATTCTCTGCCATACTAGTTAAAAAACATCCATAAACTTTGACGAAAAATTCCCTTATATCTATGAACTTTAATTTTTTTGCTGGTGAAAGAATAACATTAGTTATTTGGTGAATAAATAATTTGAATGAATAAACATGTTAAATTATACAGCATGGCATGATACCCCTATACTTGTGACTTCTTGACATTTGTAAGCATATTCATTTCAAATTCAATCACATCTAATTCACAACACAGTTTGAAGTTTGCTGCAGATTTTCTGCATCTATAACTTTTTCTATTGAACCAGGTTATGTCTTGCTGCTGCTCAATAATCCAATAGATAAATATAACAAGGTTAAATCAGGTCTTTTGTCCAAAAGACTTCTTCAATCTGAGGAGCTGCAACAAACTCCGTCTTGTAAACTGCACCTTCTCAAAGTGGACCAGCTAGTTTGCTGGTGACACATAAAACTAGTAGTTTTTGCATGTGAACAACTAGTTTTGAGTGTAGTTTTGCAAGCTTCAGAGACACTGGGTTGTTTTTTTCCATACATGCCCCAAACCTTCAGTTTTAAACAGGCCATCACTAAATAAAGGTCATTGCCAAGCTATTTGGGAGTCCATAGATTTACAGAGAAAGCACAAACACATCATAGCAGCTGTCAGCACGATGGGGTAGGGCTTATGGTTTGGGCTCTTTGTTTTCAATTAGTCAGCATGGACCCGTTTGTAGATCAAACAGTTCTAAGAAACAAATCAGTTTGACAGCGATCAAACTAGATCATGATCCAACGGAACCAGTGGTGTAGTCTACATTTTTGTAATGGGTATTCTGTGCTTAGAAACCAAAGGACATTGAAAGGACAAAAATCAATTTATTTTTGATTTTTAAGCATTTCCAAATTTCTCTGATGCTTATATTTGAATAAATGAACAACAAACTTTGTACAGCAGTTGGCTTTGTATTAAAAACATGTTATAGAATTTATAAAACAGTATCAAAGTAAAGTGCTGCATATCGATAGATTGTTATGGAAGCATTTAACTGCAGTTTAATGTATCAATGACATGTGCCTAATGATATGTGATGTATCATTGGGCACTTTTAAGTGGGTACACTGAAATTCTTAAGCTTTTCTAGTAGTTATACCTTGTATGCCCGAGTATCACGTAGACTACACCACTGAACGGAACATCAATCCTAAACACAAGCAACGAATTAGTGGTTCTACAAACTGCTGAACCATAGCACATATGTAGTTATTTATGCTCCTCTTCTGCATTTTGGATTAGTTCCTGTTTTATAGCTCATCTAATGGTTTACCATACCAGATGTTTTTCAAAAGTAGGACCTAGTACAGAAACTAGATCCATTTTTAGTTTTGGATTGGAAAGACATCATTGTTTTCATGACTATAACCCCGTTTATTCCATCAGTAAAGTTTTCAGAGACAACAAAAGAGATTATGTTAAACCATCTAAGTAGAAACATTAGCACTTTGTCACTGAGATGACTGG
>NC_056498.1:10795119-10800464 GCF_014905685.2 Nematolebias whitei
AGTTGAGTTCTTTGGGATCATCAGAGGGTGGAAGTGTATTCCCAGACTCTCCTTGCTGCATGTGCTGTTTTTGTAGTTCAGCTTGTACATGATGCCCTGTGATGCATGACAGAGTTAGGATCAGCAGTAGCACCAGTTACTTGAACACAAATGTCACTTATTTGCTGCCATTACCTGTTTGTAGAGCAGGATGGCATCAAATTGAAAAGTTTCATTGTTGAACTCTCCAACCTCTTGTAGGCGGATGCGCTCTCCCACTGCATCATAGGTGTAGTTGGTGTGTGTTGCCAGGCCTTTATTGGAGGTCTTCAAACATATAAACATATGGGTTTTCATTAGGTTTATTTTACTTCATAACACAACATTTAAAAGCTCTGAAATGAGCTGAGCCTTACCTGAATGAAAGAACCAGTCATCAGAGTTGGAGAGGCTGTCGGGATGAAAGAGTTTATATAAACAAAGCTTTGGAGCATTTCTGTGATGCTTCAGAAGAAAACCTACAGGATAAATTTCTTAAATTTCTTTCATCTGTGTGTACTTACAGCATGGCTGAGGTTTCTGAGACAAGCAGCCCACTACTAAACACACAAGCAGGATGAGAGCTCTCATGTTGTCTGGCAGCAGGTTCACTGTCCTGTTGGGCTGTGACATGTTATGGACTGCTCACCTCCTTTTAAACACATCGGGGAGTTCTTCCACTGCCGCATGTTTCTGATTCCTCAAAGGTTTATGTAGCAGAAACCATCCATCCATCCATTATCTTTACCCGCATCTTCTTTTTCGGGTCATGAGGGTCACTAGCGCCCTGAAAGAATAATCACTGGAATTAGTGAGCATGTTTGTGTGCCGGTGCTTCAGCTGATAGACACGCAGAGATCAGGTAGATCATGTAATCCCTATATAATTTAAATCAGGGACATAATCCTAACAATCTAAAAAAGTTAAATCTGGTCCTCTGGACATTAAAAAAACAAAACAAAACAACAACAACAACAACAACAACAACAAAAAAATGTAGAAATGTTTCATCTGAAAGACTTCCTCAATCTGAGGAGCTGTATTCAGCTCAGTCTCTTAAATAGCACCTTCTCAGAGTGGATCAACCAGTTTGTTGCTGACAACCAAAACCAGCTGCTCACATGATCAAGAAGGACCATCAGCCTAACAATGGATCATTAGCACACTAATGGCTGTTTACTATTCACAGAGGGCTGAGTGATACTAGCAATCACAGCATTGTAAGAGGGGGACAGTTGAACACGGAGGCCTCCACCCCTGTTTAATGATGGACGATTTCTTTTCACAAAGATGGCCTCCTTTAGTCCTCTCTCAAACCATCGTTCCTCTCTGTCCAGGATGTGCACATCTTCATCCCTGAAAGAGTGACCGCTGGCCTGGAGATGAGTGTAGACTGCAGAGTCCTGGCCTGATGATGTTGATCTTCTGTGCTGGGCCATCCTTTTGGCCAGTGGCTGTTTAGTTTCCCCTATGTAAGACTGATCACAGCCCTCCTGACACTGAACAGCATACACAACATTACTCTGTTTGTGCCGGGGGACTGGATCTTTGGGATGAACCAGTCTTTGCCGTAATGTATTTTGGGGTTTAAAAGCCACTGGGACGTTGTGTTTAGAAAATAAACGTCTCAGTTTCTCTGCAAACTCCAGCAACATATGGAATGACCACTGGTCTGGGTTCCTCCTTTTCACCTGATGGCTGACTGGAGTCCTGTTTGGGTTTCTTCTCTGCTTTCAGGAAGGCCCAGTTAGGATATCCACATTGCTCTAGAGCCTGTCTTGTGTGGGATTTCTCCTACTGCCTGGCTCCTGAGTTATTGGGGACACTGTCTGCTCTGTGATACAGAGTCCTGATGACTCCTAACTTGTGCTCCAAAGGGTGATGGGAGTCAAACTGCAAATACTGGTCTGTGTGGGTGGGTTTGCGGTACACCTCAGTTGGCAAATGTCCTCTATCAGAGACTGAGACCTCACAGTCCAAGAAAGCCAACCTGCCATTTTTTACATCTTCTCGTGTGAACTTGCTGTATTTATCCACAGAGTTGATGTGGTCAGTAAAATGTTGGATTTCCTGAGATTTAATTTTAACCCAGGTGTTGTCAACATACCTAAACCAATGACTTGGTGGTGCCCCTGAAAAGGACGTCAAGGCTCTCTTTTCTACCTCCTCCATGTACAGGTTGGCAACAATAGGCGAAACTGGAGACCTCATAGCACACCCATGTTTCTGTCTATAATATTGCTCCCCATATGTGAAGTAGGTTGACTGCAGGCACAGTTTCAAGAGTTGACACAGTTGTTCTGTGGAAAGCGTGGTCCTGCTGCTCAGAGTGGTGTCTGATTTTAATTTTAAACTGACCACCTCTACTGCATCATCAACAGGAATGCACGTAAAGAGTGATGTGACATCAAAATTAGACCATTGTTTCATCAGTCTCCATGATGACATCCCTCACCTTATCCACAAAGTACATGGTGTTCTGTATGTGGTGTACTGAGCTGAAGTTCTGAGTTTATAAGACTGAGCTGAATACAGCACCTCAGACTGAGGAAGTCTTTTGGATGAAAGACAAAACGTATCTCCATTTTTGTTGTTGTTTTGCTTTGTTTAGTTTTTTGAATGTCCAGAGGACCAGATTTAACTTTTTTAGATTTTTTTTTAATCTGGATTATTGAGCGTGCATCAGGATACAATCCTAACAAGAATCTTTACAAAAAATTAAACATTTTATTGTACAAAGGTAAATGATGACTCTTTTAGCTATCCATCTCCATTCAGTTGTTAGATCATATTTCATTTTAACTGGTGACACAAACATAAACATATCATTACTCAACCTCTGAGCAGCAGGATCTGAATCCAACCATAAACTTTCACTCCACCCCCAACCCCCCAATCCCCACTTCCCATGGAGCAAAAAGGGAGAAATGGAAATACCCTCCCTTCACCCATACATGTTGTGACCATGATAACTTGAAACATAAGTGAGACACCAACTTCCATTTTGGTGTGATGGTTAAGACTTAGAGATCTGTTTACAAATGAACTCCTTGAAACCTGCTTTGTGTCTTGCACAGAGACTGCTGGAAATAGGCATTAGATCTCAGATCAGATTCTAGGTTCTATCTTTGGTACCATAAAGGGCCTATGCTGAGGTAGACCTAATTAATGGTCCAAATGTTACCCCCACCCACCCCCCACCTGTCTGCTGCTACAAGCCCCTGAGGGAGAGTGTGAGGAGCTCAGTCGGCAGTTTCTCTGTATTACCTGTTTTGGCAGGAAGGATTGAGACACAAGGGAGGGTTGTCTGGGTGTTCCTCTGGCTAATCTATCAACAAGTTGGTGGCTTGCTGACCTCTTTCAACCGAGGTAGAGCATAGTTCACATTCCTATTCATCTAGAGGGCCTGCGAGGATCGCACATTGACCCTGGTCCAGGTCATGTAGGTTGAAGCGAACCTTGGACCTCACCCAACAGGTATAACCAACCGTGACAGGAGAACTCACTGGTTGAGTTTTGATCAATTGTCAACATATTTGAAAGAGTGCTGAGGTTGTGGCTTCTGATAATATATTCCTTGTTTCTCTAAAGGGGTTTGTGCTAGCTCAGTTGTCAGTGCTGTGGTTTCATAATCCTGAGGCTACAGCGGGGTGGCCAGGATTGTTGTCTGCCATAAAACAATAGGCAATTCTTTTATGAGTTATTTGCTGTGGCAACTTCTGGAGATGAAAGCAACGTCAAAGAAAGAAAGAGCAAAGGAAACCTAAACCTCCTTTGTTCTCTAGTTATTGTCCACCATCACAGAGCAAAGAGCGGGAATTGGAAATACCCTCCCTCCATGTTGGGAGAATGACACTTGAAAAGTAAGTGAGGTACCTACTTCAGTCTTGATGTATGGCTACATCTAGGGGTAATAAAGTTTTTTTTCTTTCTTCCAAAATTGTGTTGCCATATAAAAAGCCAAGATGATCCCCACCATATGTTTTTATCAAATATATATATATATATATACACAAACTCACAAACCAGTTTCAAATATATATACAGGTCCTTCTCAAAAAAATAGCATATTGTGATAAAAGTCATTATTTTCCATAATGTAATGATAAAAATGAAAATTTCATATATTTCAGATTCATTGCACACCAACTGAAATATTTCAGGTCTTTAATTGTTTTAATACTGATGATTATGGCATACAGCTCATGAAAACCCAAAATGCCTGTCCCGAAAAATTAGCATATCATGAAAAGATTCTATAAACAAGCTATTAACCTAACCATCTGAATCAACGACATAACTCTAAACACCTGCAAAAGATTCCTGAGGCTTTTAAAAACTCCCAGCCTTGTTCATTACTCAAAACCGCAATCGTGAGTAAGACTACCGACCTGACTGCTGTCCAGAAGACCATCATTGACACCCTCAAGCAAGAGGGTAAGACACAGAAAGAAATTGCTGAACGAATAGACTGTTCCCAGAGTGCTGTATCAAGGCACCTCAGTGGGAAGTCTGTGGGAAGGGAAAAGTGTGGCAGAAAACGCTGCACGAGAAGAGGTGACCGGACCCTGAAGAGGATTGTGGAGAAGGGCCGATTCCAGACCTTGGGGGACCTGCGGAAGCAGTGGACTGAGTCTGGAGTAGAAACATCCAGAGCCACCGTGCACAGGCGTGTGCAGGAAATGGGCTACAGGTGCCGCATTCCCCAGGTCAAGCCACTTTTGAACCAGAAACAGCGGCAGAAGCGCCTGACCTGGGCTACAGAGAAGCAGCACTGGACTGTTGCTCAGTGGTCCAATGTACTTTTTTCGGATGAAAGCAAATTTTGCATGTCATTCGGAAATCAAGGTGCCAGAGTCTGGAGGAAGACTGGGGAGAAGGAAATGCCAAAATGCCAGAAGTCCAGTGTGAAGCACCCACAGTCAGTGATGGTCTGGGGTGCCATTTCAGCTGCTGGTGTTGGTCCACTGTGTTTTATCAAGGGCAGTGTCACTGCAGCTAGATATAAGGAGATTTTGGAGCATTTCATGCTTCTATCTGCTGAAAAGGTTTATGGAGATGAAGATTTCATTTTTCAGCACGACCTGGCACCTGCTCACAGTGCCAAAACCACTGGTAAATGGTTTACTGACCATGGTATTACTGTGCTCAATTGGCCTGCCAACTCTCCTGACCTGAACCCCATAGAGAACCTGTGGGATATTGTGAAGAGAAAGTTGACAGATGCAAGACCCAACACTCTGGATGAGCTTAAGGCTGCTATCGAAGCATCCTGGGCCTCTATAACACCTCAGCAGTGCCACAGGCTGATTGCCTCCATGCCACGC
>NC_056498.1:10800564-10808137 GCF_014905685.2 Nematolebias whitei
GAGGATTGTGGAGAAGGGCCGATTCCAGACCTTGGGGGACCTGCGGAAGCAGTGGACTGAGTCTGGAGTAGAAACATCCAGAGCCACCGTGCACAGGCGTGTGCAGGAAATGGGCTACAGGTGCCGCATTCCCCAGGTCAAGCCACTTTTGAACCAGAAACAGCGGCAGAAGCGCCTGACCTGGGCTACAGAGAAGCAGCACTGGACTGTTGCTCAGTGGTCCAATGTACTTTTTTCGGATGAAAGCAAATTTTGCATGTCATTCGGAAATCAAGGTGCCAGAGTCTGGAGGAAGACTGGGGAGAAGGAAATGCCAAAATGCCAGAAGTCCAGTGTGAAGCACCCACAGTCAGTGATGGTCTGGGGTGCCATTTCAGCTGCTGGTGTTGGTCCACTGTGTTTTATCAAGGGCAGTGTCACTGCAGCTAGATATAAGGAGATTTTGGAGCATTTCATGCTTCTATCTGCTGAAAAGGTTTATGGAGATGAAGATTTCATTTTTCAGCACGACCTGGCACCTGCTCACAGTGCCAAAACCACTGGTAAATGGTTTACTGACCATGGTATTACTGTGCTCAATTGGCCTGCCAACTCTCCTGACCTGAACCCCATAGAGAACCTGTGGGATATTGTGAAGAGAAAGTTGACAGATGCAAGACCCAACACTCTGGATGAGCTTAAGGCTGCTATCGAAGCATCCTGGGCCTCTATAACACCTCAGCAGTGCCACAGGCTGATTGCCTCCATGCCACGCCGCACTAAAGTAGTCATTCATGCAAAAGAATTCCCGACCAAGTATTGAGTGCATAACTGAACATGATTATGTGAAGGTTGGGGTTTTTTGTATTAAAAACACTTGTCTTTCATTGGTGGGATGAAATATGCTAATTTTTTGGGACAGGCATTTTGGGTTTTCATGAGCTGTGTAGTGAACTCGGCCTCTGGTCAAACCTGCCTCTGAAGACCTTCATGGGACAGGAACTGTTATTTCATTGATTTGAATCCAGAAATACAAATTAGCTCACCCAGAGACTTTCTAATTGTATCCTGAACTAATCAATTGAAAGAACACTCTCTTTTTCATATTATCATTACTATTTTACAATATCTTGATAATCAAAAGTGTGTTTAGTTCATACCATTTTAAATGTTGAAATGAACCACTCATTTTAAATCAACTGTGAAACAGTATTAATGATTTTTTAATCCTCATTCAAAGTAGAAATCAAGTTAAATGTCTATGTTACAAAGTAATTATGCATTTTTGATCTTCTGTCTTAAATGAGAAAGGAGTGATGTCGGTCAAAAGTCGGAGACAGTCGCAAACAAGTTATTGGAACGAACTGTCATGTTTTTAAACCTCTCAGACAGAAACAAGAAAACTGGCACCTGTAAGTCTGTCATTTCTCCAAAATATTTCTCTGTCTGTTCCTAAACATCTCTGCTGTTTTCTTGACTTGTAATGACCCTCTGACGTCACTAAAACCACACCCCTGTTGGTTCTTTCAACCAATCAGGACTTCACAAAAGTGACCGGAAGCAGAACTCTTTAAAAGTCGACACTGCCTAGTTCGGAGGTAAGGTTCTAGTAGAAAAAGTCCTAGTTCTGAAGTTCTAGTGCCTGGAGAAAGTTCTGAAGTGCTGGAGTTAGTTGGGAGTTCTTCCGAGTCTAGTCGGGATTATGGAGCCTTCCACACCTGAGTGGAACCTCTGACGGACTCACAGCTTGTGTGAGTCCACCCGGCGAATGCCCTATAACTGCTGAGGAAGTTTGTTCTGTGGAACGGATTATCTCACGACTTCTGCCGAGTCGCAGCCGCCCTGAGGAGACGCTGAAAGGTAGCGTGCCAGGGACCTGTTGACCGCAGCTGATTCATCCTCTGCCAAGGTAAAGAGTCATCACGAGCTTCACTACCAGTGTACCGCGGGCAAACTGTGCTTGAAAGGAGCGTGTTGTTCTGGTTTACAGACATACATCCTCATCCATCTTTTCTCTCCATTTAAACTCCTTCATTTCCCATCTTTAAACTTCTATCTTGCCAGTAATTAATCCAGATATCTTCAGAAATGTCTGTTGTTTTTATTAAGTAAAACGTGCCAAGTTTTATTAATCAGAGCCGATCATAATCAACTGTACAATGTTTTGATGTTAAATTTTGATTCTGTTAATAAATGACCATATTGATTTTGATGGGTCAAAGAAAATTAACGTCTCATGTCACTGATTAGACCATCTCCCACACAGTACCTCTGTCACATATCTTAGCTCGAAAAAATGAGAACCCGTTATTAAAAATTGACTGTAGTGGAGCTCTTAAGCTAACTGAAGCTAACCTAGCCTTTGCATACTACAGCTGTATTCCATAATCATCAGTATTAAAACAATTAAAGACCTGAAATATTTCAGTTGGTGTGCAATGAATCTGAAATATATGAAAGTTTCATTTTTATCATTACATTATGGAAAATAATTACCTTTATCACAATATGCTCATTTTTTGGGAAGGACCTGTATTGTCAAGTGTTGTGCATTTCAGGTGAGGTATGAAGTCAGTTTTCATGACCTAAAATAAGGTTGAGCACAGTATAAATCACAGATCCCTGAGTATGTGTTCTGGAAAAGTAAGAAAGGTTTATTTACTAAAACTTTTGAAAAAGCAAGAAAGGTTTATTTACTGAAACAAATCTAAATAATAGTATGTAACAGTGTGTGAAGTCTTTCTAATATACTATGTGTTAAGAGTGTGAACTTTAAATGATTAAGAATAAATTAATTAGTTACTGACTAAAAGTGAATAGACTTGATGGTCAAAAGGTCAAGTTAACAGCTTAATGTTCGTGTGTCAAGACACCACAAGAAGTGGAAGTCTGAACAGAAGGCCAGGCCAGTAGGAAAAAAATAAGAGGATTTATCTGTAGAAAAAGCGGAAGCTATCTATAAAAAACAGGAACGAGATACCTTAAGTGAAGAGGCTCTCTCAGAAAAAGAGGAAGCTCTCTGCAGAAAAACAGGAAGACCGACCTAGTGGCAGTCAAAGATAATTTAGCAATGACAGTGACGTTCCACATGTGATCTGACGTTGTAAAATAGTCCGTATCCAGGACTGTTGCTATGCAGAAATTACCCAATGAGCAGTCAAATGTATAAAAACGTTCAGCATTAACTATCGGGGCTGAAGCACTTGGAGAGTTTTAAAAGACAGTTCATTTACGCCTTCAATAACTAAAGGGAATTTGAAGATCTGAAGAGGAAAATAATTTTTCTCAGCTCAGCCCGGACCTGAAAGCCAACTCAAGTTTCCAAGATTGGATTTTATTGAAGGCAGTATGAAATATTCTTCAAAAGCAAATGAGGGATGATTGTCACCAGCTTCATCATTCAAGGATCCCCTTTGACAAGGGGTCTTCAAGAAGAGATGGTATGACACGTACTAATAACTGTCCTAAAATAAAATTAAACAATTAAAATTGCTTATAGCTATATATACTAGTAGAATGTCAGGACTCTTGACAACATTTTGAGTTATTGGGATGAACTCATTATATTAAATTTGGTATTTTTAAGATCGTAATTAATACAATTTAGGAGAGTTTCTCCATTTTTGCTGCATTATGGGATTCTGAAGATGCCTTTGTCTTTTTTTTTTTCCTTTTTGTTTAATAGTTTTTGAACATACTTTAGATTTTAACTTTTTTAATTTTTCCAAATAAACTTAAATTTTTTTTTATTTGATTTTTATTTTTCCAACCAAACTTAATTTTTGATATTTCACTCCGGAGGATTCTGGGAACACGAGGTAAACTCGAGATGCTGGCTGATGGCTCGTCGAGTCCAGTAACGATCTTGGGTTTCTGAGTGTTCTCTGGGGTCTCGGAGCAGCAAAAGTCTTCCCCTGAACCTAATCACCTTACCTTACTTTGGCTCAACAGAGTGAAAATTAATATATTTCTACTTTTCCTCAACAGAGCTTATGGATTTATAATTTTCTGTTTTTACTCATCGGAGCTTCACAGATTTATAATTCTTGGGTTCAGATCATTGGAGCAAAGGAATTACAACACGATTGAACTGTTTTGCCCCTTGGACATCAACCAACAATCAACAGTAACACCTTTCAGGTGTCACTGACTTTGTTATGTAACCGAATAATCACTATGGATTTCTGCTATAACGCTGTTCCCCTGCAAATCATTGATTAACGCAAAGCAAAAC
The DNA here is from genome assembly GCF_014905685.2 of Nematolebias whitei. Lineage (NCBI taxonomy): Eukaryota > Metazoa > Chordata > Actinopteri > Cyprinodontiformes > Rivulidae > Nematolebias > Nematolebias whitei. The sequence goes on from NC_056498.1 coordinate 10,804,778, forward strand.
GTAAAATTCTGGATTTTTATTTCAACACCCCTTTGTTCATGGAAGTGGAAAATCAATCAACCTTTGTTTATACAGGTAAATCCCATTGAGCCTCGAGGACTCATTTACAAGAGAGACCTGATTTCAACAAAGAAAGATGACAACAATGGACAACAGCAACAACAATAAACAGTTATATATATATATATAAAAAAGCATACTACAGTTTTTTTTTTTTTTTTTTTTTTAACAAATAGGATGGGTAAAAGGAAAAGGTAACAAAACAAAAAACAGCTAGATTCCAAGACAAATGTAGAAAACTAACAACAGGAACATGTCAGCATTGGACCCTGCCAGGTGTCCAACAGATTCTTAAAGACACTTAGAGAGGTCAAGGTCGAGAGCTTCAAATCTTTTTGTAAGATATTCCAGGAAACAGGAGCAGAATAGGAGAAGGCCCTTTTGCCTAGTTCAGTCCTCATTGAGGGAACACTGCAGGTAATAATGTCCCGAGAGCGCACTCCGAAGCTGCACTCACGCAGAGACATGTAGGAGGAGATATGGGGAGTGGTGGCGCAGAGGTTAGAGAGGTGTGCTTGTGATCCGAAGATCGCCGGTTCACGCCCCGGCCCCGACAACATCAAAATTGTGGGTGGGGTAGGTGAAACACCCACACTTGCCCCCACCCTCATTTGCCCCACCCTGGGCCCATGAGCAAGGCCCTTAACCCCCACCATGTGCTCCCTAAACAGGTCTCTCTTGAAAATGAGTTCTCGTGGCTCAATGAGACTAACCTGGATAAATAAAGGCTAAATGAAAAAAAAAAATAAAAATATGAAGGCAACAGACCAAGAAGTGATTTAAAGATGAAAATATACCAGTGAGAAAGTCTGCGTGAAGTTAATGATGTCCAGTTAACCAGTGAATACAGGGTGCAGTGGTGGGTACGATAATCACAGCCAGTTATGAATCTTAGTGCACCATGATAGACAGCATCCAACATCTGCAGGGTTCTTGTAGGAGCGTTCATGTAAATAATATCACCATAATCAATTGAGGGAAGGAAAGTCACAGATACAAGGCGTTTTCTAGCATTCAGGGTTAGACAGGATCTGTTTCTGAAAAAGAAACCCAGTTTAACTTTCAGTTTCTTTATCAAGTTTTCCACATGGAGCTTAAAAGAGAGATGTGAGTCGACCAAGATACCCAAATATTTATAGGAATCAACAAACTCAATGGGGACACCATTTGAGGATAAAATCGGAGGAAGAACTGCTGGGACCAACTTCCTATTTGTAAAAAGCATCCCTTTGGTTTTGTCGGCATTTAGGACAAGTTTGAGGTGGAACAAATCAGTCTGGATGATGTTGAATGCAGATTTCAATAGCTGGAAAGCCTTAGCAACAGTTTTAGCTCGACAATAAACAACTATGTCATCAGCATAGAAATGTATGGATGCATTAGGGATGTTTTTACCTACATTATGTATGTAGATTGTAAAGAGGGTGGGTCCTAAGACTGAGCCTTGCGGTACGCCATTGTTGACTGTTAAATAACTGGAGGAAGTACCATTATGTTGAACACATTGCCTCCGGTCTGAAAGATAGTTAGAGATCAACCAATGGTGTGATCTGAGAAACCGATTTCTGAGAGTTTATGACACAAGATGTTCTGATCCACAGTGTCAAAAGCTTTAGACAGGTCTAAGAAAAGTGCAGCACAATAATCCTTAGCATCCAGTGCTTCAACAACATCATTAAGAACCTTCAGTGAAGCAGTGGTTGTGCTGTGTTGTTTCCTGAAACCAGATTGATGTGGAGGTAAGATGTTAAATGAGTCCAGGTAATTTTTGATTTGAGAGTTTATCAGTTTTTCTAGAACCTTGGCTAAAATACAGAGTTTAGAGATTGGTCGATAGTTGTTCAGTGAGGTGGGGTCACCTCCCTTCAGCAAAGGAAGAACAAAGGCTGTTTTCCAAGTGTCTGGGATCGTCACCGTGCCCCGGCTCCTCCGTATTCCGTGGGGCAAAAGGTATGGCTCTCCACCCAGAACATCCCCCTCAAGGACACCTCCAGGAAGCTGGGACCCAGGTTCATTGGCCCCTTTCCTATTATCGAACTTGTTAATCCCACGGCCATCAAGCTCCGACTCCCTCGCTCTATGCGGGTTCATCCGACTTTTCACGTTTCTCAACTCAAACCTTTCGTGGAGGATCCGTTGCTTCCTTCCGACCCGGATCGTCCGCCCCCTCGCCTTGTTGATAATCAGCCTGTCTTCACCGTTCACAGGATCCTGGATGTTCGACGACGGGGTCGTGGACATCAGTTTTTAGTTGATTGGGAGGGTTACGGCCCTGAGGAAAGATCGTGGATCCCCAGGTCCTTTATCTTGGATCCTGGTCTCATCAAGGACTTTTTTCAGAAACACCCTGACAAACGTATCCGATCACCTAGAGGCGATGTTTGAGGAGGGGGTACTGTTAGGCCTGTGCCGGTTGTGTGTACTCACCCTGCAATTGCTGAGTGCTGGTGATGGAGTTCCTGAGCAACCACCTGTCTTCAATCCGGTTGATGAGTCCAGCTGCTACTTAAGCCTTGGAGGAGGTTCCAGTCTTCGCTGAATCATTCAGTCACCTTGGGCAAAACCTGGACTCACCTCCAAGAACTGAGACCTTGACGAATCTTCTCCAAACTGGACTCATTTCCTGTGGAACCTCATCACCCAGCGGGACACTCCTCCATCAGCCGCCACCTACAAGATACTCATCAAGTCACTTGGAAAATACAAGGTTTCATTCACCCAACAGACACTTCGCCTACCTCCCTGAGTCTGCCTTCGAAGATCCACCTGTAAGAGAAGGATTCAATTATCCAAAGTAGCAACAATATTCTCCTACCCATCATTAATCTGTCTTCCCCTTTTTTCCCCTCCCTTCCAGGAACTCAGACTTCCTGTTCCCCAGCACTGTAAATAAACTCACTGAACTTTTATACCGTGTCTGTAATCCTTCTCAGCTCTGGTCTGAATTTGATTACGATTCCTGAGATTAATCACAACAGAATGATTCAGCCTTAACATGAGTACTCACGACCAGACTGAGATGGATCAATTAAGAGAAGCTATTCTTTCCCAAGAACAACGACTAACTACTATCCAAAATTTGTTTCAACAGATGTTGAGCCAACAACAAACCACTTCTGAGAACGTGACCAAGCTGGGTGGAATGGTCCACGAGCTAGGTAAACAGATATCCCCACCTTCCCACACCGGAGCCACCAGCACTGCCTCCGCTATACAAAACCCTGTACCACCAACTCAATATCCTGTCAGTGAACCTGAGATAAAGCCCAGTCAACTATTTTCTGGTAATTCCGAACAGTT
>NC_056498.1:10808237-10809683 GCF_014905685.2 Nematolebias whitei
GTCTTTGAGAGGCCTCTGTACCAGGAGACTGCTTCCAAGAGGCTAATCAATCAACCTTTATTTATACAGGTAAATCCCATTGAGCCTCGAGGACTCATTTACAAGAGAGACCTGATGAAAATGGCGCTACGTCAGGGGAACCAATCTGCCGCGGACTTCGCCCTTCATTTCCGGGTCGCGGCCAGACAGGCCGGATGGGAGGACCTCGCTCTACGGGGAGTATTCGTTAATGCCCTCAACGATCACATTAAGAATCAGTTGGCCCTTGTAAATGAACCTGACAATCTAAACGATTTAATAGATTTGTCCATTCGTATTGATGATCGGCACAGGGAATACCGGGGCCTTTTGGACTACAAATCCCAGAGTCCTACCACTTCCGTGACTCCACTTCCGGTTCCGGTAAGCCGCAGCCCGGTATCTAATCCTACGAATGAACCTGATCCTACTGAACCAATGTTAATTGGGCGTGCCCGCCTCACTCCTGAGGAGAGACAGAGGCGTTTTTCTGCCAAAGAGTGTTTATATTGTGGAAAGAAGGGGCACTTCATTGCTTCATGTTCACTTCGTTTAAAAGGTCAATCCCACCAGTAAAACGGGAGATACTGGTGGGCGCTGCAGACATTTCTCCTGTGAATCGTCTTACCCTTAATACGTCAGTTTTTTATGATAATGTTAATTTCCCTGTACAAGCCCTGATCAATTCTGGGGCAGAACAGAATCTAGTCAGTGATGGTTTGGTGGCTCACCTTTCCATTCCTATGAATAAATTACGCCAACCCCTCTCTATGACAGCGCTCACCGGTCAGTCCATTTCCACCATTTCCCATAAAATCTCCTCTTTGCATATCATTGTATCTGGTAACCATCATGAACAAAGTGAATTTTTCGTTTTTCATTCCGAGACCCCTCAAATAATTTTAGGATTTCCCTGGCTCAGACAACATAACCCTCAAATTGACTGGTCTCGTAACCAGATAGTCTCCTGGAGCCATTATTGTTCCTCCAACTGCCTTGGTTCTGCCGTCACCACCTCTCCTCCACCTTGTCATGTGGTGGAGGAGATCGATTTGTCGTCAATTCCGTCCTGTTATCATGACCTGGCCCCTGTGTTTAGCAAGGCCCGGGCTCTCTCCTTACCCCCCCATAGGCCTTATGACTGCTCCATAGACCTTCTGCCTGGTGCTCCCTTGCCTTCCTGCCGTCTGTATAATCTGTCTGGCCCTGAAAAGCAAACCATGAGGGACTATATTACAGCATCCCTATCCTCAGGCATTATTCGTGCTTCTACATCCCCTGTAGGAGCGGGATTTTTTTTTGTCGACAAGAAGGATGGGTCGTTGCGGCCCTGTATTGACTACAGAGAACTGAACCAGATAACTGTAAAAAATAAATACCCTCTGCCTCTGATCGAATCCATTTACGAACAACTCAGGGAGGCGTCCA
>NC_056498.1:10809783-10811039 GCF_014905685.2 Nematolebias whitei
GGTATGAAGTTTATTCATTTAAAAAAAGTACAAAACAATTCCATAACAATATATAAAAAGATACAAAAAAATTTAAAATGAAAGGCAGCAGAAAGAAGAAAAAATCTTATTTTATCTGCCCCTTTTTTCAAACAATTATTTCAGACATATTAATATATATATGTACGTTAGGGGTGTAACTACATTGATTTAAATCAATACATCGATTAAATGATTAATGATTCAAAACTAAAATATCAATTCATAATGTCATCTTTAAAATACGCTTTTATTTTGAAATTCCCAAGACACGTCTGTCACCATTTCCATGCACGGCTGCGCTCTGTGGCCACCTCAGCAACATGGCAGACGAGGCAAAAAACAAAGATAACGAAATTCACCCTCGTGCTGGATTTAAATCAACACTGTGGAAATATTTTGGATTCCGACAAAAGGACGGCTCAACAGACAAAACTCTTGCCGTATGCAACAGGAGCCAGTGTGAGTTAAAATACTTGGGAAACACAACAAATTTGGCCATTCACCTGAAGAAGAAACACGGCATTGATAGCCATGCTATGTAAGCTCAATATCTAATTTTGTTTCTTGTTTTTTTTTCCTTGTCCTGTTCAGCATTGTGACACTTAGAATTATTGTCTGAGTGTCAAAGTGATGCCCAACAGATATACTTTCACAAGCAGAGCATTATGGCTGGCCTTAATGCTCCACCTGATATATAAATAAAACTTTATTAGAATTTGCTTTGGGTTTGTTTCAGATGTAATGGACACGGGGATGAAAAAACTAAGAAGAAAACAAAGCAGAAAAGTGGGAGAAGGGTTAAAAGGGAAAGAAGGAGATAGGAGTAGACAAGAGAGAGAGGTATAAAGAGAACACAAATCAACATCATTGAAGTCTGCCTCTAGACACGCGGAAAGAAAAAAAGACAAAACTGAGAAACCACAACAACAAACAACATATATAGATACTTATAACATCATTAGAAAGTATTTTATACATTACATGGTAATACAAGATGTATTTAGTGGCCACCACAACCCAATTGAACAATTGAGTGTGTATCTGATAAACAAAACACCTGTGTGAGCATGCTGGTTAATATAAGGTTTCTTCATAAGAATGTTCAATAGTGGATGTGGGGACCCACAGACCCGTCCCCACAGGACACAATGGTAACACAGGGAGGACCGGAGCCACAGACACACAGCAGGCCCCAAGCCCGGAGCGCTGGGAGTCCTCCCAACAGGGACAACCCC
>NC_056498.1:10811139-10812930 GCF_014905685.2 Nematolebias whitei
TAAGGTTTCTCCATAAAAATGTTCAATAGTGGATGTGGGGACCCACAGACCCATCCCCAAAGGACATGATGGTAACATAGGGAGGACTGGAGTCACAGACACACAGCAGGCCCCAAGCCCGGAGCCCTGGGAGTCCCCCAACAGGGACAACCGCACCCCTCAGAGAGAAGCAGAGGGAAGCCCCGGGCAACCCCCAGCAACCACAATGCAGAGATTCCAGGAGGCTGCAGCAACGAGTCCACAGTCCACAGGTCCCGCCGGCAACACGCTCCTCCAGAGTAGATCCGGCCATAGAGACCGAGCCCCAAGTCCCGAGGTCATACCACCCCCCAACAGAGGCCCGACAGAGCCAGGGCACCCAGGCCCCGGCAGGCAGCCACCAGGGCAAGCCGGCACACATCCAATCACCCAGCCCAGATGCCGAGAGCCACCAATGCACTGGCAGCAGGGGGGCCACCACCAGAGGGGAGCGTGATAGGGGAAAGTAGACGCCACATTAAATGGGGGGCCCAATATGATCCAAGAGAGGGGACCACCCAAAACCCAACCTGAGACATAAATAGGCACACACAGACAGCCCGACAGAGCCTCTGTCAGGCTGTCCATGTGCCCCACCCACCTGACAGTGACCACAAGCCAGCCCCAGGCCAGGGGCCAGAGCAGCAGGGAGCAGCAGCAGAGGGAAACTGGCCCAGCACACCAAGGACCAGGTACCCCAAGAGCCCCACACCTCAGGCCTGGAGAAGCCCCGGCACGCCACCTACCCCCCCCCCCCCACACACACACACACACACACACACAGCAACCCCCACCACAAATGTCACACCAGGCCGACCAGCCAGTGCCCCATCAAAGTGAAGCCATGCCCCCTAACGTACGGGTCACAAAGCAGGTCTGTTTAAACCTCCATTAGGACTTTTTTTAGGTGAAGTGTTTTTTTTTTAATATCTAAAATATTTCTGCTTTCGGGATTAGAACGCAAAGTGAAGCACTGGATCAATTGACAGCAGTTGAAGCCTGTGTTTCAGAAAGCAAAAGGAGGCCCGCTGGAGGCATTTTCATTTAAGCCACTCACACACATATATTAATAAAACACAACAAGATAACTAACTTACGTTCATGGGAAGCCGAAACAGTAAGTCCTCTTCTGAAGCAGAGAGTAAAGATGTAAAATTTATGAAACAGAAGCATCCTGATTCCACAAAATTCCTAGAAAAATGAGAAAAACAAAACCAAATTGAACCAACATTAAAACCAGAAACCTGGAAAATGGTAATTTCAATTCTACAAGAAAAAAACTTTGCTGAAAGGAAAGAAAGAAAGAAAAATTAGAAGATCAATTAAAATGTGCTAAAGTATGACAAACAGAGTCCCACTTAAAAAGAGAACAGATTAATAAAGCTAAAGCAGAACAAAAAACTAAATAAGAAACAGAAACTAAACAAAAAACAAAAAATCTCCTGATGCATGCTCAATAATCCAGGTAGAAAAATCCAAAAAAGTTCAATCTGGTCCTCTGGACATTCAAAAAAACAAAGCAAAGCAAAAAAATATAGAAACGTTTCGTCTCTCATCCGAGAGACTTCCTCAGTCTGAGGTGCTGTATTCAGCTCAGTCTCTTAAATAGCACCTTCTCAGAGTGGATCAACCAGTTTGCTGCTGACAACCAAAACCAGCTGATCACATGCTCAAGAAGGACCATCAGCCTAACAATGGATCATTAGCACACTGATGGCTGTTTACTATTCACAGAGGGCTGAGTGATACTAGCAATCACAGCATTGTAAGAGG
>NC_056498.1:10813030-10824202 GCF_014905685.2 Nematolebias whitei
TATATGTGTGTGTGTGTGTGTGTGTGTGTGTGTGTGTGTGTGTGTGTGTGTGTGTGTGTAAGCCAGCCATGTCAATCATCTGAGGACAACATACTTTCTAGATTTTATTTTGCTTAAAAGTAGTCCAGGAAAATGCTCATCTCAAAAGCTACAAACATTCACTATTCAAATCCTTCAACACTGAGAGACATCAGCCTACACCTTGTTCAAATTACTATTTCCAGAATCATAAATGCACAATGCGTAGAATTTCATTTTTATTTTTATATTTTCTTGAAAGACACCACTTGTTGTTTCACATCAGTACATTATAAAGTTGGAAGTAAGTCAAAGTAAAAAAAATAAAACTTAATCATGAAGAAGATATTAAAAAACAAACACTTTTTTTCTGGTATTATTCAGTCTTGAGGCAAAAGTTTAATTGAATCAGGTGATAAAAAACAAGTGTACTGGTGTCATAGTTGCTCTTCTCAGGGTGTTAAAGCTGAGGTAAATGGTATGAATATCAAATTAGAAAAATTAGGAAAAAAAACTAAACATTTATTGTGGTTTTGTCAGGCAGAGCTCTAGAAATACAGACAGTCTTTATTTCTTGGTCAGAAACAGACTTAGGAAATCTGTTGGCTCCTTTTCACTGTCCTTCGTCTCTGCGTCACGGCAGAAGTCTGGTGGGTTGAGTTGACTGGGGTCTGTAATCCCCTTGATGTTGTCCAAAAAGCTAATGAACAGAAGAAAAAAAAAAACATTAACATAGAAAACAAGCAGGTGTGCATACATTGTTTTAGACTTGTTCAAGGGCTGAAACTGACCTGGTCACCACCTATACAACTGCTCAGTGTGGAGACAGAGATAACTGGAATGCAACCAAACTCAGTGACTGAGCTCACATGCTCTCCTGCTAAACAGAAAATGTGTTAATAGAAAACAGTGAGTGAGTGAATAGAAAGCTATGAAATGTTCGCACACCTGTTTTGTCAGGCAGATCCCCTGCCCAGGAGTTGAGCAGGAGACCGTCTCTAGGTCCAGATGAGCTGCCCAGGACAAACTGACCCACCAAAGTTGTCTCTTTGGTGATAGCCATGGGCTGGAAGTCCACCTTCAAAGGCTTCTTCTTACATGTGCGGTTATGTTCATGAATTTCATACATGGCAGCCTGATGGCTGAAACACTTTTTAGATTAGTACAATTTTGAACACACCTTAAGTTCTGAGTAAAATCTTTGTTCTTGTTGAACAATCTGCATTTTGCTACTTGAGTTTTATTCTTGGAATAAAATCTAAACAGTTCAGTAACAACTCAGGCTAAATGAGAGGCGGTGTCTAAACTTATACTTTGACAGGTAGAGGAATTACACTAATGTTCTAGACTATATAAAATATACTCTGCAAAAGCTTTAAGCATGTGGATCCCCTAAGAGGAGTTTCATGAACACCAGAGTTGTTCCTTGTGAGCACCAGATTTTTATGGATTATATTGTGCACATACAACACTTTCCCGTTTCACCAGTTAAGTGAAACATATTTTAAAATCTGTTTGTTACCAATGTCCCCATAGGGGCTTTGTCTGAACCACCCCTAATTTCTTTGTATTTTCCTTCTAAGAACCAGTCTTTCTTGTAACCTTTAAAGTGGCCCAAAAAGCCTTTGTTTGTTTGTGTCTTTTTCCTATCATCAAAACCCATAGCCTGTCGAAGAAGATGGACACTTTTTTAACAGAGGTTTCCTGTTAAAATGAAGTCTTTTATTTCTAGTATTGCCCTTTTGTTTGCTCAAATTGGGGGATTGCATCAGCGTGAAAATTCATTAAATCTGCTGGTTTGGATGTAGAAGAAAATGGATGGATGGATGGATATGTCAAACTGTGTTAACTTTTACATATTTTTACTCAAATAAAGACAGGGGAACAAACTTTGTTTTTTCTTTTCACCAAATGGGTTCCATTTCCCCCTACTGTAGCCGAGCTGATTGAAAACATGGATAAGAAATCAACCTGGGACTTGTTCTACACAGAGGCCAGCAGCATGACCCCAGCATTTAAAAACTTTGAGTGGTTGGTTAGATTTAGTTCTGTGTGAGACTTCATTCTGCCCCTTTTGCAGACCAGGTCCTATACAGATGCCCTGCTCCAGGTGTTAGATATGGGCTGTGGAACATTGGCTTTAGGCCTGTCCATTACAGAGAGTCTGCTCTCCCAGTCTGGGTCACATGTGATGACCTTTCCCCCGTAGCTGTGAGGCTTATGCAGGAACATGTTCGATTTAAAGCCTTCAGACCTGACAATCCAACAGACGCAGACAGCCTGGGGAGCCGCTTCGTATTCTGGCCCATGACATCGAGTGTCTCTGCAGGAGGGCTTATGACAACATGCCACCTACCTACTTCCTGCAGGCCCTCAGTCCCAAAGAGCTCTGAATACAGACTCAGCTTGCACGTTCAGATACACTTGGTGCAGCCGTAGAGTTGGCGATGGTGAGCGAGATGCTAACAGGATCCAGTGGTGGAGATGAGGACATACCGATGGTGAGGGCAATGTTTGCACCTGTCGAGCAGCTGGGGAGGACAGGGGGACCAATCAGTACGATGCAGACCGCTGCTCTTCAGTCATCTGCTCCAGGGGCTGGCCCGCACCGTCGACCACAGAGCTGCTGGGATGTGAGCAAACAGGCCACCTATCAGACAGTGTCCCAGGTTTGCAGCCATGCCGGGAAATGCCCAAGGGCTCGTGTAGGTGGGAGTGCACGGGCCTGTGAGACCAACACCCCCAGCCTGCCACCACCTCCACCAGGTGCAGTCATTACTGTTGGATGGACACAAGTGGGCAACTTTTGTCACATTCCAGTGGTGGTCGCTGGGGTGCCTTGTACAGCACTCCTGGACACAGGGTCCAATGCAACGCTAGTTTGGCCTGACATCATCCCTATTGAAGCTGCTGTGCAGGCAACTGATGTGCAACTTCAATTAAATTCAATTAAAAAATACTTTATTAATCCCAGAGGGAAATTAAATGTTGTTGTAACTCATCATCCTGGTTTCATGAAAGAGTTGTTATAGATGCTGATGGCTGTGGGCAGGAAGGATCTCTTGTAGCAGTCTGTCTTACAACGGATCTGAAGAAGCCTCTGACTGAAGACACTCTGTTGTTGTATGACAGTCTGATGAAGAGGATGCTGAGGGTTGTGTATAATGTTCTTCATTTTATGAAGAATCCTTCTTTGTACAGTCATCTCCAAAAGTTCTAGAGGAGTCCCCAGAACTGAGCCAGCCTTCTTTATGAGCTTGTTGATTTTTTTAAGGTCACTTGCTCTGGTGCTGCTACCCCAGCAGATGATGGCAGAAGAGATAGTACTCTCTACAACAGACTTATAGAAGATATGCATCATCTTGCTGCAAACATTGAATGACTTCAGTTTCCTCAAGAAGTACAGTCTGCTCTGTGTCTTCTTGTAGACGGCTTCACTGTTGCATTTCCAGTCCAGTGTGTTGTCCAGATGAACCCCAATATATTTATACTTCTCCACCACCTCCACTTCTTCTCCCATGATGGAAATAGGGTTGGACCTGTTTCTGGTTCTCCTGAAATCTACAATCATCTTCTTTGTTTTGTTCACATTCAATATGAGATGATTGTTTCCACACCATGCCACAAAGTGGTCTACCAGTTCCCTGTACTCAGCTTCTTATCTATCTCTGATACATCTGACCACTTCAGAGTCATCTGAATATTTCTGCAGATGACAGGAGTCTGTTTTGTATTGGAAATCTGAGGTGTACAGAGTGAAAAGGAATTGTGAGAGTACAGCCCCCTGTGGTGCTCCTGAGCAACTGACCACCTGGTTAGACACACAATCCTTTAGTCTCACACATTGTGGTCTGTTTGTCAGGTAGTCTTTGATCCAGGGGATTGTTGACGCCTCCACCTGAGTCTTCTGGAGTTTCTGATAAAGCAAATCAGGCTGGATTGTGTTAAATGCACTGGAGAAATCAAAGAACATGACTCTCACAGTGCTGTCTGCTTTTTCTAGATGACAGTGTTTGCTGAAGCAGGTGTATGATGGCATCTTCAACTCCAAGTCCTTGCTGATAAGCAAATTGCATTGGGTCCTGATATGTGCTTGTTTGTTTAATCAGGTGGGTCAGCAGAAGTCTCTCTAGGACCTTCATGATGTGGGATGTCAGGGCAACAGGTCTATAGTCATTGAGGACTGATGGGTGAGTTTTCTTTGATACTGGAACAAGGCAGGAGGTTTTCCACAACAATGGAACCTTCTCCTGTGTCAGGCTAAGGTTGAACCCCACAGAGGTGCTCTGCACAGACCTTCAGGACTCTGGGACTGACACCATCTAGACCTGAAGCCTTATTCCGGTTCAGTCTCTCCAGCTGCTTCCTCACTTGACTTCTAGAGATGCAGAGGGGGGAGGCAAAGGAGGTATCGGCATCTTCTGATTTGGTTGAAGACCAGCATGTACAAGAAGGGTCCATGACTGAAGTGGTAGATAAAATATTTGAGGTGTGACAGGACAGCCTTGGGTCAAAGGAAGGTGGTATATCTGTTTGACTGTGGGCAAGAGAGGAGGATGCTGAGCTTGTTCCTGAACTGAACCTATTGAAGAACATGTTCAGTTCATTGGCTCTGTCCAGGCTTCCATCCTTCTGATCCTCCTTCTGCTTGAAGCCTGTGATCTTTTTCATTCTTGACCACACCTCTCTGTTTTTGTTCTGCTGAAGCTTGCTCTCCACCTTCTTCTTGTACACCTCCTTGCTGTTTCTTATCTTGACTTTTAGTTGCTTCTGTGTACTCCTCAATGATTCCCTGTCTCCCTCCCTGAAGGCTCTTTTTTCTGGTTTAGCAGTTCCTTCAGGTCAGTGGTGATACAAGGTTTGTTATTGGGGAAGCATCTCACTGTTCTGGTGGGGATGGTGTTGTTTACACAGAAGTTTATATAGTCAGTCACACACTCAGTCGTGGCATTGATGTCCTCGCCATGTGGCTGGCACAGTGCATCCCAGTCTGTAGCCTCAAAACAGCCCCACAGGGCTTATTCAGCTTCCATTGACCATTTTCTCACTGTTTGCTTTATTACAGGTTGCCTCTGAACAAGGGGTTTACATTTTAAGCAAAGAAACACAAGATTGTGATCTGATTTGCCAAGAGGGGGTCTTGCTAGGTTCATGTATGAATCCTTGACATTTCCATAAAACAAGTCCAGTGTTTTGTTTTCTCTGGTAAAGCAGCTGACAAACTGTTGGAATGTCATAAGTGTAGCAGAGAGTGAGGCATGATTAAAATCCCCAGATATTGCAACAAATGCACTAGGGTGTTGTGTCGGTAGCTTAGCAACCTCGGAGCTGATGACATCACATGCAGTCTTGGTAACAGTATTGGGTGGAATGTAAACAGTTGCCAAAATAACACTGGTGAACTCTCTAGGCAAATAATATGGACGACAACTTAGTGCTAACAGTTCATTATCTGGACTGTAGAGACAACACTTCACAGTAACATGGCCAGGATTACATCATCTGTTGTTCACAAGCACTGCCAACCCACTTCCTTTTTTTGCCACTCCTCTTTAAATCTCTATCTGCTCATATGGTCAGAAAGCCTGACAGAGAAACGCTGGAGTCAGTAATATGATCCTGCAGCCATGTCTCAGTGAAACACATAACACTGCATTCCCGATACCTGGGTGGGTCCTTGTTAGGGCTTGAAGTTCATCCAACTTGTTTCCCAGTGATCTCACATTGCCCATCATGATCGATGGAAGAGATGATTTGAACTTCATTCTTCCCTTTTTCTCTCTTTTCTTTGCTCCTGCTCTGCATCCATGACACCTCCTTATCAATTCATTTGGAATTTGGGGCTGTAGCTGAGATATTATTTGAGCTTTGGAGATGTTAATCAGCTGCTCCCGGTTAACATGGTGTTTGGTTATATATGACCCTAAATGGCAGACCAAAGACACGAGAACAACAGGGATACAAAAGTGATAGTTCATTTACAGTGCAGCTGCGGTTTTGGCTGTGGGAGGAAAAAAGGGAGACGAGATGAGTGTCTTGAGATGAATGATCCTTGATAACAGGGATGATGTTAAGGGGTTTGTCTTACTGTCGAATATGGTTGCAGATGGCATTGGAGTGATGGGGACAGGGAGTACGGAATCCAAAGATGGCAGGGAATCCAGCGAGGTGAGTATAGATCGGTGATGTAGTTTTTGTTGAAGGGTCCAGAGTGTAGTTTCTTAGATATGGGTTTGGTGTGCAGGATTGGCGACCAGGCGCAGCCACAAGGAGGCCAGACAGACAGGACGGGCGGGAACTGAACAGACGGGCAGAAAGGGAACAGGTTAGTACAAACTTGAACACACTAAGGCTTAACTGGCTGTCACAATATTACCCAAGGCAATAAATGTTTGAGAGTCGGCTGAACGTCTGGTTGAGGCTTAAGTAGAGCAGGAGGTGTAGGTCTCGGCAGCAGGTGCAGGTGTAGCTAATCAGCCAATTAGTTACAGAGAGAGAGATGGTTAAAGGGGAAGGCAAAGAATCCCACACCGGTTGTAAAAATCAACCTTATTGTTATGGTTACGAATCATAACAAATGTCCAAAAGCAAAGATATTTCTGTAAAAATCCTTCTAGCTGCACAGCATCTGACACCAGAAGAAATAATCATCCCAAAAAAGTGATTTATATCCAGAAAAAAGAGGAATTAAAGTTTTCAAAAGCAATATCTCTGAATGAAAGTAACAGAGCTACTCCAACATGCAGCCACCTTGAGTGGTGCAATTCTAGAACCTTTTAAAGAACTTTTTTACATTTTTAAGTCACTTAAGACAGTGACTGGTGACCTGGCCCCCGTAAGAGGGAGGGGAGTGTTCCAGTTTAACGTGGGAGATCTCAAAGTGCCTTATGGTGCCTGGGAGGCGGACATGTAGGACACATGTATCCTTGGGTTGGACTTTTTTGAGCCATTGGTGGTGTACTTGACCTGGAAAAGGGCTCCCTAATACTACCTGAAGGGAAGAGAGTACAGCTCGTCCCCAAGCTGAAGAGGAAGAGAGGCTGTCTGCAGTGAAAGAAATTTGGTACAAGAACTGTGAGAGGCTGAGTCATCAGCAGCAGAAAAGCCTATGACAGGTGCTACTAAAGTTTAGGGACACTTTTGCCCTTAAAGAGAGTGAAGTAGGTCTAACACACTTGGTGGAGCACATCGATGACACTGGGATGCTCGTCCTATTAAAGTGCGTCCCCGCCGCCTTCCCTTAGCTCTCCAAGAGGCTGCTGACAGAGAACTGAGTGAGATGATCGAGGCAGGCATCATAGAGCCATCTGATAGCCTGTGGGCCTCTGCTGCTGTGATGCTACCCAAGAAAAACAGCCCAAGGATGTGCTTCTGCATAGACTACAGATTACTCAATAAAGTCACAAAAATGAATTCTTACTCCCTTCCCAGAATTGATGAATCTCTGGACTTGGTAGCAGGTTCTTCCTGGTTTTCCACCCTGGACCTACGAAGTGAATATTAGCAGGTGCCGTTGTCCCCAGAGTCTAGACAAAAGACAGCCTTCTGCACCAACAGGGGACAGTGGCAGTTCAGAGTACTGAGCTTTGGCCTGTGCAATGCTCCCACCACCTTTGAGAGACTTATGGACAGAGTGCTGGCTGATGTCCCATGACAGTAGTGTCTGATCTACCTTGATGACCTCCTGGTGCACGGGAGCTTATTTAATGCTGCTCTGGACTCCCTGAGATTATCAGAACCAACTATGCTGCCCTCCAGTGGTTGATGTTCTTCAGGGGCCTGATGGGCAAGTGGCTCGCTGGCTGGAGGAACTTCAGAGCTTTAATTTCACTGTACAGCACAGAGCAGGAGCATGCCATTCTAACGCAGATGCTCTGTCTCGCCGTCCATGTGCTACAACAGGCTGTCGTCATTGTGAAAAGCAAGAGGACAGAGAGCTTGCAGCAACAGATGGCACAGCACAGCTCTTGTGCAGGGTGCTCCAGGTGGTTCATGTGATAGAGTGGAGGGCAAAGCAGGAGCAAGACCCCTACCTGCTGCCAGCTCACCTGTGTCGGGCTCCGCCGCTGCCCCACTGACGGAAACATTATGGCCGCCTCGGTAAACGTGGTGGACGCCTGGTATGGCTGAAAGCCTTTTTGTCATGGTTCAATGGTTCCCAGCCAGTTCCTGAGGTGTCTCTTGGCGTGTTTTTGCCTTGGTGTTTTCTGGAGCCAGTGGATGCTTACCTGGTTAGTGTTGTTGGTGCGGCTGTCCCCCGGCGTCAGCGCCCCTGCCTGCCCCGGCTCAGCAGGTGCGGAGCGAACCCACAGAACCTGAGACAGCTGAGTCGGACCCTCCCTCAGTGCGACAACCCCACTCCAGCTCCAGCCAGGATTGGCTTGGTGAACGCCAGATCGCTGGTCAATAAAACTTTCATCCTGAAGGATTTCGTCAGCTCCCATAATCTGGACTTCCTCTATATTACAGAGATGGCTAAGTGAGGCTGAGTCAGCTGCTCTGTCAGAGCTTTTACCAAAGGGCTGCTCTTATTTTAACTCCCCACGATCATCGGGCTGGGGAGGAGTAACTGTAGCCGTTTATAAAAATGTTTTTAGTTGTAAACATTGTTTTAAACAGCGTCACTTCACTAGCTTTGAGCTGACCTCCTTTGAAGTGGGTCGTTCTGACCCGACACGCTGTGCTGTCATCTACCACGCACCCCAAAACAATAAGGATTTTATTAGTGACTTTTCAGACTTCCTTTCTGAAATAGTGACTGGATATGATCATTTCCTTATTATTGGTGATTTTAACATCCATGTTTGTTGCCAAGACAAACCTCTAGTAAAATAAAATGTAATTCTTATCGACTCTTAATTTGGTGCATTCTGTGTCTGATCCTACACATGATAAAGGTCACACTCTAGATCTTGTGTTCTCTTTGGGATTACCTATGTCTAATCTGGAAATTCATAACTCTGTGATCTCTGATCATATGCTTATAACATTCCAGACTGTTCTCACATATGCTCCTGTTAAAACACACAAGCCTGCTCAGAGCTGTCACATTCCTGGATGAACAACAAAGTCCATGCTCAATAATCCAGGTATACAATCCATTTTTCAGTCAGGTCATCTGGACAGTTTCTTTTTTTTGTGCTGAAACATTTTGCCTTCAGTCCGGAAGGCTTCATCAGTCAAGGAAACACACAACAAAATTAATTCTTCCCCCAACAGCTTACTCCAAAGTGGAACAAACCAGTTCTGCTTGTGATAAGATGGTCTCTTTGGTACGCCCCCTCCTCCATTGCTGGCCCTCTTCCTTGTTGACAGTCTTGTCAAACTGGTTGAAAACAACAAAGTCCATGCTCAATAATCCAGGTATACAATCCAACATTTTTCAGTCAGGGTCATCTGGACAGTTTCTTTTTTTTTGTGCTGAAACGTTTCGCCTTCGGTCTGGAAGGCTGAGCAGAACTCAAGCAGAACTGGTTTGTTCCACTTTGGAGTAAGCTGTTGGGGGAAGAATCAGTTTTGTTGTGTGTTTCCTTGACTGATGAAGCCTTCCGAACCGAAGGCGAAACGTTTCAGCACAAAAACAAAGAAACTGTCCAGATGACCTGACTGAAAAATGTTGGATTCCTAGATGAACATAACATCATGGATGTTTTGCAGTCTGGATTTAAAACTCTCCACAGCACAGAGTCAGCTCTGCTGAGAGTTTTTAATGACATCCTCCTGGCATGTGACTCTTGTGATCATGTGATCCTTGTTTTACTGGACTTAACTGCTGCGTTTGACACAGTGGACCACAGCATTTTATTGTCATGTCTACAGCACCAAGTAGGCATTGGTGGGACTGCTCTGGAATGGTTGGGGTCCTATATGGCAGAAAAAACATTTTCTGTAAAAATTGCTGAGTATGAATCCTTTTCTGCTCCTTTGTCATCTGAGGTGCCTCAGGGATCAATTTTAGGGCCTTTGCTTTTTTCTTTATATCTGCTTCCTCTAGGATCGATTTTTAGAAAACACGGCATCTCCTTTCACTGTTATGCTTATGATTGCCAAATCTATGTGCCTTTGAGGCGAGTTGATACCTGGTCCATTAAACCTCTTTTTTCGTGTCTCAAAGATCTTAAAGCTTGGATGGCCCTAAACTTCCTGCATTGTAATGAAAAAAAGACAGAGGTGCTTGTTTTTGGACCTACAGTAATGGAGCTTGTTCGAGCCCTCCAGTCGATTTAGACCCCCTGACGATGTACCTAAAGTCTACAGTTACAAATTTTAGTTTTAAGATGGACAGTGATTTTAAACTCGACAGTCAAATAAGGGCCACAGTAAAGTCTGGTTTTTATAATTTAAGAAAATTGTCAAAGGTTAAATCTTAAAGGCAACAGTTTGAAACTGTAATCTATACCTTCATTTCATCAAGGCTGGATTACTGTAATTCCCTCTATCTCGAAGTCAGCCTGTCCTCACTTGCACGTCTGCAACTGGTGCAAAATGCTGCTGCACGTCTCTTAACTGGAACATGTAAAAGAGACCACATCACACCTGTCCTGGCTTCCCTCCACTGGCTGCCCGTGTAATTTAGAGTTCATTTTAAAATTATTTTGTTCGTTTTTAAGGTTTCAAACAGCCTTGCCCCCCTTATTTAACAGAGTTCTACACCATTGCAATCCACCTTGGTCACTCAGGTCTGCAGACCAGCTGCTTCTGGTCATTCCCAAGAGTAAGAGTAAGCTTCGAGGAGACAGGGCCTTCTCTGTTAGTGCCCCTGCTCCATGTACCTGACTCCACCTGCAGGTGGATCACAGACTTCCTGACAGACCGGAGTCAGTGCGTGCGGCTGGGGAGAGCTGTCTCGGACACTCGGACTGTAAGCACAGGATCTCCACAGGGCTGTGTGCTTTCCCCCCTGCTTTTCTCCCTGTACACCAACTGCTGCACCTCCAGCCATGACTCTGTGAAACTTATTAAGTTTGCAGATGACACCACCCTCATCGGGCTCATCTCGGACGGGGATGAGTCTGCATACAGGAGGGAGGTGGACTGGCTGGTGACCTGGTGCAGCAGCAACAACCTGGAACTCAATGCCCGGAAGACAGTGGAGATGATTGTGGATTTCAGGAAAGCCACAGCCCCTCTACCCCCCCCCCCCCCCCCCCCCCC
>NC_056498.1:10824302-10850615 GCF_014905685.2 Nematolebias whitei
CCCCCCCCCCCCCCTCCCCTGTAATGATACCCCCCATCACCCAGGACGTCAAGTGGGAGCCGACCATCAGCTCCCTCATCAAGAAGGCCCAGCAGAGACTGTACTTCCTGCGATAGCTGAAGAAGGCCAAGCTGCCGGCCAAGCTGATGGTGTAGTTCTACACAGCCATCATCGAGTCCATCCTCAGCTCCTCCATCACGGTGTGGTACGCCGGGGCCACTGCCAGGGACAGACTGAGACTGCAGCGCGTTGTGCGCTCAGCTGAGAAGGTGATTGGCTGCAGCCTTCCATCCCTCCATGACCTGTACGTCTCCAGAACTGTGAGTCGAGCACGTCGGATCACAGCTGACCCTGCTCACCCTGCACACGGTCTGTTCGAACCACTCCCCTCAGGCAGGAGGCTTTGGTCCATTCGGACCAGAACCTCCCACCATAAGAACAGTTTCTTCCCCTCTGCTGTTGGACTCCTGAACACTCATAATGCTACCTCATAATTTCTGCTTTGGTCACATTACATCTGTATTATAATTGAATACTCCATGTGTACTGTTTTCTAAGCTTTTTTATTGTTTTCTATTCTGTGGGTGTACACATGTTTATGTTATGTTTTCATTTTTACTTTATTTGTGGGTGTACACAGGTCTTATGTCTTATGTAATGTCTTCATTTTTACTTTATTTCACTTTATTACTATTCGCACCTTATGTCGAAGCAAATTCCTAGTTTGTGAACCGTTCATTGACATGGCAATAATAAACTGATTCTGATTCTAAGTTATGGAACGCTCTGCCTATGCACATTCGACAAGCCCCCTCACTGTTCATTTTTAAAACCCATCTGAAAACATTGGTTACATAAAACAGTAAGATTCATTCTGTTAAAACACTAAGGACAGAATGGGCCATGGAACAAGCCGAAACATCACGCAGATAAAAACGGATAAATGAACAAGGCGGTGATCATGCGGCCGTCGTACAAATATCCTGCACTGTCATACCATTATGCAAAGCTGTCGAAGATGTGATTCCTCTGGTATAATGAGCTCTGAGGTTCTCAGGAGGCTCTAAACCTGATGCTCTGTAAGCTTCAGAAATGGTCTCACACAGCCAGTGTGACAGACGCTGGATGGATAACGGGTGACCTGCAGAGACGTCTCTATAATGTACAAACAGACGTTGAGTCTGACCTAGTGTGGCCGTGTGTGTTATGTAACATGCCAGCGCATGCACAGGGCAGAGGAGATGAAAAGATGCTTCTTCTTCTGATTTGTAAGGGGGAGGGAAGAACCACTCCAGCGTTATCATTCTTGATTTAAATGAGCTTGTGATGTTTTTAGGCATAAAAGCAGGGCTAGGTCTCAGCGCAGCTGAGCTACCATCAGCTTGAATCTTGAGGCATGATGGGGCAACAGAGAGCGCAGATAAATCACTCACTCTATTTGCAGATGTCAAAGCCAACAGCAGGGCTGTTTTAAGTGACAAGAATTTAATTGAAACCTGATCTAAAGGTTCGAAAGGAGCTTTGATCAGGGCTTGCAGAACCATTGTTAAGTCCTACTGTGGAGCTAATGGGCATGACACCGGTCTATATCTCCATACACCTTTTAGAAAACGCTTCATCAGTAGGTGATCAAAACGGTTCTGTCACCGAAGCCTTCGTGACAGGAGGAAATGGCTGCAGCATATGCTTTAATTGTGCTGAACACTAGATTTCTGTCCATCTGCTGCTGCAGAAAGGACAGCACGCCACCTAGTGGACATGAGATGGCCTCTACACCTTTCTCCGTGCACCAGCACTGAAAAGCTGTCCACTTTGATGTGTACAGTGCTGTGTTGGAAGCAGCACATGGATCTTGGATTGTGTGCACCACTTCCTGAGAGAGGCCCATCTTCTCTAAGTGGATCTGCTCAGCGGCCAGACCCAAAGGTGCTGGCCTATTTCTGGATGACTCCTGATCGCTCCTCCTGCCTGGAGTAGAGCATTGTCCCTCCACGGCAGTTTCCACGGTCGACCCGATAACAGATGTCGCAGGTTTGGGAACCATAGGGCGCTCATGCGCTCAGGGGCTACCAGAATGGCTGACAGTTCTTCCTCCCGGACTCGGTTCAGAAACCGAGATATTAGAGGGACTGGAGGAAATGTGTAAAGGAGCATTTTGGGCCTCAGGCTGTGGGCAAAAGCATCCACTCCTAACGGTGGGTCGTCCCATGGGCTCAGTGAGAACCATAATTGACACTGGGTGTTCTCCCGTGTGGCAAACAGAGTCACTGCTGCTCTGCCAAACTTGTTCCAAATCCAAGAAATCAGCTTGGGATTGAGACTCCAGTCCCTGTGGTGCGGACCGCCCCTGGACATTATGTACTCTCCTCTGTTCAGGTCACCGGGGATGTACACTGCTTTGATGGAGAGCAGGTTTTTGTGTGCCCAACACAGCAGCTGCCTCACAATGCGTAACAGTTGGGCTGAGTGCATGCCCCCCTGCCGTTTTATGTAAGCTTCAGTTACTTTGTTGTCTGTGTGGATCAGAACATGTTGATTCTGTAACAGGGGAGTAAAATGCTGAATCACATTCAAAACCGTGAGACATTTCAAAACATTTATATGAGCTGATGTGTGAGGTTCTGATGTGTGGGTTCAACCCAGACCCAGACCAGTGGTAATTCCGTATGTTGAGGGGGTATCAGAGAAACTGAGACGTTTATTTTCTAAACATAACGTCCCAGTGGCTTTTAAACCCCAAAATACATTACGGCAAAGACTGGTTCATCCCAAAGATCCAGTCCCCCGGCACAAACAGAGTAATGTTGTGTATGCTGTTCAGTGTCAGGAGGGCTGTGATCAGTCTTACATCGGGGAAACTAAACAGCCACTGGCCAAAAGGATGGCCCAGCACAGAAGATCAACATCATCAGGCCAGGATTCTGCGGTCTACACTCATCTCCAGGCCAGCGGTCACTCTTTCAAGGATGAAGATGTTCACATCCTGGACAGAGAGGAACGATGGTTTGAGAGAGGAGTAAAGGAGGCCATCTTTGTGAAAAGAAATCGTCCATTATTAAACAGGGGTGGAGGCCTCCAGGTTCAACTGTCCCCCTCTTACAATGCTGTGATTGCTAGTATCACTCAGCCCTCTGTGAGTAGTAAAAAGCCATCAGTGTGCTAATGACCCATTGTTAGGCTGATGGTCCTTCTTGAGCATGTGATCAGCTGGTTTTGGTTGTCAGCAGCAAACTGGTTGATCCACTCTAAGAAGGTGCTATTTAAGAGACTGAGCTGAAAACAGCACCTCAGACTGAGGAAGTCTCTTGGATGAGAGACGAAACATTTCTAGATTTTTTTTGCTTTGTTTGCTTTTGTTTTTTTTGAATGTCCAGAGGACCAGATTGAACTTTTTTGGATGTTTCTACCTGGATTATTGAGCATGCATCAGGATACTCTTCTTTTATATTATCATCACTATTTTACAATGTCTTGATAAATCAAAAGTGTGTTTAGTTCATACCATTTTTAAATGTTGAAGTGAACCACTCATTTTAAATCAACTGTGAAACAGTATTAATGATTTTTTAATCCTCATTTAAATTAGAAATCAAGTTAAATGTCTATTTTACAAAGTAATTATGCATTTTTGATCTTCTGTCTGAAATGAGAAGTAGTGATGTCGGTCGAAAGTCAGAAGGGAAGTTATTGGAACGAAGTGTCGTGTTTTTAAAACTCTCAGACAGTAAATAAGGAAACTGGCACCTGTAAGTCTGTCATTTCTCCAAATATTTTCTCGTCTGCAACTAACCGTTCTCAAAACATTCCTGCTGTTTTTTTGACTTGTAATGACCCTCTGACATCACTAGAACCACCATCAACATTGGTTGAAGCAACATTGGTTGCTTCAACCAATCAGGACGTACTAAAGTGACTGGACGCAGAACTCTTTAAAAGTCGACACTTCCTGGAACTATTCACTTCTGGAAGGAGCTCTAGCAGTTCTGTAGAGTTCTGGAGTGGAGTTCTGGAGTTAGTGTGGCAGTTCTGCAGTTCTAAGTCTTCATGGAGTTTACACTTCTGAGTGGAAACTCTGAAAGGACTCACAGATGCTTGCTGTGAGTCCATCTGGGCATAAATGCCCTACAACTTCGAAGGGAGCTGAGCCTGTTTGTTGAACGGATAAGTGACACGACTTCGGACGATTCTCAGCCATCCTTACCGGAGACGCTGAAAGGTCGCGTTGAAATGGACTCCTGTTCCTGAGCGGAGGTATCCCGGCAAAGGTAACGAGTCGTGATGCGAAGTGTACCGGAGGTGAGCTGGTATTGAAAGGAGCGTGTCATCCTGGTCCGAACAGACACTCCCTTTATACATCTTCCTTCAAACTCTCTGTCAGGATCAGCTGGACAGGAACGAACCCAGTTGTGCAGACAGGACTCAACTCGGCAGATTACAAAAATAGATATGTTTAATGATAAATAAAAAGGTAACAAAACAATAAGCTGACGTGGCAGCAAAACTTACATGGACTCAGGAAGCTCAGGGAGAAACTCACAAGACGCAGGAAACATGAAGACCCAAACGAATACGACCCGACAAAGGAACAACACAGGACAGGAGGTTTATATACAAGGACAAGACGTGATTACAAACAGCAGGTGTGATGAGACAAAGGTGGCAACAATTAAACTGACGAGGAAACACTAGGGAAACACAGACACAAACAGAAACAGCAAAAGGTGCCATCCTTACACTCTCCCTTTAAACTCCTCCATTTTTCCCATCTTTAAACTTCTATCTTGCCAGTAATTAATCTAGATGCCTTCAGAAATGTCTGTTGTTTTTATTAAGTAAAACGTGCCAAGTTTTATTAATCAGAACCAGTTCAGCTAATCAAGTGTACAATGTTTTGATGTTAAATTTTGATTCTGTTCAATAAATGACCACATTTATTATGATGGGTCAAAGAAAATTAACGTCTCATGTCACTGATTAAACCATCTACGCACAGTTACTTCTGTCACATGGCTGTAATTAGCTCGAAAAAGAGAGAACTCATTATTTAAATATAATTGCAGTGAGGGTACAGCTAAGCTGACCTTGACACACTACAGTAGAAATATAGTAGAGTTCTGTATTAATGGGTAAATGAGGACACAGGTTGTAGTGTAAAGTGCTTTGAGTATCTTGATGAGATAGAAAAACTATATAAATACAATCCATTTACCATTAATTTATTTATGTTAGCTTAATCCCAAAGGGAAATTAAGTGTTGTCGTAACTCATCATCCTGGTTTCATTCAAGAGTTGTTATAGATGCTGATAGCTTTGGGCAGGAAGGATCTCCTGCAGCGAATCTGAAAAATATGGCCACAGATACCAATCCGTCCACCCGGATTCAGCTTGTTGTCAAATACAGCAGTCAAATCAGTCCTCCTGTGCAGCAAGATTGCCCGAATGCCGGACAGAATTCTTCCCTGAGTGATGGTCACTCCTCCCAGCAGTCTGCCGAGCTCCTCATCACCACAGACAAAGAGCTGAAGGTGCCGGAGGATGATCCCGGTCCTCCCGTTGTCACGAGCTGAGTTTCCAACCAGTTCCATGATCTTGGTGGACAGGTACTCGAGCACTGCCACCAGGTTGATGGGAATTCATCCACGGCGCCTCCTTTTCAACTAACTTGGGATTTGGGGCTGTAGTTCACGTATTTGAGCTTTGAGATGTTAATCAGCTGCTCCTAGTTGTTAAAAACACATTGTTGCCATGGTTACACATCATAACAAGTGCCCAAAAGTAAAGAGGTTTCAGTAAAACTCCTTCCAGCTGCCCAGCATCAGATGCCAAAAGAACTAATCATCCGAAAAGTTATTTACATCTAGAAAAAAAGAAGAATTAAAGTTTTCAAAAGCAATAACTCAGAATGAAAGTAACAGAGCTGCTCCAACATGCAGCCACCCCAAGTAGCGCAATTCTACAACAGTTAATAAGATAAGAACTTTATCTGATGTTCCCTGTAGCTGAGGGAGGTGAATAATAATTGTTTGTAGTTAATGAGTGTTTTTCTGGACTAAAATTGAGTAGGGGCTGCAAGTAAACCTACCGGTAAATGTTTTTGATGTAAGATATGCAAATGGATATGAGTTCTGCTTTGCATAGATTTCGCCCTTTAAGGCTCTTGCTAGTGGTTTCCCCCTCTTGCGCATTGCTGAAAACTTTACTCCATGCCCACCTGCTGTGGGCCCTACACTGGTGTGCAAAAATTGTCTTGAGACCAGAGATTGTCTCTCCTTTTTTCTTCAGCAAGCAGTAAGCATGCACATAAGAAAACATCAGGACAGCCTTGTAAAATAAATTGATGATCTCAATGGATTTCTTCCTAGTAAAATAAAGTAATTAAAAAAAAACAACCAAAGAGCAGAAGATGTCCAGCAGAGTTGTTCGCCTGTCCGGCCTATAGGAAGTTTATTTTTAATCCTCAGCCCCGACCTGCACGCCGTCTGCGAAGGATGCCGCGGAGAAAGTTGAGCCCTGACATACGCAGGTTTCCTGGCCGTGCAGCAGGCAACTCTTGGGCGAGGAGAAACAATGCCAAGGGCAGCCATCTTGCTTCAGGCAAAGAACCCTCCCAGCTTCCAGAAGCTTCCCACTGGACAAGACCCTCATTTCCTTCGATGGGGACAGGATCCAAACACTTCCATCATCGACGAGGAGTCAATTAGCAGCCTCGCTCTCCCCTCTACCGGACAGGAGGGCTAGGGATGGAGCTGCCTTTGGCAGGTGGACTTCAAATGCACTCGTGCACGCTTTGCCTGAACTAATTCAGAGAGCAGCGAATGCTAAAGACCTGGCTGTGCTGGAGGCACTGGCTCCGCTGCCCCCAAACAATTTGGATGGGAGGTTTGCCGTCCCACACACTGGCCACTAAGACCCGGAATGACCTTGTTCCAGCCGTGATGTTGCACATGCCTGGAGCAGCAGCTGATCCGCTGAGGCTGTTCAGTGCTGGTGTGCACCTGTGTACCTATCTGGAAGGTAGAGGGGCTCACTGACAAGAGGTCCCCTCCTGTCCCTCTGCTAGAACCAAGTCTGACTGCTGCTTTCAGGGTCAGAGCAGGCCGGCTTGTCAGACAACGGCTGGTACCCCCACCTCCCAACAACTGGCTCATGGCCAGACTCACTGACCGAGTGTACCAGTGCACGTCTGTCAGCTGCAGCAACCATCAACATGGCATTGCTAGTTTTTGACACTTCAAAACATGAAAAAATGGGCTGGATCCTCCACCATTTGTCAACCTGTGCATCTACCCAATCTGTGTGCCACACATGCGCTAACCGGGATGTAGTTCTGCCTCTCCTCCTCCATTCCTGAGAAGATGAAGCTGCTGAAGGGACCCACAGTCTGGATGGACTGTTCAGTCCTTTTCCAATCAGTGCTTGAGCACTCGCAGCCCTCTTCAGACACTCTGGAACAGGTCTGAAAGCAAGAGTCGCGATTCAATAATGCTCCAGCCCACCCCGCCCCCTGCAGTGGTTTGTTTTCACTCTACCACAACCACCACAGCAGCTGGGATTCGATGAAACCACAGTGGTTCGGCACAGTGCTGGAGATATGACAGAGATGTCCTGAGAAATGTCTTTTGGCGTGGATGTGTGTGGTCACACTGTTGTAAAACACAAGCACCAGCCTGAGAGCAGAATCCACTCAGATGTTACAGCCAATTTAGACGATCTGCCATACTCTGTCCCCTCACACATCCTCCAAAGAGTGAGACAGTAACTTCTAAAGTAAACAGTCAATTAAAAGGCCCCATGATCTCAGTCTATAAGCAGCACTTTTTTTGCCTCAATGTGGGTTTACAGTGTTGTAAAATAACACACAAGCATCAGCCTGAGAGCAGATGTTACAGTCAGTTCAGACAATCTGCTGCACTCTCCTCCTCCACAGAGGAGGACGGTAACTTTAAACTGTCTTTTAAAAGGTGCCATATTCAAGCCACACAAATATGAGCCCACAACATCACAAGGTGCTGTGCGTGCGGACAAAACCCCACTCCCTCAAGCTTGCTCCCCCCACCTGTCGGTGGATGAGAGCCCTGACTGAGAATGGGTATCATGGAGTGGCGTATCACTGAAGCACGCACTCAGTCAAGAACAGCCCCCCTGGCTGAGATCCAACTGTGGGCTGTGTGCAAAATGCTATCTGCAGCCCTTTTCACATGTTGACAGTCAAGCTCTTCTAAATGACGCATCACAGATCATCTGCTCAGCGCACACAGCTCTCTGGCTGAACCCAGATGCAAGTGTGTGTAAAATGCTGTTCTAAGGCTGACCCGAGACCCCATGGGCAACCCGAGAGAACTTTTTTATGTGGGTGATGGCATCAGGGGCCTGGGTGTGGGTTGTCTCCATGATGACCACAACACAAAGAGTGCATACTCGCCTGCTCTCAGAGCGCTGCTCCGATTGGCGGCGCATATTTCTCTATGAACAAATGAATGGACATCTGAGGATCAGCAGGGGGCACACACTGCAGTTCACAGCAACACCCCTAACACCCTGCAGAGTTCTGGGGATCATCCTGCCACCCTCAGAGAGCTACAGGGACTGGCTCTCCAGCCTGGATCAGTGGAATGCCTGATGATGAACACTATTTCCAGGGTTCCCAGCGGGGAGGAACATGCAGGCTTTTTTACTTTCCCAGTGCCAAAACGACAGGCGGGGTGAGACCCATTCTGGAGCTGTCCCTTTCAGCAGATCTATAAAGGAGAGAACTTTTTCACACGCTGATGATCAAGTGGGTCTTGGAATGTGCTCATCTCTATAAATCTGAAGGACGCAAACTTCCATGCCACCATAATTCTCAAACACAGAACATTTCTGCATTTTGTTTCCTTCCAAGGAGCTCAGTGCCAGTACAACTGCCTGCCGCTTGAAACCTGCTCGCCCCCCGCATGTCCTCCAGAGCATAGTGACGGCCATTACGCAGGGCAAGGATGAGATCCTGGTTTTATCTGGATGACCTGGCCCCGCTGGCTCGATCCTTAGAGGAGGAGGATGTGTAAACGAGAATGTTAACAACTTTCTGTTTAACCTGGGCAGAGAGTGACCGCACCTGTTCCACCTAAACTCATCGCTTATCTGAAGTGGAGCTGAACCCAGCTGCTATGGAAAGTGTGGCTTCACAGCTCAGTGACGGTTCCATCAGTCATGCACCTGCTGGGCATGACGTCAGCTGTACATGTGGTGGTTCCATTGGACTTACTGCACAGGAGACTCTGCAGAGATGGTCCAGCTGGCTGGAGTTCTTCACAGTGTGGAAGGTGGTCTGACACTTCATTGCTGCAGCAGGTATGTTCTGGTCCATCACAGACAGCAGCAGCTTACATAAACCGCAAGGGAGGCGTGCGCTCAGCACAGCTGCTGAACAAGAAAAAGGAAACAGACAGCTGCTGTGTGGCGCATGCGCACACATTATCTGCGCCCTATCAGAGAACAGCTGAGAGTGTTTTGACTGCTCCAGAGCGCACGGGCGCGCTATAATTCCCCTATCTGTTACGGAAGCACAATCCGTAGTGTACTTCCTTGATGCACAAATTGATTGTTTATTACTAAAAATTGCCTTAATTTACTTAGAAAAGTATGTGCTCTATCTCCACTGATTTTCATGTAGCTAATTTATGCCACTTGTATTTCCGTTTAGATCGCCGTTGTTTATAAAAGAAAAAAACTGTCTTAATTTACTTAGAAAAGTATGTGCTCTGTTGCCACTGATCTTCATGTAGCTAATCATGCCACTCATATTTTCGTTACAAATCACTGGTTAAGATGATATGCGATGCATTAGACCTGACCCCCTGCCTGGGTTGAATGCGAAAAACCCTGCAAGACACAGAATGAATTATTTTCATGGTGAAACAGTGCCGCTCAGTGGTGAAGCTGCATATCGTTTTAACCATGATGTAAATATGTCAATGATTTTAATAAAAATACGAGTGGCGTAAATAAGCGACATTAAAATCGGCGGAGATAAAACACATACTTTTCTAAGCAAATAAATGGAATTATACTAGTAGACCTGGCTAGGCCTCGGCTAACAACATAAGCTAACATCATAAGCCTGTGAACCTCGTGGCTAACAACAATAGCCTGTGAACCTCGTGGCTGGATCCTGTGCTTCTGAGAGTTGAGACCAATAAGCCAGAAGTATCGTGAGTAATGCCGAGCAAACACAGAGATAACAGACAAGTGTCAGAAAATAATTCTGAAGATATGGAGGAAGTTAAAAAATCTTTGAACTATTTGAGTGCTGAACTGACTAAAGTATCAGCTAAATGTGATTTACTAACAGGACTGTTTGAAGAAGTGAGAAATTTGAAAGAACTGATGACTAATAAAGACAGAAAAATAGCTGAACTGGAACAAAAAGTAGAAGACTTGGAACAATACACAAGACTAGACAACTTGGTGATCACTGGACTGGAAGTTAAGAACCGAACTTATGCAAGAGTTGTTGCTGGTACTAACACAGCAGAAGACGCACCACAGCAAGAACTACAGACTCTGGAGGAGCAAGTAGTGAATTTTTTACAAATCAAAAACATTGACATCGAACATGAGGACATTTCAATCTGTCACACACTACCCAACAAATCAGATAAAGCCAAACCATCCATAGTCATCAAGTTCATTAGCAGGAAATCAAGAAACAATGTGATAATGCAAGCAAAAAAACTGAAGGGAACAAATGTTTACATAAATGAACATCTAACTAAAAAAAATGGAAATATTGCACGTGAAGCAAGGTTGTTAAAAAAACAGAAAAAAATAGCATCAACTTGGACAAGAAATGGAAACATCTGGATCAAACTACAGGAAGGATCTCAGGCTAAAATAATAAAAGACCTGAAAGATCTGGAAAAACTAAAATGAGCTCAGGAGATGACAGATGATAAATCATTGACATAACTTCACAAACAAGAAATTAACAAAATATAAAACAAACAAATACATTAAAACATGACAACATACGAAGATTTAGAGTTTAAAATATACAATGTTGAAGATGCGATTGATACAAATTTTTTCCCTGAAATAAAAGACTGTGAATATTACAATGAAGAACAGTTTAATGACATTAATATAACAAATGGAGGTCTCTCTATTATTCACTTTAATAGTAGAAGTATAAATGCAAATATATCCAAAATAACAGATTATTCAAAACAGCTAAACAGAACCTTTACAATAATAGCACTGTCAGAGACGTGGCTCAATGATGAAAACACAACTAATGTTCACATGGAAGGGTATGAATTATATCATGTGAACAGAAGCAACAAAAGAGGTGGTGGAGTGGCTCTATTTGTTAAAAATGAAATAAAATGTAAATTAATTAATGAAATGTCAATCATTGTTGATAATATCATGGAAATAATAACAATAGAAATAATAAACAAGAATGATAAAAACATATTGATAAGTTGTGTATATCGATCTCCAGGATCAAATATAGAAATATTCACTGATAAAATGGTACAATTATTGGACAAGAGTTTTAATAAAAGCATTTTTTTCTGTGGAGATTTTAATATTGACCTGGGAAATAAAACAGATTCAAATAACATCAGTACATTTACAAATTCATTGTATAGTTTAAATCTTTATCCGTTAATATCAAAACCAACAAGAATTACAACTCATAGTGCTACAATAATCGATAATATTTTCACAAATGTAACAAATGGGGATGTGATGGGAGGTATTTTAATGAGTGATTTGAGTGATCATTTACCAGTTTTCATGATTTATAAAAATGATCAAAGCATTACAAAAGAAATTACAACTAAGGAAAAAACAATAAACACATCAACAAAAGCAATGGACAAATTAAAAGATGATTTACATAAACAAAGCTGGAAAGACGTGTATGTTGATGATGTGAACAGATCATATGATGAGTTTATGAATATTTTGGGAGCTCTGTATGAAAAGAATTGTGTGCAAAATAATTGTACAAAGAGAAATGTTGTTGACCAACCATGGATGACGAAAGGGTTGAGAAATGCTTGTAAAAAAAAGAATTATTTGTATACATGTTTCTTGAAATTGAGAACACAAGAGGCTGAAGAGAAATATAAGAAGTATAAAAATAAATTAGTAGCGATTATAAGGAAACACAAGAAGGAATATTATAGTGATTTATTAAATAAAAGTAATGGTGATATGAAAGCTACATGGCGTGTAATAAATAGTGTTCTGAAAAGTCATAAAGCAAAAACAGGTATTTCACAATATTTTTTGAAGGATGACGATGAAATCCATGATGAAAATGAAATTGTAAATGGATTTAATCATCATTTTGTGAACGTTGGATCAAGTCTTGCAGCTAAAATACCAAAAGTAGACAATAATGTGAACCATTCAGTTATAAGTTGTGACAACAGTATTTTTCTTAATGGAACTGACAAAGAAGAAATAATGAATGTAGTAAAAAATCTTACAGATAAGAGATCAAAAGACTGGGTGGACATGGATATGATGTTTGTAAAGGACATAATGAGTTATGTTATCGAGCCGTTCACATATATTTGTAATTTATCATTTTCAAAAGGAATATTTCCAGACAATATGAAAGTAGCAAAGGTAGTTCCTCTCTTTAAAAATGGTGATAAATGTGTGTTCAATAATTATAGACCAATATCCTTATTACCACAATTCTCAAAAATTCTAGAAAAACTATTTGTGACCAGACTAGATAAATTTATTACTAAACAAAACATTCTAAGTAGCAGTCAGTATGGGTTTAGAGCAAAAAACTCTACATCAATGGCTCTCATGGAAATAATGGAACAAATAACTACTGCTGTCGATCAAAAACAGTATTGTGTTAGTATTTTTGTTGATTTAAAAAAAGCATTCGATACTATTGATCACACTATTCTCCTTGAAAAATTTAATAAATATGGTATAAGAGGACCAGCATTACACTGGGTTTCTAGCTATTTAAAAGATAGGAAGCAGTTTGTACAAATAAATGGTGTAAGATCTGACCTGTGCAATATCACTTGTGGAGTTCCTCAAGGCTCTGTACTTGGACCAAAGTTATTTATTTTATATGTGAATGACTTAGTGAATGTATCAGGACTCCTCAAATGTGTCCTTTTTGCAGATGACACCACATTTTTTTGTTTGGGTAAAGATGTAAAACGGATGTTGGAATTGATGAAGACAGAATTTGATAAAATACAAACTTGGTTTAAACTTAATAAATTATCATTAAATTTAGAAAAAACTAAATACATGATATTTAGCAACAAAAAGAGAACTGTTGATAATCCATTTAAAATTGAGGGTGTTGAGATTTGTAGCGTTAATGAGATGAAATTTTTGGGTGTAATCATTGATGAACAGCTAACATGGAAAAATCACATAAACTCTGTAAGAACAAAAATATCTAAATCTATTGCAGTACTATACAAAGTCAGGGAATTATTAAATGATAAAGCTCTGTACATGTTGTATAACACAATCATTGTTCCACATTTAATCTATTGCATTGATGTTTGGGGGAAAGCGTGTAAAACATTTACAAAACCTATTTTTATTTTACAGAAAAGAGCTGTAAGAATTATCACCAGAAAGCATTACAGTCACCCATCAAGCACATTATTTTATCAACTGAAGTTATTGAAGTTCCATGATTTAGTAGATTATAGTATTTTATCAGTTATGTATAGGGCTCAAAATCACACATTACCATTAAATATCCAAAGGAATTTTGTTAAAAGACAAAGTTGCTACAATCTTAAGGGGATAGAGATATTTGTCAAACCAAAATTCAGAACTAGTCTGAAGGGAAGGTCTACCTCAATCCAAGGAGTTGGATTGTGGAATGGTCTAGAGAGTGATGTGAAAAATGCCAAGTCAATGTGCACATTTAAGAAAAAAATCAAAACTGAATTGTTAAAAAAGTATATATGAAGTAGCTTAGTGTGTGTTTTGTATTAGAATTAGATAAATTAGAAAGTTATTCATTTTGTACTGTTACTTGAAAATTATTATGTCTGAAATAATTGTTTGTAAAAAGGGGCAGATATAATAAGATTTTTTCTTCTTTCTGCTGCCTTTCATTTTAAATCTTTTGTATCTTTTTTTATATTGTTATGGAATTGTTTTGTACTTTTTTAAAATGAATAAACTATATACCATACCATACATTTTCCTTAATCTAGCTTATTCAACGGCGATCTGTGCGACCCGGAAGTATTCCTTTTTCAAATTGGGGAATGACACGCGCCATGGTTCATTTCCTCCTGTTCCTCTGATCTTGACCCTTTTGGACCTGGTGCAGAAGAGCAGCTGAGAGTGTGCTACAGAACATATGGGCGTGCAAAGGTTCCTGTGCCCGCAGCAGCGATCATCAGTCCACCCATGGCAACTGCTGTGGCGGAGGGATTCTTCTTACAGGCAGGAGGAATGATCAGGAACCTCCCAGTGATAAGCCAGCGCCTCCTGCCTGACTGCTGAACCAGATCGCGTAGGCTGGGTCTTCCCCAGGATGTGACGTGCGTGATTCAGAGCACAACAGCAGCCTCACCAATTTACATGTCAAAAGGGGAGCGTTTAATGCCGTGTAACAAGGGGCGTGGACCCCATCTCATGACCCTTTATCTGTTGAAGCACCATTTAAACCTTTAGATCAAACTTCAATTATGTTTTGTTCCTTGCACAGCCCTGCTGTTGTCGCTGACGTCAGCGAAGAAAGTGATTGTCTTACCAGCCTGTTTGCGCCATCATTTCTCAGAATACAAGGAGATGGCAGCTCAGCTGTGCCCAGACCCAGTACTCACTCCTGACAGTATCATAGATCCAGAGTTATAAGGTTAGTGTTTGTTTCCCCCATCTGGATATCTCTGGGGAAAATGTCACCTTTCATTTCTCTGTTGGATGTGCGAGCCGTCTTGCTATGGCACGCGCACAACCATATTGTGCCGTTTTCAGCGTCTGGGCGTGATTTTTAGAGAACAGTCATGATATCTCTCTCTGTCTGCCCAGCGCCGGTCACCCTGGTGGTGTGAGGCTATGTTACAGGCACATAATTCCTCTGGATCTCATCCTCTAGAGCAGGGGTGTCAAACCCACTTACAAAAGGGGGCCAAAATTAAAACCTTTTTCAAACTAAGGGCCGGTTTCAGAATCTACATTAACTCAAATTAGATGCCAAACATGGTTGCAGGTTCCTCAACAATAGTTTGATTGGTCTCATTTGATGTTCTCTGTTACACTTTGGACATCATATTCAAAGATTACTGAAAAAAAAAAAAGTGACAATAGTATTTTGCATTTAAAATAACATCTTGTGGACCAGATAACGTGTCAACGAGGGCCACATTTGGCCCCTGGGCCTTGAGTTTGACACATAGGCTCTAGAGACACTCATGCATGGAGTTTAGTCCACTAAAGGGATTTCATCTCTGTGGCTCTGCACAGAGACGTATCAGTGCAGGACAATTGCACTGTGGCTGCACAAACCTCTCCAAGATTTTAAATCTGCTTTTTTATCTGCGTGATTTTTCCAGTTCTCCCTGACTCACTCTGACCTCAGAGTTTATCGGAGTGATGACACAGATGTTTTCACTGAAGCTCTCCAATCTGCTTGTTCTCACAGCAGCAGGGTTTGGCATTTCAGCTTTCAGTCTGATGCAGAGATTATTTCGCTCTGCTGCTCAACGTGTCTCAGGATCACAGATTCAGTGACGCGTAATTATGTATGAATCGGAGGCTCAAGATGGATGGTTTAAAGAATGTAGACAGATCTGTGTGAATGTGGTTCTGAATGAACCCAGTGAGGCACAGACTACATACTGCTTTGCCTTTAACCCACTAGCGATAGCCTTAAAGGGCGAAGCTTATATGAAATAGAACGTTGTTTACTTACCGTAACCCCAGATTCTTTTAGTATAGGCACAGCCCTTTAAGGTCTGGGCCCCACTGGCTCCTAGAATGGCTGAAGAAAAAACTTTATTTGGGAGCCGATCCCAGGTCTCAAGGCAATTTATACAAACTGGGATGAGGCCCACAGCAGGTGGGCATGGACTAAAGTTTTCAGCGATACGTGCTATGCGCGAGGGGGGACCCACTAGAACGACCCTTAAATCGCTGCGTCTATACTCATAGAATGTAGAGTTAAAATACGTAACCAACGTTACACTGTGGAGAACAGAGGGATTTTTTTTCTTCCTCTCCACTTTTTCACTTTAGCAAGTAGAGTGACAGATCTTGGTGAGTGGGGGAAGCAATTTTATCCACCACGTCAATGGTGGAGTCAGGGGGTGGCCAATGGTAGCCTTGCCCACCATAGATTAATCTACCCCCCCCACCCCAATCATTTGAAAAAATATATACTTTTGAGCAATATAAAAACTAGAATGCATAGTTTCCTCACATTATAGGAGTGGCTGTTTTACATATATACAGTGGCGATTGACAGTTTGTGAACTCTTTATAATTTTCTACATTTCTGCATAAATTTGACCTAAAACTGTAGAGATTGTGGTCTGGTTCCTAGTGTTTAGCCCCATCTTGGCTTGTGTTTATGTCTTATGTCCTTCTTATCCTTAGTTTCTGTTTTCTATAGAGTTTGTGTTTTCCTAGTGTATGACTCCATCTAGTGTTGTGTGTCTGTTCCT
Source organism: Nematolebias whitei (assembly GCF_014905685.2). Lineage (NCBI taxonomy): Eukaryota > Metazoa > Chordata > Actinopteri > Cyprinodontiformes > Rivulidae > Nematolebias > Nematolebias whitei. Next base: position 10,840,973 of record NC_056498.1, read on the forward strand.
ACACGTCCTGGTTTATCATTTCCCTGATGTGTTTCAGCTGTGTGTCCTCACAGGTGTTTTGTCTCGTTAGCCACTGCACTGTATACAAGTCTGTGTCTCTGTTAGTCCTTTGTCCTTTCCAGGAGGATTGGGTCGGAGGAAGCTGTTGGGCGCGGAATTTAAAACATTTTTTGACGGATTATTGATATTTGACAATTTTTTGGACTTTGGAACAGGCGGAAATTGGCATAAACTGGTATGTGAATGGTTCGGATGGAAAAACAGGTAGGAGACGAGGCAGACATGGATTTTGAGGGGTGGACACAGGTAGGTAGAGGGAGAGGACGCGGAAGAAATAAAATGGAGGAAGGGACAAATGACAGCCAGAATAATAAAAGAGAGTTGGAAGGGAGCACCTCGGATGAAGAAAGGGTAGTAAGAAGAAAAGTAGTGAGGGATGAATTTAAAATAATATTAAAACAAAAACTGAGGAAGGGCAGGGTAGCATAAGCCCCATTTTGATATCAAAAGAAATAAAAAAGAAGATTGGGGATGTAGAAATGGTGAAGGTGTTAAGAGATGGAAATTTATAAGTGTCATGTAAAGCTGAAGAACAAAAAAATAAGGCTTTGCACGTCGAGAACATCTGTAAAAGAATGGTCATGGAAAGAAAGATAATAGATGAAAACAAAACGGTTCGCAGAGTTATTTACGGTATCCCAGTGGACGAAGATTTAGATAAAATAAAAAGGAACATTGTTGGTGCACAAGTAAACAACTTGAAGAGACTGTCAAGAACTGTTAATGGGGAAAGAGTAGGAAGTTTATCAATTATGATTGAGTTTGATGAGACTACTTTACCAGCAAACATAAAAATAGGATATTTGAATTTTCAAGTTAGGCCTTACATCCCACCACCACTTCGCTGTTACAAGTGCCAAAGATATGGACACATTGCAGCAGCGTGCAAAGGTAAACAGAGGTGTCCAAAGTGTGGAGAAGATCACAGAACAGAAGAATGTAAAGAAGAAAAGGAGAAGTGTTGCAACTGTGGAGGAAAACATAGAGTTACATATGGGGGTGTGAAGTGAGGAAAACAGCTAAAGAAATCCAACAGGTGAAAATAAGTAAAAACACCACATATGCAGAGGCAGTCAAAAGTGTCAAAGAACAAAATACAAGAACGACAGGACAAACAGAGAACCAAAACCCACAACAAAGTACCAGTAAACAGCAAACAGAGGAAAATATCACAATGCCAGTCGAAAACCTGACATTATTCATAGCATATGTCATAAACTGCACTGACCAGGCCAAACATAAAACAGAGAAAATTAAAGTAATCGTGAGAGGAGCTGAAAAATTTTTGGGGTTTAAAGAGGGATCTTGGAAAACTATTAACAAAAGGTTGGAAGTTGATGGAAGACCAGGAACACCAGGTGACAATATATGATTATATTACAATGGAATGCTAGAAGTTTAATTGCTAATGGACAGGAATTTAAAGGGTATATAAATGGACTTGATGAAAAACCAGAAATCATATGCATACAAAAGACGTGGTTAAAATCAAATTTGGAATTTGTTATCAAAGGATATAATAGCATAAGAAGAGATAGACAGGAAGGACATGGAGGAGGATGTGGAACATTCATAAAACAAGGAATTCAATATCAGATATTAAAAAAAGGAATAGAATTAGAATATATAATAGTGGAAATATGGGGAGAAGAAGGAAAGTATAAGATAATAAATTTCTATAACCCATGTAAAGCACTGTCACTTGAGGTGATGGAGGAGGTGTTAAAATATGTGGATGGGAAAGTGGTGTAGGGACTTTAATGCACATAGTACTTTTTTGGAGAAAAGTAATGATAGAAATGGACAAATAATGGAAGAAGTGATGGAAACTAAAAACCTTGTATGTATTAATGATGGGAGGGGAACAAGAGTAAATGTTAGAACAGGCGCAGAGTCAGCAATCGATCTTACATTTGTATCAAATTCATTAGCTGAAGTTTGTATGTGGGATGTTGATAAAAGCACAGTAATGGGTAGTGATCATTATCCTATCAAAATTTCAATAGGCATAAAACCAGAGAATAACAGAGTAGAAGGAAATAGAAAGTTACTATTTAATAAAGCAGACTAGAACAAATTCAAAAATATTACTGAAAGAGAGCTACAGAAAATTGATCTGTCAACAGACAGTTGGTTTTCAAGTCCCATTAAAAAACTCACTACTATTCAGTAGCTTTCAACACCAGATGATCTGTGTTTTGATCCTGTATGCTCCACACTGGTTTGTCGTCATTATCTGCATTGTTTTTATGTCTATATTCTGATTTACCTCATTTTGTATTTTGCTTGGTGTGTTACCTGTTGTTTTGTCTGTACAGCACTTTTGTTGGCCTTGTAGCTGTTTTAAGTGCTTTATAAATAAAGTGGTATGGTATGGTAACAGACAGTAATAATGTTAATTTTTGTATATGCAAGGTTATACAGGAAGCTACAGAACATTCGGTAAAAAAAGGTGGAAGAACGAGCGAAAAGAAGATCGTACCTTGGTGGACAAATGAATGTAACAAAGCCATAAAGACAAGAAATAAAGCATTTAAAGCACTAAAAAGAAATCCTAGTTATCAGAACTTCATCGAATATAAAAGAAAACAAGCAATGGTAAGAAAAATCGTAAAGAATGCAAAGAGGGAATATTGGAGAAACTTTTGGAATACTATTGGAAAAGAAACAAAAATTGAAAAAATCCGGAAAATGATAAAAAGGATGAATGGCATCAAAAAAGAATATGGATATCCAGTATTAAATGTAGATGGCACAGCAATAGTAAACGATAAAGAAAAAGCTGAAATAATAGCAACAACATTTAGCAAAATTCATAATTCCAATAATATTAGTAATGAAGGACAGAGAGGGAGGGAAACTACAAAGTTAAAATACAAAGATTTAATGAAGAATATGGAAGAAACTGATAATTTATTGAACAAACCTTTACAAAAAGCAGAACTAAATTGAGCACTCAGGAAAACAAAACAAATGGCACCTGGAAAAGATCAGACATGGTACACCATGATAGACCACCTTAGTGAAAAATCCAAAGAAATAATTTTAGAACTATACAACAAAGTCTGGGAAGAGGGGACGCTACCACAAAGCTGGAAAGAATCAGTCATCATACCAATAGAAAAACCAGGAAAGGATCATACAAAGCTGGAAAATTACAGACCAATAGCATTAACATCAAATATATGTAAAATAATGGAAAAAACAATCAATGATAGACTAACGTATTATTTGAACAGTAAGGGATACATATCTAAATTCCAAAGTGGTTTTAGAAAAGGAAGGAACACTAATGATGCAACATTACAGTTAGAACACGAGATCAGGAGAGCACAGATAAATAAAGAAAGTGTGGTGGCTGTATTCTTTGACATAGAAAAGGCATATGATATGTTATGGGTTGAAGGATTATTAATTAAAATGTACAAACTAGGAATTAATGGAAGAATGTTCAGATGGATACAAAACTTTTTAACAAAAAGATCGATACAAGTAAGAATACAACAAGAATATTCAAAGAAATACTTTGTGGAAAACAGAACACCACAGGGAAGTATAAGTCTATTACTAATTTCCATAATGATAAATGATGTTTTTACAGAGATTGAGAAGGGGGTGGGATGTTCATTATTTGCAGATGATGGAACCATTTGGAAAAGAGGAAAAAATATAAAATTCACTGTGAAGAAAATACAAGATGCAATATTAAAAATTTAGAAATGGGCAAATGATTGGGGATTCAAATTTTCAGTAGATAAAACAAAAGTAATGATATTTACACAGAAAAGAGTCACCGGAGAGATTAAATTGAAATTATATAATCAAGAACTAGAACAAGTTAAGTGTATAAAATATTTGGGTATATGGTTTGATGAGAAAATCATATGGAATGTACATATACAAAAGATTATTGATACATGTAAAAAAATCTTAAACATTAAGAGATGTTTAGCTGGGAATGGATGGGGTGCCGATAGAACGGCATTAAAACAAATTTATACAGGACTTATCTGTTACGATTACGCGGGGAACCCAGATAGTTTGAGACCCAGAACGAGGCAGACACAGGGGAAATACAAAAGAACAGTGTTTATTATATACAGTGAATGTTCACACGCTGGATCTCAGCACTCCTGGAAAGAGGGACGACAGGTTAGTGTTGGTCCAGAGGGGAAGACCTGAGTGGTTGTTTGAAGGAGGTTTTTGTCCTTACAGTCCAAACCCAAAGGAGGGGAGCTGGTCCTTCAGTCCAGGGAGAGAGCAGCAGAGGGGAATCCAACGAGGGTCCAAGGGAACGAGGAAGGCAGGCAACTGGAGGCAAAAATGGCATGAGAAATACCTGACAGGCCGAGGGATCCAGATCAGGTCACGAGGAGATCCAAAAACACGAGGAACCAGGAAACTGGAAAAGAGAACACAAGTGAACAAATTCTTTTCACCTAGACATATCTAGCTCAACAGTACTATACCATGAGAGGTGATATGCTCCAGCGATGAGTCACACTGGGCTGCAGCCTTTTGTAGATGGAGAGGCTCATCAGGCTGATGACCGCCAGGTGTTGTTAATCAGCGGCCATCAGCAAGGCAGGCAGTGGGAGCCTTACAGTACCCCCCCTCAAGAATCGCCTCCAGGCGACCTGAGGCGCTTCTCGGGGTGGTCTCTGAAGAACCTGGAGATGAGGCTGGGGTCGAGGATAAAGGACCTGGGGATCCATGACCTCTCCTCAGGACCGTACCCCTCCCAATCGACGAGGTACTGGAAACCCCTACCCCTGCGTCGCACGTCCAGGATGGATCTGACGGTGAACGCAGGGTGGTTGTCGATCAGGCGGGGCGGCGGGGGTAGGTCAGAAGGGGGACACAAGGGACTGAGGGAGACGGGCTTCACCTGGGACACATGGAAGGTCGGGTGAATCCTCATGGCCCTGGGGAGTTGAAGACGGACCGCAGAGGGGTTAATGATGCGGGTAATGGGGAAGGGGCCAATGAAGCGGGGGGGCAGTTTACGGGGGGTGTCCCACAGTTTGATGTCCCTGGTGGATAACCAAACCTGCTGGCTGACCTGGTAGGCGGGTGTCTCTGAACGGTGGCGGTCAGCGAACCGTTTAGCCTGGGCCGCGGTCCTAAGGAGGGCCGCCTTGGCCTGGCGCCAGATGCGACGACACCGCCGAAAGTGGTGCTGCACTGACGGGACAGAGCAGTCGGACTCAGAGCTGGAAAAAAGAGGAGGAAGGTAACCGAGGGAAGCTTCGAAGGTGGACATACCGGTGGCAGAGGAACGGAGAGAGTGTAGTGAACTAAGCCTCAGGTCAAATCTGGCCCTGAGGGCCTTCCTGGGACAAGAACTGTCATTTCATTGATTTGAGTCCAGAAACACAAAATTAAGTTCATCCAGAGACTTTATAAGTGTGTCCTGCACTGATCAATTGAAAGAACACTCTCTTTTTTATTATCATTACTATTTTACAAATGTCTTGATAAAGTGTGTTTAGTTCAAACCATTTTAAATGTTGAAGTGAACTACTCATTTTAAATAAACTGTGAAACAGTATAAATGATTTTTAATCCTCATTCAAAGTAGAAATCTAGTTAATGTCTGTTACAGAGTAATTATTAATTTTCTTGATCTTCTGTCTGAAATGAGCAAGTTGTAAGTCGGTCCAAGGTCGGAGACAAACGCAGACAAGTTTGTTGGAACGAACTGTCATGTTTTTAAATCCTCTCAGACGTAAATAGAGAAGCTGGCACCTGTTTCCTCCCAACTCGCCTAAACATTTCTCTTGTCTGTCTCAAAAACATTTTCTGTCTGTTCCAAAACATTTTTCTGTTTTTCTGACTTCTAGTGACCTCTTACGTCACAAAAACACACCCCTTGTTGGCTCTTTCAGCCAATCAAGACTTCCCAAATGAACCGGAAACAGAACTCTTTAAATGTCGACACTTCCTAGTTCCAACCAGCGCGGTGGGAGAGCAGTTCAGTTCGGAGGGCAGAACCGAACAGAAAAGTTGCTGGAGAGAACAGGAGGTTCCAGACATGATCCGAAGTTCTTCCGAGTCTTGTGGGAATTATGGAATCTTCCACATCTGAGTGGAGCCTCTGACGGACTTACTCCTCATGTGAGTCCACCCGTGAGGTGAACGTGTGTCAAACGAAGTTCCGTCACTACTTCGGACGATTCACAGCTGTTCCTACGGAGACGCTGGAAAGGTGGCGTTAAATGGAACTCCGTACCAGTGGAGACATCTTCTACAGGTAAAGAGTCGATTTCCACTACCTAAGTGTACCGAGGGGAAGCTGGGATCGAATGGAGAGTGCCGTTCTGATACCGACACATATTCCCTCATCCATCTTTTACTCTCCATTTAAACTTCATTTCCCATCTTTAAAACTCTTCTATCTTGCCAGTAATTAATCCAGATATTTTCAGAAATGTCTGTTGTAAAGCTTGAACCCAGATACCATGGCCATATGGTCTCTGATTGTAAAGCTAATTAATTAAGCTGTTATTGTAATCAAATTGCCAAATTAATGTAAATGTTTGATGTTAAACTTTGATTCTGTTAATAAATGACCGCATTCATTTGATGGGTCAAAGAAAATTAACGTCTCACTTCACATTTAATCATTCAATGCACGATAGAACTCAGTCCAGAGAAATGAAAGAATCCGTTTAATTTATGAATATATCACAGATATATGTCCATTTACAAGAGTTGTGGACATATTCCACCCAAACCAAGTGTTGGCTCTAGGACGATGGATTGGACTCAACCAGGCAACGCAGGGTGGACTCCAACTCCTGATTGCAGCGCTCAGCTTGCCCATTAGCCTGAGGATGGTAGCCGGAGGTAAGGCTAAAGGATGCCCCGAGCGACTTGCAGAAGGAGTGCCAGACCTGGGAGATGAACTGCGGGCCTCGGTCGGAGAAGATGTCCGAAGGAATCCCATGGAGCCTGAAAACATGGAGGGTGAGAAGGTGAGCGGTTTCAAGGGCATAGGGGAGCTTAGGGAGGGGGACAAAGTGAGCGGCCTTGGAGAAACGGTCAACAACCGTGAGGATGGTGGTGTTGCCGTCAGATGGGGGAAGACCAGTCACAAAATCGAGGGCGATGTGGGACCAGGGGCGACTAGGGGTCGGGAGGGGAAGCAGAGGGCCAGCCGGAGGTTATGTACCAGACTTGTTTCTGGCACAGACGGGACAGGCCGAAACAAAGTCCTTAATGTCTCTGGACATGGAGGACCACCAGAACTGAGTCTTTCTGAGGGCGAGCATGTGGTTGACTCCAGGGTGGCAAGAAAGCTTGTTCGAGTGAAGCCACTGGAGCACGTCGGACCGCACGCTGGAAGGAACAAAGAAGGTACCGGGGGGACCACCACCAGGATCGGGTTCGGAGAGAAGGGCCTCCTGAACGGTAGCGGTGATGGGCCAGGAGAGGGAGCCGACAATACAGGTAGGGGGAACAATGTTATTGGAGCCCTCAGGCGAGTCAGGAGGGGCAAACTGCCTGGACAGGGCGTCAGGCTTAACGTTCTTTGAGCCTGGGTGGAAAGTTAGGACAAAATTGAATCGATTAAAAAAAAGCGACCAACGGGCCTAACGGGGGATCAGACGCTTGGCGTTCCTAAGATAGGTCAAATTCTTATGGTCCGTCCAAATCAAAAAAGGGGTCTCAGTGCCTTCCAACCAGTGCCGCCATTCCTCTAATGCGAGCTTGACCGCCAACAGCTCGCGGTTGCCCACGTCGTAATTGCGCTCCGCTTGGGAGAGACGTTGAGAAAAGAAGGCGCAGGGATGAACCTTATTGTCCGAGGGTGATCGCTGGGAAAGGACCGCCCCTACCCCAGTGTCGGAGGCGTCCATGTCCAGAATGAACTGGTGCGTAGGGTCTGGGTGGCAGAGGATGGGCGCGGAGAAAAAGAGAGACTTGAGTTTCTTGAAGGCAGCCTCGGCCTCTGGGGTCCAGTGAAAGGCTCGGGCGGTGGAGGTGAGCTGAGACAGGGGGGCGGCGACACGACTACAGTTTTTTATAAATCGCCTGTAGAAATTTGCGAAGCCCAGGAAACATTGTAACTGTTTTCTGGACTCGGGGGTCGGCCAGTTGACTACCACCTTGGTCTTCTCGGGGTCGGTTCGACAACGCCCGCCCTCAAAAATAAAACCTAAGAATGAGACGGTGGAGGTATTAAACTCACACTTCTCCGCCTTAACGAACAACTGATTCTCCAACAGCCGCTGAAGAACCGTGCGGATGTGAGCCGTGTGCTGAGAGGGGTCACGAGAAAAGATAAGGATATCGTCGAGGTAGACGAAAACAAAATTACCAATAAGGTCGTGCAGGACGTCATTGACGAGCGCCTGAAAAATCGCGGGGGCATTGGTCAATCCAAAAGGCATAACTAAATATTCAAAATGACCCAAAGGAGTGCGAAAAGCTGTTTTCCACTCGTCGCCCTCCTTAACACTCACGAGGTGGTAAGCATTTCTTAAGTCGAGTTTAGTGAAGCAAGAAGCCGACTGTAATTGTTCCTGCAGCGAGTCAATGAGGGAGAGCGGATACTTATTTTTAACAGTTATGTTGTTTAATCCGCGGTAATCAATACATGGCCTGAGAGTTTTATCCTTTTTAGAAACGAAAAAGAAACCGGCTCCCAAAGGGGAGGTCGAGGGTCTAATAATACCTGAGGCAAGGGATTCATTAATATAATTGGACATAGACTCCCTTTCGGGACCAGAAAGATTATATAGTCTACTTGACGGCAAGGGGGCGCCAGGTAATAAGTCAATCGAGCAGTCATAGGGACGATGAGGAGGAAGAGACAAGGCGCGTTGCTTGATAAAGACTGCTGCTAGGTCACGGTATTCAGCAGGAACAGAGGTGAGGTCGATCTCCTCTAGAGGAGGCGTGTTCCGAGGGAACTCTTTAATGGTGGAGCGAAGACAGTTACTGAGACACTTGTCGCTCCATTTGTCAACGCAGCCGCGCTCCCAATTAATAACTGGGTTATGGTTTCGGAGCCAGGGGAAACCTAAAATTATTTGGGGCGTATGAGAATTAAACACGAAGAAATCGGTCATCTCGTGATGATTTCCTGAGATTATGACATGTGTAGATGAACATATTCTGTGATATATTCATAAATTAAACAGATTCATTCATTTTTCTGGACTGAATAATGTCGTGCATTGAATTTAATAAAACGTAACGTGAGACGTTAATTTTCTTTGACCCATCAAAATGAACGCGGTCATTTATTTACAGAATCAAAGTTTAACATCACACATTTACATTAATTTGGCAAATTGAAAAATAACAACATGGCTTAGTTAGCTAGTTTTACAAGGAGGAAACCATACGGCGATGGTTTCCCTTGCTTCCAGCTGTACAACAGACATTTCTAAAAATATCTGGAATGATTTCTAGCAGGTAGAAGAGTTTAAAGATGGGAAATGAAGTTTAGAGGGAGGGAAATGGTGTGTGAGTGAAAGTGTTGAACAGAACGGCACCCTCCATTCGAACCCAGCTTTCCTCGGTACGCTCGGTAGTAAACTCGACTCATTACCTCTCTGACGATGAATCAGTG
>NC_056498.1:10850715-10855411 GCF_014905685.2 Nematolebias whitei
GTTTTTTAACAAGACCAAATGGGGAGATTACAAAGGAACCAGACATTTGACCTTCAGAGCTATTTGAAGGTAACACACGCAAATGTGGAGGTTTTATGCTTCAATGTGAACTAGCATTTAAACGCGCCCCCATCACCTACGCCTCGGACTTTGCCCGTATCACCTACGTGGTGGGAGCGCCTAAAGGAGAGGCCTTACAATGGGCACAAGCCTACCTCCGACGACGCTCAGTTGATAACATGTCTTTCTCCAGTTTCTCCAAAGATTTTTTGCTAGCGTTTGACCACCCTTTGCAACAAGAGGAAGCCGCACAGAAACTGTTTTCCTTAAGTCAGGGAACGAAGACGGTGGCCAAGCTCGCTATCCACTTCCGCATTCTTGCGGAAGAGTCCGGATGGGGGGAGAAGGCTCTCCGTAGTGCTTTTATAAGAGCTCTTAACCCACAGATAAAGGACAAACTATTGATTGGCAACATTCCATCTGACCTGGATGAGTTAATCTCCTTAGCCATCCGCATTGACAACAGAGTTCGCGAGAGTCTCCTGGAGGAGGACTTCAATTCCCATGAGCCTCTTGTCCACAGAAGTTCCGCCCTCGCAACTCCTGAGTCACTGGTAGAGGCCGAGCCGATGCAGATTGGGAAGACTAAAATCACTACCGAGGAGCGTCAGCGCCGCCGCGAGGCAGGAGCATGCATGTACTGTGGGAAACAAGGTCATGCAGTAAAAACTTGTAGATTACTGTCAAACGCCAAATGCCCGCCAGTAGGCAATGAGATACTAGTGGGTTCGTCTTCTGTTTCTCCTGATAAAAGTCTCATGCTACCTGTGATTCTCTGCATTAATTCTGTGAATTTCCCTGTGCAGGCACTGATTGACTCAGGTGCTGAACAGAGCCTGATCAGCAAGGACATTGTGGAGAAACTAAAGATCCCTACGACCTCCCTGGATTCCTCGCTTTCAGTTTCTGCCATCACTGGTCAAAGTATTTCAACCATTTCATTAAAAACTGAAAAGATCTGTTTTGTGGTCTCGGGTAATCATAGAGAGATGGGTGAATTTTTTGTTTTTAATTCACCAAATTCACAACTCGTACTAGGTTATCCTTGGTTAAAAACTCACAACCCCCTGATAAACTGGGCAGAAAATAGAATAGACCGATGGGGAGAGGAATGCTCTTTTACATGCCTGCATTCAGCTATCTCTCCCAGTCTTCCTCCTTCCCAGGAGAGGGAGGAGATCGATCTTACAAATATACCGCCCATGTATCATTCTCTAGCTCCTGTTTTTAGCAAACGTAAGGCTCTATCTTTACCTAGACACAGGCCACATGATTGCGCCATTGATTTGCTCGCTGGGGCTCCTCTACCGACTAGCAGGTTGTATAACCTTTCTGGGCCTGAAAAGACGGTCATGAAAGAATACATAGAGGAGTCTTTAAGATCTGGTATTATCCGTCCTTCTACATCCCCCGTTGGAGCAGGGTTCTTTTTTGTCTCCAAAAAAGACAAGTCCTTACGCCCTTGCATTGACTATAGGGGTCTTAACCAGATCACCGTTAAAAATAAATATCCACTGCCTCTCATCGACTCCGTATACGAACAGCTTCAAGGTGCCACCATTTTTACTAAACTCGATCTCCGTAACACCTACCATCTCGTCCGCATCCGCGAAGGAGACGAGTGGAAGACTGCTTTTAAGACCCCTTTGGGGCATTTTGAATACCTGGTCATGCCATTCGGGTTGACCAATGCCCCAGCAGTTTTCCAGGCCCTTGTCAATGATGTTCTTCGTGATTTTCTTCAGGTGTTTGTCTTCGTTTATCTTGATGACATCCTCATCTACTCCAAAGACAAGACCCAACACACTCAACATGTCAAAGCCGTCCTACAACGACTATTGGAGAACCAACTTTTCGTAAAAGCTGAGAAATGTGAATTCCACCAAACCTCTGTCACCTTCTTGGGCTTTATCTTTGAGAGAGGACAGGTAAGGTCTGACCCAGAGAAGATTAAGGCTGTAGTGGAATGGCCTACTCCTACCAACAGGAAACAACTGCAGCGGTTCCTGGGTTTCGCCAATTTTTACAGACGGTTTATTAAGAACTATAGTAAAGTGGCAGCACCCTTAACCCAACTCACCTCTACTCTTAGGCGATTTTGTTGGACTGATGAAGCCGAGAAGGCCTTCGACAATCTGAAATGTCTCTTCTCCACAGCTCCCATCCTGTCTCACCCTGATACCTCCAGACAATTCATTGTGGAGGTTGATGCTTCAGACGCAGGGGTCGGGGCCGTACTGTCCCAGAAGTCACTAGACGACGGTAAGCTCCATCCCTGTGCCTTTTTTTCCTGTCGCCTGTCCCCAGCTGAGGCTAACTACGATGTAGGTGACCGTGAGCTATTAGGAATCAAAATGGCCCTGGAGGAATGGAGACATTGGTTGGAGGGATCTGAGCTCCCCTTCATCATATGGACAGATCACAAGAACCTTGCATATCTCCAAGGAGCAAAACGTCTCAATGCACGACAAGCCAGGTGGTCACTATTTTTTGCTCGTTTCCACTTTTCTATTACTTACATTTGTAGTATGACAATATATGAGATATATATTGATACAATATTCACGAGTTCCTCATCTTTCTGACTGTGTAATGTCGTGCATTGAATTTAACAGAAATGTAACGAGAGACGTTATTTACCTTTGACCCATCAAAATGAATGCGGTCATTTATTTTCAGAATCAAAGTTTAACATCAAACATTTACATTTATTTGGCAAAATATGAAAATAATAACAGACAAGTTTCACAAAAAATGGACATCGATCACTCGGCGGTGAACGAGGACTTTGCTTCAGATATTTCTAAAATATCTGTACTGATTTTATGAGAAAGAGGAGAGTTTTAAGATGACATGGAGATTTATCTTACAGAGAAATATGTGAGGGAATTAATCTGTTTGACCAGAAATTGCACGCTCCATCAGATATCAGCTTGCCCACGGTACACTTGGTCGGAAATAGAACCATCTACCTTGATGATGAACTCAGCGTCGGCGTAGGTTCCTTCCTGACTCTTTTCAGCGTCTCCGTGAGAACTACCAAACCCTCAGGGAGTCGTACGTGGTTTTCAAACAGAAATTATAATCCCAAAACGTCTCTGGATCGTCCTGAATGCGTTTGCACCCAAGAATTCTGAACTCCTTTCATTCTTCAGAACTTCTCAGACTCTTAATTGTCAGCAACTCTCTAGTTCTTCATCTCCTCAGCCTCTGGAACTATCAGACTCCAGACTCCTTTCCATTCTAACATGAACTGGGGAAGTTGCCACATTTTAAATGGGTCGACTTCCGGTTCAATTTAGAGCTTTCTGATTCGTGGATGTACCAGAAATAGAGGTGTGGTTTGTGATGTAAGATGTTATCATAAGTCAAGGATTGTTTTCAACATACAGAAAAGATTATTGCAGACGACCAGACTTCGTGGAGTCTCACGCTGTTGTATCTTCTCAAATAGTAAAACATGACATTTCTTCTCAGTAAACATTTTAGTTGACCAAGACTCGACCTTTCACATACTTACATTACTTGGCTCATTTCAGACAGAGAATCAAGAAATGCATATTAACCTGATTTCTTCTTTGAATGAGGAATAAAAATCATTACTTACTGTTTATGTAAAATAAAAATGAGTAGTTCTTTTCAACCTGTAAGCATTGAATGGAACTAACACAATTTGATTATCAAACATTTGTAAAACAGTAATGATTATAAAAATTGTCTTTTCTGCTTGATTAATTCAAGAAAGAAAGTCACCAGATGGCTCAGACTGTATTCAGATCAATGAAAATAACAGTCTCTTGTCCATCTGATAGATTTGAGGTCATCAGGGTCAGATCAGGGTCAGATCAGGTTCACTACACATTCCAGGGTCCCACAACGTCAAGCCTGACGCCCTTTCCAGGCAATTCTCCATGACTGAGGACTCTGACACCCCGGAGGCCATCCTTCCATCCTCCTGCAAGGTGGGTGCTATAACCTGGCCCATCGAAACTGACATTTTAGAGGCACAACGAACAGAACTTGACCCTGGCACCGGACTTCCTGGACGACTATTCGTCCCCACCGCCATGGTGAGTAGGGTTCTACATTGGCTGCACACAGCAAGATTATCATGTCACCCTGGTGTCCGACGCATGCTACATCTGGTCAAGGCGTCCTTCTGGTGGCCGACCTTAAACAAAGATGTCAAGGAGTTTATTTCGGCTTGCCCCACGTGCGCCCGGAATAAACATTCTAACCAACCCCCAGCTGGACTTCTCCTCCCTCTCCCCGTCCCCAACTGCCCTTGGTCACACATCGCCCTGGACTTCGTCACTGGTCTCCCGGTCTCCAATGGTAATTCTGTCATTTGTACCATTGTCGATCGTTTCTCAAAATCTGCTCATTTCATTCTCCTCTCAAAACTTCCTTCTGCTTTTGAGACTGCTCAGGTGATCACGGACCACGTTTTCCGCCTCCATGGCATCCCGCAGGACATTGTTTCAGACCGGGGTCCTCAGTTCGTCTCCCAGGTCTGGCAGGATTTTTGTCGAGCCTTGGGAGCCAACGTCAGCCTCACTTCGGGGCATCATCCGCAGTCCAACGGCCAGACTGAACGCTGCAACCAAACACTGGAAGCCGCTCTCAGGTGTGTTGT
>NC_056498.1:10855511-10856778 GCF_014905685.2 Nematolebias whitei
AGCTTGGCCCAACGGTACGCTTGGTTGAGATCGAACTTTTTACCTTGCAGACGATAGTTTCAGCGTTGGTGTAGAGCTCTCCTTTCAACTCTTTCAGCGTCTCCGTGAGAACAGCTAAAAACCTCTGGAGTCGTGAGGTTATCCAAACAGAAGTTCATAAATCCCAAATCGTCTCTGGTTCAGCTTGATTCTCTTTCAGCAGCATCCTGAATTCCAGCATTCTGCATTCTGGAACTCCAAACTCGCTGAACTGCTACTCCATCTTCAAGACTGAGCTTACAGCAGCTTCAAGACTGAGCTGAACTCTTTCAGCCTGAATTCTCTCTGAATTCTGGATTGAACTAGGAAGTGTCAACATTTAAAGAGAGGTCACTTCCGGTTCATTTGAGAGCTTCTGATTGGTCGGTGGACCAAAACAGAGGTGTGGTTTGTGATGTAAGGTGTTATGAAAAGTCAAGGAAAAGATTAAGATTGTTTAAGAACAGACAAAAAGATATTATGAAGAAACCAGACTTCGTGGAGCCAATTCTCCCAGTATCTTGCTGTAAAAGTTAAACATGACATTTCTTTTCAGTAAACTTTCAGTTGACCGAAACTTGAACTTCGACACACTTACAACTTCGCTCATTGAAGACAGAAAATCAAGAAATGCATATTAACCTGATTTCTTCTTTGAATGAGGATTAAGAATCATTATTACTGTTTCACAGTTGATTTAAATGATTAGTTCACTTCAACATTGTAAACAATGTTTGAACTAAAACACAATTTGATTATCAAAACATTTGTAAAATAGTAATGATAATAGAGAATAGTCCTTTTTTACTTGATTGATTCAAGAAAGAAAGTCTCAGGATGGGTCAACCTGTATTTCTGGATGCAAATCAATGAAATGACCAGTTATGTCCCATATGGTCTTTAGGTCAAGGTTTTTGACCTCAGGCCTAGTTCACTACACGCTACCGGTCCAGCGTCTCCGTAGGATGGCAGAGAACCGTCCGGAGTAGTGACGGTACTTGTTCGACACAAGTTCACCTCCCAGTGGACTCACAAGAGGAGACTCGGAAGAGCTCTGGATCATGTCTGGACTTCTGTTCCCCCAGCACTTCTTCCGTTCAGTTCTGCTCCCAGAACTGATCTCGACTGCACTCGACTGGAGCTGCAAACGACTGAAGCCCGTTTGAACTAGGAAGTACCGACATTTAAAGAGTTCTATTTCTGGTTCATTTGGGAGGTTCCTGATTGGTCAAAATCGACCAGACAGGGG
>NC_056498.1:10856878-10882482 GCF_014905685.2 Nematolebias whitei
GGTTCATTTGGGAGGTTCCTGATTGGTCAAAATCGACCAGACAGGGGTGTGTTTTTGTGACGTAAGAGGTCACTAGAAGTCAGAAAAACAGCAAGAATGTTTTGGAACAGATTGAAAATGTTTAGAGACAGATGAGAGAAATGTTTGGACGAGTTGGGAAAAACAGGTGCCAGCTTCTCTATATTACGTCTGAAAGGATTTAAAAACATGACAGTTCGTTCCAACAACTTGTTTTCGACCTTTGACCAACTTCACAATGTTCTCATTTCAGACAGAAGATCAGAAAATGCATGAATTACTCCGTAACACATACCAATTTGATTTCTACTTTGAATGAGGATTAAAAATCACTAATACTGCTTCACAGTTGATTTAAATGAGTAGTTCACTTCAACATTTAAAAATGGTTTGGACTAAACACAATTTGATTATCAAAACATTTGTAAAATAGTAATGATAATAGAAAAAGAGAGTGTTCTTTCAATTGATCAGTGCAGGACACTTAGAAAGTCTCTGGATGAACTTAATCTTGTGTTTCTGGACTCAAATCAATGAAATACAGTTCTTGTTCCAGGAAGGCCCTCAAGGCCAGGACTTTGACCTGAGGCTTAGTTCACTACACATGCAAATTGGTAGTCTTAAGGTTTATACGAGTCAAAGTGTCTCCGGTTAGGCCGGCGACAGAAATCGGAGGAATCTCACGAGTGGGCAAAGAATGTTTTTTATCTAAATCAGCGCTGATCAGGTTTTGTTCAGCACCCGAGTCGATAAGAGCAGAAAACAAAAAGCGATGGTCAGGTGTCTGAATGACCAAGGGAAGTAATAGTTTGAATGGGGAGGTTAACGCAGACGTTCCCACCAGTAACTCCCGCTTTACTGGTGGAAGTTCTCGTTTCCCCGAAACGGACAGTGGGGCAGAAAATGACCGGGGTTACCACAATAAATGCAGAAACGGGCGGATACACACCGCTGTCTCTCTGCAGGAGTCAGCCGTGCGCGCCCCACCTGCATGGTTTCGGGGGAGTGATCCCGTGGAGGAAAAGAAGATGATTGGTTGAAACCAGGAAGCATGGAAGACTGGGAGTTGTAGTTCAAGGGGACTGCTTGGGTGAAGCGGACTCGTGGCGAGGGGTCGTGAACCCGGAAGTGGGAGGATTCTGGGAAACGTAGTACAAAGGTGCAGACTTGGGCTCACCTGGAGAAGTCGGAAACCCGGAAGTCGGGGGTCGATGGGAATTGTAGTTTGCCTCTCTCCTCCTTTCTCGGAAACGGTCATCGATGGAGATGGCAAGGTCTATTAACTTGTCGAAAGTCTTGGGCTCGTCTCGCGTGGCCATCTGGTCTTTGAGAAAATCAGATAATGTGTTTAAGAAAATACCTTGGAGGGCAGGCTCGTCCCATCCTGTTTGGGCAGCAAGGATACGAAACTCCAGGGCGAACTCCGAAGCATTACGACGGCCCTGTCGTAAATTCAACAAACGCTTGGCGGCGTTCGACGTCTGCAGGGGGCGATCAAAAATCCTACGAAACTCATGTAGAAATAGTTCATAGGTAGCAGGGGGATTATCATGGCTCAGAAGCAACGTGTGAGCCCACCGGAGAGCGTTACCTTTGAGCTGACTTACGAAAAAGGTGATCTTGGCTGCGTCCGAGGAGAACTGAGAGGGAGCCCCCTCAAAGGTGAGTCTGCACTGCAGCAAGAAGCCGCCACATTGGTCAGGGTCTTCGGTGAAGAACTCAGAAGGTTTAATGAATATTTGTTGAACAGGAGGAGTGGGACCAGGAGCCGCGGGGGCTGGCGGAACGACTGGAGCTGGGGAGGCAGAAGCTTGCAGTTGACGCTTAATGGAATAAATCATACCTCCGAGCTCCTGAAGGTTGGACTGGACTGTGGTTTGGTGAGTCAGCACCTGATGTAGAACTTTATCCAACCCGTCAATCCGTTTCTCCTGGGAACCAGGGTTGTCTGCTCGCTCTTGGTTTCATTCTGGGTCTTTTGTGGCTGGAGCATTTCTGTTACGATTACGCGGGGAACCCAGATAGTTTGAGACCCAGAACAAGGCAGACACAGGGGAAATACAAAAGAACAGTGTTTATTATATACAGTGAATGTTCACACGCTGGATCTCAGCATTCCTGGAAAGAGGGACAACAGGTTAGTGTTGGTCCAGAGGGGAAGACCTGAGTGGTTGTTTGAAGGAGGTTTTTGTCCTTATAGTCCAAACCCGAAGGAGGGGAGCTGGTCCTTCAGTCCAGGGAGAGAGCAGCAGAGGGGAATCCAACGAGGGTCCAAGGGAACGAGGAAGGCAGGCAACTGGAGGCAAAAATGGCATGAGGAATACCTGACAGGCCGAGGGATCCAGATCAGGTCACGAGGAGATCCAAAAACACGAGGAACCAGGAAACTGGAAAAGAGAACACAGGTGAACAGATTCTTTTCACCTAGACATATCTAGCTCAACAGTACTATACCATGAGAGGTGATATGCTCCAGCGATGAGTCACACTGGGCTGCAGCCTTTTGTAGATGGAGAGGCTCATCAGGCTGATGACCACCAGGTGTTGTTAATCAGCGGCCATCAGCAAGGCAGGCTGCAGGCAGTGGGACCCTTACATTATCAGATCAAATATAGATTATGGTTGTGTAATTTATGGATCAGCAGCAAAAACACATTTGGAGAAACTGGACAAAATACAATACCAAGCATTAAGACTATGTACAGGAGCATTTAAAACCACCCCAGCAGCAGCATTAGAGTAGAAATGGGAGAAATGCCGTTAGCAATGAGACGAGAACAATTAGCAATAAACTACTGGATCAATCTTAAAGGAAATAACCCGGAACACCCAACACTAGATATTTTAAAACCAAGTTGGGAGAAGGAGAAGAAAGAGACAAGAAGTTTTGGATGGACAATAGACCAGAAAACAAAAGAAATGCAAATAGACAACTTAGACATCAGCCCAGTAGTACCAATACCAACAATACCACCATGGCTTCTTCCAAATGCAACAGTTGACTTGACACTCATGGACAAGAAAAAAGACAGAATATTTATTTTTAACTCATATACAGTACAGGACCATATCAATAACTACTATAACTATATACAGATTTATACAGATGCATCAAAAACATCAGAGAAAGTAGGAGTGCCATATGTAATACAAGAATTCAACACAGAAGTAAGGAAAAGAATCACAAATGAAGTATCAGTGTACACAGGGGAGATGTTGGCAGTACTGTTGGCAGTGCAGTGGGTAGAAGACACAAGACTGTTAAAAACAATCATCTGTTCGGACTCAAGCTCAACACTCATCCGTTTGCAAAATAGTCATTCAGATAGCCGACTGGACATTTTACTAGAACTACAACAAACATTATTCAGAATACAAATGATGGGACTGACAGTGCTATTTTTATGGACACCAGCACATATAGGGATCAGAGGGAATGAAGCAGCGGACAGGGCAGCAAAAGCAGCAACAAAAGAACAAATCAATTTTACAATATCTATCAGTAAATCAGAAGTAAGAACCATAGTGAAACAAAAACTAAAGGAAAATGTGGGGTTCTGGGGTTTTTGTTTGTCTGTCTGTTCACCTTCCCTCCACAGCTAATCAGCTCAACTCCACTCACCTGCTGCCTCTCTGGGAGGACTGCTACTTAAGCAGCTGCCTGGCACCTCTCCAGTGCTGGGACATCTTCTGCCATTGGACCTTTCACGGCTTGGTTCATCAGGTTCTCTTCAGGACCTCTCCCCACTGGATTACGCTCCTGTGGATTCACGGTGTTCCTCCATCCTCCACTTCAGCCTTTGTTCCGTCTGGGTCAACCTGCTCCTCTCTCATCCAACCATCTTCCTCCTTCTCCTCGTCAGTCTCCTTCTACAAACAACAAAGTAAGATCAACCTAATCCTACAAATCAAATCAACAACCTGCCATGAGGATGATTATACTCACCATTTCTCCATCTTCCCTTTCAGCTGCTCAAGTTTTTATTCTACACCTGTAAATAAATTATCACGTACCTTTTGACTTGTTTCCGTGTCCTTACTTCTCTTGGTCTGCCAATTGGGGGTCAACGTTAAACCGATCTTGATAGAAAAATGGCAAAAACAGTGGGAAGAAGAGCACAAATGAAGATGGTACTACAGAATTCAGAGACAAGTGGGAGAAATGAGAACAAGAGGGAGGAACACAAGAGAAGAAAGACTAATAACCAGAGTAAGATTTGGACATACCGGACTTAACAGCACACTACACAAAATTCAGAAACATGATACAGAACAATGTGAGCACTGTGGACAAGAGGAAACAATAGAACATGTCATTTTGGTCTGTCAGAAATATGAACATCACAGAAGGCATATGATAGAACAATTAGGAAAAATCAAAGAAACATTTAGTAAAATAAATATATTGCAAAAGGAAATAAATAAAAGTATTGAAATCATTATACATTTTTTTTAAAAACACAAAATTAGACAAGAGAATATAAACATACAGACATAGCCATTTTGAACCACACTCCACACCAGTAGGTGGCGGTAATGCACACCTTCTGTTGTTTGCCAACCGCCATAAAATCCCATGAAGAAGAAGAAGATGTCCTTGGTCCTGAAAAACGAGGATAAGAATATAATAAAGTTACATATTAAGAAGAAATGGCAAGAGCATTGGGATAATGGAGACAATGCTAGAGTTTATTATAATATCAAAAAAAAAGGTGGGGGAATTCAGGAAATGTAATAGAACAAAAAAAAGAAGAAGATATTATTTCGAGGCTGAGATTTGGTCACACGGGATTAAACGGCACACTGAAAATAATCAATAAACATGTTACAGGCTGTTGTGATCACTGTGGACAATTAGAAACAATAAAACATTTTTTCTTAGAATGCAAAAAATACCATACCATACCACTTTATTTATAAAGCACTTAAAACAGCAACAAGGCCAACCAAAGTGCTGTACAGACAAAACAACAGGTAACACACAAAGCAAAATACAAAATGAGGTAAATCAGAATATAGACAAAAAACGATGCAGATAATGACGACAAACCAGTGTAGAGCATACAAGATCAAAACACAGATCATCTTGTGTTGAAAGCTATTGAATAGTAGTGAGTTTTTAAACGGGACTTGAAAACCGAGGGGGAGGGGGCCTGTCTGACAAGCAGAGGTAACTCGTTCCAGAGTCTTGGTCCTGCCACAGAGAAGGCCCTGTCACCTCTGCACTTAAGACGAGTTCCTAGAACTGTGAGGAGCAACTGGTCCGCTGACCTCAGGGAGCGTGGTGGGACATACGGTTGTAGCAAATCAGAGAGATGGGGGGAGGGGGGGCGACACTGTTCAGTGATTTGTAGACATACATGAGTATTTTGAACTGGATTCGAAAGTGAACCGGTAACCATTGCAGTGAGGCCAAAACTGGTGTAATGTGCTCTCTTTTGCCTGTACTGGTTAAAAGTCGGGCTGCTGCATTCTGGACCAGTTGTTGTGCAATGGAGGTCTGACTGATACCAAAGAGGAGCGAATTGCAGTAATCAAGCCTAGATGTAATGAATGCATGTATTACTGTCTCCAGGTTCTTTTTGGACAATATGGGCTTCAGTTTAGACAGCCGCCTCAGTTGGAAGAAGCATGATTTAACAATCATGTTTACATGATTGTTAAGTTTCAGGGAAGGGTCCATTATCACACCCAGATTAGTGACTCTTTGTTTTTCTGACAGGGTTGGAGCGGAAAGGTCGATGCAGTGGTTTGTGATCGTGTCGTTGGGAGGGAACAACATGACTTCAGACTTCTTTTCATTGAAATTTAAGAAATTTAAAGCCATCCAGTCCCTGATGTCAGCCAGGCAGTTGAGCAGCAGTTGAATAGAGCACGTACCATTGTGTCTTTGGGAGAAGTAAATTTGACAGTCATCAGCATAGAAGTGGAAGGGCATGTTGTGTTTCCGGAAAATAGCACCAAGCGGCAGCAGGTATAAAGAGAATAGGAGGGGACCCAGTATGGACCCCTGCGGAACCCCCCATTTAAGCTCTGCTTCTGCGGAACTAAAATCTTTGATGGAGACACAAAAGGATCTGTCAGTGAGGTAAGATCTGAACCAATTGAGGGCTGATCCTGTGACGCCCACCCACTGCTCCAACCTAGCAATGAGGATCTCATGGTCGATGGTGTCAAAGGCGGCTGTGAGGTCCAACAGGACAAGCAGCACCGAATCACCAGTATCTCTGAATCTGAAGATGTCGTTAAAGACCTTCAGCAGGGCAGTTTCAGTGCTGTGGAGAGGTTTAAAGCCAGATTGGAAAAGCTCTAAGATGGCATGATCCTCCAGGAAGCACTTCAACTGGGACTCGACTATTTTCTCCAGTACTTTAGAAACAAATGGGAGTTTGGAGACAGGCCAGAAGTTGGAAACGAGTGAGGGGTCAAGGTTTGGTTTTTTCAGGAGAGGCTGGATGGCAGCATGTTTAAAGGTTTTTGGCACTACGCCAGTGGATAAACTACTGTTTACTATGACAAGAATGGACAGACCTAGAGAAGGAATAACCTCCTTTAGTAGTCGAGGGGGGACCACATCAAAGGGGGAACCAGAAGGTTTCAAGCTGCACATGACCTGATCTAGAGAAGATAGAGTGATGGGTTCAAAATGGTCAAAAGGAGCTACAGAATGAGGTGGGATAGATGGGTCATGAGTTGGAGGGGAAATGAGAGCCCTGGTGGTCGCAATTTTTTCCACAAAGAAATGTAGGAAGTTGTCGCACAGCTCAGTCGAGGCTTCCAGAGGTGATAGTTCAGTGAGGTGGAGAACAGAGTTTAGGGTGGAGAAGAGGACACGTGGGTTGTGAGAGTTTGAGGTAATTATATCAGAGACGAATTTTGATTTTGTAGCTTTTACTGTTTTCTGATAACAGCGCCAACTCTCTTTAAGTATTTGGAAAGAGACCTGCAGCCTGTCTTTCCTCCACTTTCGTTCTGCCCTCCTACATTGCTGCCTAGCGGCCTTGGTGACGTCACTCAGCCAAGGTTCTGCTCTGAGTTTTGATTTTCTAGTTTTAACAGGCGCAACATGATCCAGAGTCTTTAAGCAGACAGAGTTGAACTGGGATGTCAGCTCCTCAGCGGTGGTGAGAAACACTGGGGGCTGAATGATCATTTCAGAGTTATAAACATCTGTGAAACATGTGGCAGTGAAGTGGTTAATGGTCCGGGTGTGACGTGCAGAAATGCACGACTTAGGAGTTAGATGAGGGAGGGTGAACTCAAACCGGACTGGCATGTGGTCTGAAAAACATTATCACCAATAACAAGATTATTAACAGTCACATCATGAGTTAAAGCAAGGTCTAGTATATGTCCACGCTCTTGGGTGGGACCGTTTACATGCTGAGTTAAATTAAATGAGTCCAATAAATCTAAAAAGTACTTAACCAAGGGCTTCTTAGGAAAGTACACGTGCAAATTAAAGTCACCAATAATGAAAAGATGCTCATATTTTGGTGTGATTTCAGCCAAGAAGTCAGAAAACTCATTTATGAAGTCCTTAGATCGAGGTGGGCGATAGACAAGTGCAAATAACATCGGAGGCGAGTGGCCGAGTTCAAAGACGCTCAGTTCAAAGACGCTCAGCTCAAAGCTGGCGCGGGAAACTGGGATGGGCAGTTGTTTACAGTCAAAAGTTGATTTAAACATTGTTAATAATCCACCACCGCACTGGCCTGATGTCCGCGGGGCGTTAAAACACAGACTGTTCGGTGGCAGTAATTCCGTCAAGGCGCTGGACTCACCCGGAGACATCCAAGTCTCTGTGATGCAGAAAAAGTCCAGATCGTGCTGTTGAAAGTAATCCCTGAGGATAAAAGTTTTGTTGCTAACAGATCTTGCGTTGACCAAACACATCCGGATATTGTCCAAAGTAGAGCCAGCAGCGGTGGAGTTAGCAGCGGTGGAGTTAGTGCGCGCTAATGGCCGCAGGTTTTCAATAACATCCCCTCCAGGTCTGTCTGGGCTGCGCACCGGCTGACAACTCCCGCTTGTTACCTGGTCCGGGCACGCGGGAAGCTGGAGACCATGACCGCCAGCTGGAGAGGAAGATGCAGCGCGCAGAGCTTTCAGCTTCACCAGCTGACCAGCACGTTTTCCCTGGCGTCTGAAGCGAGATCTCCGGGCAGGGAGGTGAGGAGCGCAGCGAAGGTAAGCTGGCACGTCCGCCAGCAGGGGTGGGGTGGGGGGTGGGGGGTGTGTGTGTGTGGGGGGGGGGGGTCCAGAGGTATGCTGATAATGGTCCAGATAAGCGACATCAGTGCCAGAAAAACGAAGATCCAAAAGTTGTTGTCTGTCATACACCAGCAGAGAGTTGATGTCATTGATGAGGAATACAAAAAACAAAAATAATCCGAACACCATCAGCAGAGGTGGATTGCAAGCCATGTACACGGGCGCCATCTTACTGGAAGTGTCTAAAATATACAAAGGAAAGAGAGTTACTAGTTAGTGAGTTAAATAAAAATAAAAGTAAGTTAGAGATAAAAGAATTGCTGCAAAGATCATCAGGGGATACAATTTTTACCAGTATATTTAGATATCTGAGAAGAATGGGTAATTTAGAAAGGATGTAACATATAAAACAATATAGAGCGGTATAGCATCTAGTCTATACTCCAATCCAGAAGGTGGCGGTAATGCACCTAAAAGTTGTTTGCCAACCACCATAAAAAGACAAGAAGAAGAAGAAGTCCTTGGTCGGGAAGAAGAAGAAGCGACGGAAGGAGGAAGCTGTTGGGCGCGGAATTTAAAACAATTTTTGACGGATTATCGGTATTTGACATTTTTTGGACTTTGGAACAGGCGGAAATTGGCATAAACTGGTATGTGAATGGTTCGGATGGAAAAACAGGTAGGAGACGAGGCAGACATGGATTTTGAGGGGTGGACACCGGTAGGTAGAGGGAGAGGACGCGGAAGAAATAAAATGGAGGAAGGGACAAATGACAGCCAGAGTAATAAAAGGGAGTTGGAAGGGAGCAGCTCTGATGAAGAAAGGGTAGTAAGAAGAAAAGTAGTGAGGGATGAATTTAAAATAATATTAAAACTAAAAAATGAGGAAGGGCAGGGTAACATAAGCCCCATTTTGATATCAAAAGAAATAAAAAAGAAGATTGGGGATGTAGAAATGGTGAAGGTGTTAAGAGATGGAAATTTATTAATATCATGTAAAACTGAAGAACAAAAAAATAAGGCTTTGCACGTCGAGAACATCTGTAAAAGAATGGTCATGAAAAGAAGGATAATAGGAGAAAACAAAACAGTTCGCGGAGTTATTTACGGTATCCCAGTGGATGAAGATTTAGATAAAATAAAAAGGAACATTGTTGGTGCACAAGTAAACAACTTGAAGAGACTGTCAAGAACTGTTAATGGGGAAAGAGTAGGAAGTTTATCAATTATGATTGAGTTTGATGAGACAACCTTACCAGCAAACATAAAAATAGGTTATTTAAATTTTCAAGTTAGGCCTTACATCCCACCACCACTCCGCTGCTACAAGTGCCAGAGATATGGACACATTGCAGCAGCGTGCAAAGGTAAACAGAGGTGTCCAAAGTGTGGAGAAGACCATAGGATAGAAGAATGTAAAGAAGAAAAGGAGAAGTGTTGCAACTGTGGAGGACAACATAGAGTTACATACGGGGGGTGTGAAGGGAGGAAAACGGCAAAAGAAATCCAACAGGTGAAAATAAGTAAAAACACCACATATGCAGAGGCAGTCAAAAGTGTCAAAGAACAAAAGACAAGAGCGACAGGACAAACAGAGAACCAGAACCCACAACAAAGTACCAGTAAACAGCAAACAGAGGAAAACATCACAATGCCAGATGAAAACCTAATATTATTCATAGCATATGTCATAAACTGCACTGACCAGGCCAAACATAAAACAGAGAAAATTAAAATAATTGTGAGAGGAGCTGAAAAATTTTTGGGGTTCAAAGAGGGATCTTGGGAAAACATTAACAAAAGGTTGGAAGCTGATGGAAGACCAGGAACACCAGGTGACAATATATGATTATATTACAATGGAATGCTAGAAGTTTAATTGCTAATGGACAGGAACTTAAAGGTTATATTAACGAACTTCAAGAGAAACCAGACGTTATTTGTGTACAGGAGACGTGGTTAAAACCAACAATAGATTTTATTATTAAAGGATATGATAGTATAAGAAGGGATCGACAAGAAGGAAGTGGGGGAGGGTGTATAATATTTATAAAACAAGGCAGGCAATATCAAATAATAGGGAAAGGTAAAGAATTGGAATATATAGTAATAGAAATTTGGGGAAAAGAAGGAAATTGTAAAATATTAAATTTTTATAATCCATGTAAAACATTGTCACTGGAGTTGATGGAAGAGGTGATGGAACATCTGGAAGGGAGAGTAATATGGTGTGGGGACTTTAATGCTAATAGCACAGTATGGGGTAAATGTAATGATAAAAATGGACAGATTATCGAAGAAATAATGGAAAACAAAAATTTAGTATGTATTAATGATGGAAGAGGAACAAGACTAAATGTAAGAACAGGAGCAGAGTCAGTCATAGATTTAACAATTGTATCAAACTCACTGGCTGGTGTCTGTGAGTGGGACATTGATAAAAACACAACTATAGGCAGCGATCATTATCCCATTACAATAAGAGCAGGACTAACAATAAATAACAATAATATAAAAATAAACAAAAAATGGAATTTTAATAAGGCAGACTGGGTTAAATTTAGCTATTTGAGTCAAATTAGTCTAGAAAAAGTCAACATGACAATGGATATAAATAATATAAATACATATATAAATAAGGTAATACTAGAAGCTGCAGAAAATTCAATAAAGAAAGGAGGAAGACAGAAGGACAAGAGGATTGTACCCTGGTGGACAAGTGAATGTAGTGAAATAATAAAGTTAAGAAATAAAGCATTTAAAGTACTTAAAAGGAATCCAATTTATCAGAATCTAATTGATTATAAAAGAAAACAAGCTATGGTAAGGATAATAATTAAGAACACAAAGAGAGAATATTGGAGAAAATTCTGTAACACAGTGGGAAAAGAAACAAAAATTGAAAAAATTTGGAAAATAATTAAAAGAATGAATGGTATTAAAAAAGAATATGAATATCCAGTATTAAAAATAAGTAACAAAACTATTACAAAAGATGACGAGAAAGCTGAAATATTAGCAGAAACATTTAGTAAAATTCATAGTTCTAGTAACATGAGTGAAGAAGGAAGGAAAGGTCAGGAAGCCACAAAACTAAAATACAAAGATTTACAACAAAATACTGAAGAAACAAATAATTTATTGAATGAACCGTTTACTAAAACAGAACTGAACTATGCACTAAGGAAAACAAAGAATACAGCACCTGGTAAAGATAACATTTGGTACACAATGATAGAACATCTAAGTGAAATATCAAAAGATACACTATTAGAATTTTACAATAAAATCTGGGAGGAAGGGGAGCTGCCAGAGAGCTGGAAGGAGGCGATCATAGTTCCAATAGCCAAACCAGGAAAAGACAATACAAACCCAGAAAATTATAGACCCATTGCTTTAACATCAAATATGTGTAAAATAATGGAAAAAATGATTAATAATAGATTAACTTATTATTTAAATATCAAAGGGTATATATCTAAATATCAGAGTGGGTTTAGAAAAGGGAGGAATACTAATGACCCAACAATTTGCTTAGAGCATGAAATCAGAAAAGCACAAATCAACAAAGAAAGTGTAGTCGCTGTATTTTTTGATCTAGAGAAAGCATATGATATGATGTGGGTAGAAGGGTTATTAATTAAATTATGTCAAATGGGGATCAATGGAAAGATGTTTAACTGGGTTCAAAACTTTTTATCAGACAGAACAATAGAAGTGAGAATTGGGCAAGAACTATCAAGAAAATTTACAGTAGAAAATGGGACGCCACAAGGAAGCATATTAAGTCCGTTATTGTTTTCCATAATGATAAATGATATATTTACAGACATTGAGAAAGAAATGGGATGTTCATTATTTGCGGACGATGGAGCCATATGGAAAAGAGGTAGAAATACAGAATTTGTTATTAAAAAAATACAAGATATGATAATTAGAATAGAAAAATGGGCATTTCAATGGGGATTTAAGTTCTCAGTAGAAAAAACAAAAGTTATGGTGTTTACACAGAAAAGAATAAGAGAGGAAATAAAATTAAAATTATATAATCAAGAATTAGAACAAGTAAAAAGTGTAAAGTTTTTAGGAGTATGGTTTGATGAAAAAATAATATGGAAGATACATATACAGAAAATTATCGATAAATGTAAGAAAATATTAAACATTATGAGATGTTTGGCTGGCAGTGACTGGGGAGCAGATAGAGGAGCTTTAAAACAAATATACACCGGATTAATCAGATCAAACATTGATTATGGAAGCATCATTTATGGATCAGCAGCAAAAACTCATCTGGAAAAATTAGATACAATACAACATCAGGCGTTAAGAATCTGCACAGGAGCATTCAAAACTACACCAACAACAGCGCTAGAAGTAGAAATGGGAGAGATGCCTTTAGATCTAAGAAGAACACAACTAGCAATAAATTACTGGATAAACTTACAAAGCAATAACCCGGATCATCCAACACTCGATACACTAATCCCATGCTGGGAAAAAGAGAAAAAACAAACAAGAAGTTTTGGATGGATCATAAGAAAGAAAACAGAAGAAGTTCAAATACATAATTTAGAAATAAGTCCACATTTACCGCTATCAGTTTTACCACCCTGGATTTTACCAACAGCAACAGTCGACATGACACTAATGGAAAGGAAAAAGGACAGGACATACATCATAGATTCACACACAGTACAGACTTATATGAACAATTATTACCAGTACATTCAAATATATACAGATGCATCAAAAACAAATGAAAAAATAGGAATAGCTTTTATAGTACCGGAATTTCAAATAAAAATAGGAAAACGAATCACCAACGACTTATCTGTATATACAGGAGAGATGTTAGCAGTTTTACTGGCAGTGCAGTGGGTGGAGGAAGTAAAACCATTAAAAACAATAATCTGTTCAGATTCAAGTTCCACATTACTCAGTTTAAAGCACAATCATACAGACAGTAGGCCAGACATTTTATTAGAAATATACCACACATTATTCAGAACACAAAGGATGGGTTTAACAGTGACATTTTTATGGGTACCAGCGCACATTGGGATTGAAGGAAACGAGATGGCAGATAAGATGGCAAAGAAGGCAACTCGGAATCACATTGACTTTACAGTAAATATAAGCAAATCAGAGGTAAAAAGTATCATCAAACAAAAACTGAAGAAAGAATGGCAGAAAAGATGGGATGAAGAAAAAAAAGGAAGATGGTTTTATAGGATCAAAAAGACAATAGGAGAAACAAGAACTGGAAGAAGGAGCAGAAAGGAAGAAAGATTAATAACAAGATTGAGATTTGGACATACGGGACTGAATTATTCATTATTTCAAATAAAGAAACACAATTCAGGAAAATGTGAGAACTGTGGACAAGATGAAACTATACAACATGTGATACTGGAATGTCAGAAATATGCAGCAGAACGAAGGTTTATGAAGAGACAGTTTGAAAAGATAAAAGAAAAACTTAATATAATAGATGCACTACAACACAACTTGGAGAGCAAACATATACAAAGTATAATTAGATATTTTAAGAAAACAAAGTTGATTAATAGAATTTGAGATATATATAGTTTACGCACACATGCACATAGAATTAGCCCATGATGACCACTCCATACCAGTGGTGGCGGTAATGCACACCTACAGTTTTTTGCCAACCGCCATTAAACTCATCAAGAAGAAGAAGAAGAAGAAGAAGAAGAAGAAGAAGTCCTTGGTCCTGGCATTGGTGGCTGTCCACTGGTGATGTTCCGTCTGCTTCTTGTGATTCCATGTAAGTTTTGCTGCACCATCAGCCTTTTTGAGTTCTTGATAATAAATACCTTATTTTATAATCTCCTGAGTCTGCTACAGCCTGCTTGCACCATTGGGTTTACCTTCACCAGCCCTATTGCGACAAAAACATAATCAGATTATCACACAAGTCTTTAAAGTAGATAAAGAGAACCCAGTAAAACAAATGAGACAAAAATATTCTTGGTCATTTATTTATTAAGGAAAATTATCCAATATTAGATATTTGTGAGTGGTAAAAGTATGCGACCCTCTAGATCTATCAATTAATTTGAAGGTGAAATTAGAATCAGGTGTTTTCAGTCAATGGATGATGATCAGGTGTGAGTGGGCACCTTGTTTGATTTAAAGAACAGAATCTATCAAAGTCTGCTCTTCACAACATGTTTGTGGAAGTGGATCATGGAGGAACAAAGGAGATTTCTGAGAAGCTCAGAAAAACAGTTGTTGATGCTCATCAGGCTGAAAAATTTTACAAAACATCTGTAAAGAGTTTGGACTCCACCAATCCACATTCAGACAGATTGTGCACAAATGGAGGAAATTCAAGACCACTGTTACCTCTCCAGGAGTGATGGACCAACAAAGATCACTCCAAGAGCAAGGTCTGGAATAGTCTGTGAGGTCACAAAGGACCCCAGGGTAACTTCTAACAACTGAAGGTCTCTCTCAGTTAATGTTGATGTTCATGAGTCCACCATCAGAAGAACTGAACAACAATGGTTTATGGCAGGGTTGAAGGAGGAAGCCACTGCTCTCCAAAAATATGTCCCTGCTCGTCTGCAGTTTGCTAAACATCATGTGGACAAGCCAGAAGACTGTTGGAAGAATGTTTTGTGGATGGATGAGACCAAAAAGGAACTGTTTGGTTTAAATGAAAAGTTATATTTGGAGAAAGTAAAAACACATTCCTGCATAAGAACCTTATCCCATCTGTGAAACATGGTGGTGGCAGTATCATGGTTTGGGCCTGTTCTGCTGCATCTGGGCCAGGATGGCTTGCCATCATTGATGGAACAATGAATTCTGAATTATATCAGCAAAGTTTTCAAAGGAAAATATCAGAACATCTGTCCATGAACTGAATCTCAGAGGAGAAGGTGGTTCATGTAGCAACACAGTGACCCTCAGAACACAAGTGGTTTTACCAAAGAATGGTTCTAGAAAAATAGGGGGGTGTCAGACAAGATACTGAAAGCAAAGGTTCACATACATTTGTTATCACAAATATGTAATATATTAGTATAATATTTTTGTCTAATTTCTTTATGGGTTCTCTTGATCTACTTTTAGGACTTGTGTGAAAATTTGATGTTTTAGCTCATATTTATGCAGAAATATAGAAAATTATAAAGGGTTCACAAATAATCAGTATGGTGGGGGCCATGTTGGATTTTGACTTGGCAACAAATTTTTAAATATTGACCTTTTTTTTTTACACCTAGATGCTGCAACATGGAAGTTGGACACCTTATTAGGCCTGACATTAAACTAGTCACATATCAGTTAGTCATTGATTTCCATCTTTGTTTTGGTTCTGTTCAACTGAACCGTGGGTCAAAGAAAGATTCATTGAGGCTAAAACTCCCATTTTACTGGGCTCAAGCTGAAACTCTAGGATGAGCTTTAATGTAGAATAAAACATTTTGGATCTGATTCTGTTCGTGTATGATAAATACAAAGAGTTTTAATAATAACCACAATCATAAATGAGTCCCCGAGGCTCAGTGGGATTAACCTCTATAAATAAAGGTTGGATAAATGAAAAAAGTGTTTTGCTTTATGACAACAAAGTTCTTGCAGGATCTAAATCCAGACATTTCAGCTGCACACCAGCATAAAAATCAACACCCACATGAATAATATGTTAGATTTAACTGGTTTACTGGAGTCACAGATTTTATCAACTTTCAGCTCATTTAGAGACTCATTTTCACCAAGGAAAGCTCCTAAGAATGTAAACTTCCACATTTGTGCATATTATACCACAATCCTGACAGTCTTTAAAACAAACTGAAGAAGCTAATCAGATCCTCCTCATCCTCATTCTTCTTCTCCAGTTGGGCACCGTTACAGAAAGGCGGTGGGATGAGAAGCTGAGGGTCTGCGATTCCAACGACGACATTGAAGAAGCTGAAAAATAATAAGAATTAAAGAAAAGCTGAACAGCTAGCAAAACCAGAGATGATGGAAAGTTTACCAAAGAAGAAATTTGCAGCTTCTTCCTGGTAAGTTTAGATATATTCTTCTGCTTTCATTAAAATAGTCAAACCTTAACCTGTTCTGCTGTGGGGGAGTTTTGTTTTGGAGACTTGCACTGCATAACAAAGTATGTCAACATCAGGGGGAAGTTTAATTCATTCATTCATTCAACTTTTATTTAAACAGATAAGTCACATTGAGCCTCAAAGACTCATTTACAAGTGAGACTTGTTTGGACAGACAATAAAAGTGGTAAGTCTCCACAGCGAGTCATCCTCCACCTCACTCTGTCCTCTGCATCGTCTGTCCTCACTCCAACTACCTCCATGTTTTCTCTAACTGCATCCATATAGCTCCTCTTTGTCTTTTTCCAGGCAGCTGCATTTCTAACATCCTTCTACCAATATACCAACTGTCCCTCCTCTAGACATGTCCAAACCATCTCAGTCTGGCCTCTCTAACTTTGTCTCCCAGTTGTTCAACCTGTGCTGTACCTCTGATCTAATTCCTAATTTATCCATCCTTGTCACTCCTAAAGAGAACCTCAACATCTTCATTTCTGCCACTTCCAGTTCTTTCTCCTGTCTTTTTGCCCATGTCTCTGTCTTCAGACCATACAACATAGCTGGTCTCACCACTTTCTTGTAAACTTTTCCTTTGACCTTTGCTGACACCCTTTTGTCACAAATCATTCCTGAAACCTTTCTCCATCCACTCCATCCTGCTTGGACTCTCGTCTTCATCTCTTTACCATACACCCCATTTTCCTGGACAGTGGGCTGCAAGCACTTGAAGTCCTGCACCTTTGTGACCTCTGCTCCTTGTAGTCTCACTGTTCCACCTCCTCCCTCTCATTCACACACGTACTCTGTCTTACTACGGCTGACTTTCATTCCTCCTCTTTCAAATGCTTACCTCCACCTCTCCAAGTTCTCTTCCACCTGTTCCCTGTTCTCACCACAGATCACAATGTCATCTGCAAACATCATAGTCCACGGGGATTCCTGCCTGACCTCATCTGTTAGTTGGTCCATTACCAAAGCAAACAAGAAGGGGCTCAGAGCCGATCCTTGATTCAATCCCACCTCCACCTTGAAGCTATCTGTCACTCCTACAGCACATCTCACCACTGTCCTGCTGTCCTTATACATGTCCGGTACCAGTCTAACATACTTCTCTGCCACTCCAGATTTCCTCATGCAATACCACACCTCTTCCCTCGGCACCCTATCATATGTTTTTCTAAATCCACAAAGACACAATGGAGTTCTTTCTGATCCTATGTACTTCTTCATCAACATCCTCAAAGCATAGATGGCATCTGTGGTGCTCTTTCTCTGCATGAAACCATACTGCTGCTCACAAAAAGTCACCTCTCGTCTAAGTCTAGCTTCCACAACTCTCTCCCAGATCTTCATCATGTGGCTCATCAACTTAATTCCCCTGTAGTTTCTAAAACTCTGTACATCACCCTTGCTCTTAAAAATAGGCACCAGCACACTTCTCCTCCATTCCTCAAGCATTTTCTCACCCGCAATGGCATATTTGAGTCAAAAACCTCACTGCTATCTCTCCAAGACATTTCCAAACCTCCACTTGTATGTCATCAGGTCCTACTGCCTTCTTCTTCTTCATTCTTTTCAGAGCTTTCCAGACTTCACCCTCACTAATCTTTCCTACTTCCTGGTCCATAGTTTCTATGACCTTTACTCTTCTTTCTCTTTCATGCTTTTCATTAATTAACTCCTCAAAGTACACCTTCCATCCTCCCATCGAACTCTCCTCACTTGTAGAATATTACCATTCCTTTTTTTAACAAGCCTAACCTGCTGCACATCCTTTCCAGCCTGATCCCTCTGTATTGCCAATCGGTACAAGTCCCTCTCACCCTCTTTAGTGTCCAGTCTCTCATACAACTCATCACACACCTTCTGCTTTCCCACCTCCCTCTTTGCTCATTCCATCTCTTTATATTCCTGGCTCCTCTCTTCAGTTCTTTCACTGTCAAATTTATTCTTGGCTAAACTCTTTCTTTGAACGGCTTCCTGCATTTCACTATTCCACCACCAGCTTTCCTTATCATCAATTCTCTGTCCAGATGACACACCAAGTACTTCCTACCTGTCTCTAATTATTTTTACTGTAGCAGTCCAGTCATTTGGAATCTCTATCTTACCATCCAGAGCCTTTAACAGCTCCTCTCTGAATTTATCACAACATTATTCTTTTCTCAGCTTCCACCATTTGGTCTTCTTCTTTGATTTTACTCTTTTTCTCTTCTTCACAACAACAGTCATAGAATGTTAAAAGTCATAGACTGTGTATGTATGCTGTCTGGCTGACATGATGCTCTCCCCGCTCTCCCCTCCCACAACCTTACTGTCTCCAATCTCCTTCAGGTTTCCTCTTGTAAACAGAATGTAGTCTACCTACATACTCCTTCCTCCACTCTTATAGGTCATTCTATGTTCCTCCCTCTTTTGGAAACAGGTGTTGACTATAGCCATTTCTATTCTTTTCACAAAATCTACCTCCATCTGTCCTTCCTGGTTTCTTTCCTTGACA
This sequence comes from Nematolebias whitei, assembly GCF_014905685.2. NCBI lineage: Eukaryota > Metazoa > Chordata > Actinopteri > Cyprinodontiformes > Rivulidae > Nematolebias > Nematolebias whitei. The sequence continues at coordinate 10,875,692 of NC_056498.1, forward strand.
GCACACCTACCCTTCACTTCCTCACCCCTCTGTTTCCTTCACCAACATGTCCATTCAGGTGTGCTCCGATCACCACTCTTTACTCCATGGGAATGTTCTCTAGCACTTCATCCAGATCCTTCCAAAATGTATCTTTCTCTTCTTCATCACATAACCATTGACAATGTTTATCATCAGACCTTCTACTTCTACCTTCAGACACATCACACTATCTGACACTCTTTTCACCTCTACTACATTCTCTGCCAACTTCTCCTTCAGGACCACCCCTACTCCATTTCTCTTTCTATCCAAACCATGGTAAAACAGTTTAAACCCTGCTCCAATGCTGCGAGCCTTGCTGCCCTTCCACTTGGTCTCTTGAACACATAAAACATCTACCTTTTTTCTCTGCATCATGTCAGCCAGCTCTCTACCTTTGCCTGTCATTGTCCCCACATTTAGATTTGCAAACATCAGTCTAACATTCTTGACTTTCCTCTTCTCCCTCTGTCTCCTGACACGATTCCTTCCTCGTGGTCTTCGACTAACAGTAGCACAATTTCCGCCAGCACTCTGTTTGTCAACAGCACCGGTGGCAGTCTTTGTTAACCCAGGCCTCGACCAATCCTGTATGGTTTTGCTTTGATGAACTCACATTATAGTTTTGGCAAAAGTGTTTTACATCAGATGCTCTTTCTGCCACAACCCTCACCATTTACCCGGGATTGGAACCAACACAAGAAATACACTGGCTTGTGCTCCCTTATGGCTGGTTTGTTACTTCTTAATAACAAAAAAATTTAATCATGTAATCTGGACCAGTTTCTTTAAGTTAGAAACATTTTGTCCCCCATTCAGAGGACTTCATCAGTCTGAGGCATGCCAACCAGATCTGTCCCATATGTAGCCTTTATTGCTGTGTTTCAAGTCAACCTCCCATTGGAATCTCAGAAGTAGGTTTTTAACATGTGCAGAACACACCCATCCAAATCATCATGTACAACAATCAAATGTTTTAGGCCAGATGGCCAACTTGCTACTCACAGAAACAACCTGAGGACAACCAAAGCCGCAGACTGATGAAGTCCTTCGGATGGGGGGCAAAACGTTTCTCACTTGAAACTGGTCTAGATGACATGATTTAACCTGTTTTGTTGTCATCTATATGGTTGATTGATCTTACAACCCTTTTTTTACTTCTTAATCTCGAGATTACAGAATCTTGCTCCTTAATGACTTAAACTGACCCAATGTGTACTTTATTTTAATCTGAAGAGTTTATGTGTCAGAGCATAGTAGAAATACCTTTTACAAGGGCTTAAATAAAATGAATACAACTACACGTGATATATTATACCACGTCAAACTCAAGGCCTGAGGTCCAATAATGACCCTTGTTAAAATCTTGACTGGTCCTTAAGGTAATATATTAAAAGTTCAATATTTTTATTGCCTTTCATTTTTGGTAACACTGAGCATATTTTATTGGTACATACTTCTTGTGATTGTTGGCCATGTTTTGAAGAAAAAAAAATAGAAATTTCCATAATATTGTATGTTGTTGCGGAAAAGCGAGACCAATGAAACCCTTGAGGGACCTGCAGCCAAGAAAATATATCTGGTATCTGACTGGAGTTTATGTATTCACTCAAATTGGTCATTGGCGTGAAATAAGTTTTGAATTTTAAGTTAAGTTATAAAAAGTTTTAAATTTAAGTTATAAGTTTAAGTTATAAATGTTTTAAATTTTTTCCCCCCTCTGACACCCCTGTTTACAATCTAAGCCCAAACACTGAGATACTTTATAAAATATGCAGTTCACTCTTACTGCTTCCTTACAAAGTTAAGAGTAACTGAGCATCATTAAGTGTGAGCTCCTACAGAACATAAGATGGTTTGTTGCTCCTCTGCAGCATTCTGGTGTCTCAACTCAATGTCAAGACAAAAAGATATCAGCACTGCATAAGCAGCTGTCCATCAATCAGAGAAAGGTTAAAGGTAGTGATGGTTAAATGAAGCTGTTCCGAAGCACTGAAGCTTGTTTAGAAAAAAGTTCAGACATAAAAACCTGGATGACTAAATTTTCTGCTTTTTTTTTTTTTTTCTTTTGAGCTCAGTTTAAGTGTAGAAACATTGTGAAGTGTTTCAATGAACTTATCATCGCTCAATTTTTATTTTATTTTTTTTTAAAGAAAGAGAAGAAAGAAGAATAAATAAATAATAAAAGAGAAGAAGATAAGACGAGAGACCACCATGACAAAACAACATGCACAGCACAATGCCACCCACAATATCACCATGAAACATTCGACATCGCACAAGGAATCATCTAGCTTCCACCACTACCCAACCTAGCGTGCATCTGCCAAAGCACCTGAATCCAAACACCCGCGCAAGCACGCCCGCCACCACCAGATTTCTCCAAAAGAATGCCCAATAGTGGATGCGGGGGCCCACAGACCCGCCCCCCCAGGACACAATGGCAACATAGGGAGGACCGGAGCCACAGACACACAGCGGCCCACAGGCCCGGAGCCCCAAGAGTCTCCCAACAGGGAGAACCGCACCCCCCCAGAGAGGAGCAGAGGAAAGAACCGGGTGACCCCAGCCACCACAATGCAGAGCCTCCAGGAAGCTGCAGCGACGAGCCCACAGGTCCGGCCGGCGACCCATGCCCCCCCCAAGTAGATCCGGCCATGGACACCGAGCCCCAAGCCCCGAGGCCATACCACCCCCAGCAGAGCCCCAACAGAGCCAGGGCACCCAGGCCCCGCCAGGCAGCAACCAGGGCGGACCGACGTGCACCCCACCACCCAGCCCAGACACCGAGAGCCACCAATGCACCGGTGGCAAGGGGGTCTCCCGCCAAAGGGGGGCACGATCGGGGGGAGTGGGCCCCACACCAAACGTGGGGCCCAAATTGATCCAAGAGAGGGGGGACCACCAAAAACCCAACCTGAGCAATCAACAGGCACACACAGATAGCCCAACAGAATCTCTGTTGGGCCGACCGCATGCACCATCTACCTGACAGCGACCACAGGCCGGCCCCAGCCCAAGGGGCAGAGCAGCAGGGAGCCGCAGCTGAGGAGGGCCGGCTCTCACATCAAGAGCTCCGCACCATAGACCCGGAGACGCCCCAGCACGCCACCCATGCACCCCCCCACACACACAGCACCCCCACTGCAAATGCCGCACAGGAAGACCAGCCAGTGCCCGGATGAGGCGAAGCCACGCCCCCAACCGCCACCCTACACCACCAATGACCACACGTACACTACCATAGCCGACCCCCCGCCGAAAGCCGGCAGCCACCCCGGTCAAAGTGCCGGCCATCGCAACCAGGAACCTAGATTAAAAGAATCGGAACAGCCCAGGAGGAACCGAAGCACCGGCCCCATCACTGACCGCCCCCAAGGCCCAAAGCCCACCCACAGCCCAGACCCCAACAATGCGCCCCCCCCCCCTTCCTCCATCCCCGACCCCTAGTGTCACACGGAGAAAGGAGGTGTTTGTGAAAGGGAAAAATAAAAATTAAAAACTAAATCTATATATGCATAAATAAATTATGAACAGACCCACTTCCTCCTCCTCCCACTCGAATATGGTGTTGATGCATGTTGTTATACAGTGCATTTAAAATGGGGGGATGAGGTGGCGACCGGCACAGACCCACCTCTTGCCCAGAGAGCAGGCGGCGCCCGTTCACCCCTCATCTCTGCCCAGAACCCTAAATGTCTACATGCTACATATGAGAGTGGGCACAGGTCCGGGGAGGTGGAAATGGTAGTACATCCCACCACCTAAGTGCGATCATGTGCCCACTCCAGATCCTATATATGCATGTGTCGTGAGAGTGTTATAAGTGAGTGTCTAGGTTGTATATTAAAATTAGGGCCCAGGACCCCACCAGCCACGGAGATGGATGATTCTCCCCGTAGCTCAGTAGAGCACCTGAACCCCAAAACCCTGTTTGAGTGGTGGTGTGGTGGAGTGGGCGGAGGAGGACGTTGGGATGGGGAGGTGAACTGAGGTGGCAATGCCCCCCCAGGGGACCAGCTCCCCCACTGACCCCAATAGGCACCCCCACTCTCCGAGATCCACCAGGGGACAGAGGCTCTTTTCTGCTTTTGAATACAGATAAGATTGAGGTTTTAGTTTTTGGACATGAGCATCTTAAGAATAATTTTTTCAGTCTTTCTCCCTCCTTAGATGGCATTAATCTGACCTCCAGCTCTAATGTTAAAAATCTTGGTGTTATTTTTGATCAGGACATGTTTTTTATCCCCCACATTAAAAAAGTTAATAGAACTGCCTTCTTCCACCTGCGCAACATCACTAAAATTAGAAATATCTAAAAATTATACAGAAAAACTGGTTCATGCATTTGTCACATCTAGGCTGGACTATTGCAATGGTTTATTATCTGGGTGCCCAAATACTTTTTTAAAAAGTCGTCAGTTGATCCAAAATGCTGCTGCCAGAGTCTTAACTGTAGGAGAAATCATATCTCTCCAGTTTTAGTTTCTCTCCATTGGCTCCTTGTCAAATCCAAAATAGAATTCAAAATATTACGTCTAACCTACAAAGCTCTCAACAACCTAGCTCCATCTTATATTACAGATCTTATTGTTCCATATTTACCTAACAGAGCATTTGGCTCTCAGACTGCAGGTTTACTTGCAATTTCTAGTTTCCAAAAGCAGAATGGGAGGAAGATTTTTCAGTTATCAGGCTCCTCTCTTGTGGAACCAACTTCCAGTCCATGAGGCTGACGCATTGTCCAGTTTTAAGACTGGACTTACAATGACATGCGCTGGTCAACTTTAGCTACTCACGCACAACTATGGGCACATTAAGGTTTGTGACTTGGAATGTCAATGGAACCAGTACTCAACAAAAAAGATTAGGAATTTTAAACCAGCTTAAAAGATTACAGGCAGATGTTGTCTTTTTACAAGAGACTCGTAAATCTATTACAACTGCAGATGATCTTAAATCACTTGAGTTCCCTGATGTGTTTTGTGCCTGCTATAACTCAAGACAAAAAGGAGTGGCAATATTGATATGCAAAAATGTTAATTTTACAGTACTAGACAAAGTTACAGACCCAGAGGGTAGATATTTCATAATAAAACTTTGTATAAATAACAAGAAGCTGTGTATTGTCAGCATACAGTGCCTTGCGGAAGTATTCGTCCCCCTTGAACTTTTCAACGTTTTGCCACATTTCAGGCTTCAAGCATAAAGATATAAAATTTTAATTTTTTGTGAAGAATCAACAACAAGTGGGACACAAGCGTGAAGTGGAATGAAATATATTGGATGTGTCAAACTTTTTTATCAAATAAAAAACTGAAAAGTGGGGCGTGCAATATTATTCGGCCCCTTTACTTTCAGTGCAGCAAACTCACTCCAGAAGTTCAGTGAGGATCTATGAATAATCCAATGTTGTCCCAAATGACTGATGATGATAAATAGAATCCACCTGTGTGTAATCAAGTCTCCGTTTAAATGCACCTCCTCTGTGATAGTTTCAGGGTTCTGTTCAAAGTACAGAGAGCATCATGAAGACCAAGGAACACACCAGGCAGGTCCGAGATACTGTTGTGGAGAAGTTTAAAGCCGGATTTGGATACAAAACGATTTCCCAAGCTTTAAACATCCCAAGGAGCACTGTGCAAGCAATCATATTGAAATGGAAGGAGTATCAGACCACTGCAAATCTACCAAGACCCAGCCGTCCCTCTAAAATTTCATCTCGAACAAGGAGAAGACTGATCAGAGATGCAGCCAAGAGGCCCATGATCACTCTGGATGAACTGCAGAGATCTATAGCTGAGGTGGGAGAGTCTGTCCATAGGACAACAATCAGTCGTACACTGCACAAATCTGGCTTTTATGGAAGAGTGGCAAGAAGAAAGCCATTTCTCAAAGATATCCATAAAAAGTGTCATTTAAAGTTTGCCACAAGCACCTGGGAGACACACCAAACATGTGGAAGAAGGTGCTCTGATAGATGAAACCAAAATCCAACTGTTTGGCCACAATGCAAAACAATATGTTTTGCGTAAAATCAACACAGCTCATCACCCTGAACACACCATCCCCACTGTCAAACATGGTGGTGGCAGCATCATGGTTTGGGCATGCTTTTCGTCAGCAGGGACAGGGAAGATGGTCAGAATTGATGGGAAGATGGATGGGGCCAAATACAGGACCATTCTGGAAGAAAACCTGTTTGAGTCTGCAAGAGACCTGAGACTGGGACGGAGATTTATCTTCCAACAAGACAATGATCAAAACATAAAGCCAAATCTACAATGGAATGGTTCACAAATAAACTGATCCAGGTGTTGGAATGGCCAAGTCAAAGTCCAGACCTGAATCCAATCGAGAATCTGTGGAAAGAACTGAAGACTGCTGTTCACAAACGCTCTCCATCCTACCTCACTGAGCTCGAGCTGTTTTGCAGGAAGAAAGGGCAAGAATTTCAGTCTCTCCATGTGCAAAACTGATAGAGACATACCCCAAGAGACTTGCAGCTGGAACTGCAGCAAAAGGCGGTGCTACAAAGTATTAACATCAGTTTAGGTCAGTTTAAGATTAAATTCAGACACCACTCTGAGCAGTAGGACCACGCTTTCCACAGAACAACTGTGTCAACTCTTGAAACTGTGCCTGCAGTCAACTTACTTCACATATGGGGAGCAATATTATAGGCAGAAACATGGGTGTGCTATGGGGTCTCCAGTTTCTCCTATTGTTGCCAACCTGTACATGGAGGAGGTAGAAAAGAGAGCCTTGAC
>NC_056498.1:10882582-10890745 GCF_014905685.2 Nematolebias whitei
TGTCACTGAGACGACTGGTGTGGATATGGTGTGTTGTATGTAAAGTGTAATGTTGTATTCCAAGAGTCATGACTGACCTGGTTGCCACCCAGTCACTTTTATCGGTATTAAACACTGAGCAAATGGGGAGACAACCAATGTCAGTGACGATGCTCACGTACTTTACTGCAGAAACAGAAGCAGATCACACGTCAGATAACTTCACAGCTGGTCAAGCTCGCTCCACGAGTGCAGCGATTGTGTAACAATCAAGCTTTCTCCCGTACCTGCTGTGTTCCCCAGGTTCAGCTCTCCAGCCCAAGTGTTGACAAGGACCCCCTGTCCAATGGAGCTGCCGAGCACAGCTTGACCTCTAAAAGATGCGTTCTTTGGGATCATCAGAGGGTGGAAGTGTGTATCCAGATATGCCTTGCTGCATGTGCTGTTCTTGTAGTTCAGCTTGTACATGATGCCCTGTGACGCATGACAGAGTTAGGATCAGCAGTGGCACCAGTTACTTTAACACAAATGTCACTTATTTGCTGCCATTACCTGTTTGTAGAGCAGGATGGCATCAAATTGAAAAGTTTCATTGTTGTAGTCTCCAACCTCTTGTAGGCGGATGCGCTCTCCCACTGCATCATAGGTGTAGTTGGCGTATACCGTCTGCAGCCCTTTTTGGGAGGCCTTAAAACATACAAATATATAGGTTTGCCTTAAGTTTATTTTACTTCATAACACAACATTTAAAAGCTCTGAAATGAGCTGAGCCTTACCAGAAGGAAAGAACCAGTCATCAGAGTTGGAGAGGCTGTCGGGATGAAAGAGTTTATATAAACAAAGCTTTGGAGCATTTCTGTGATGCTTCAGAAGAAAACCTACAGGATAAATTTCTTAAATTTCTTTCATCTGTGTGTACTTACAGCATGGGTGATGTATCTGAGCCAAGCAGCCCACTACTAAACACACAAGCAGGACGAGAGCTCTCATGCTGTCTGGCAGCAGGTTCACTGTCCTGTTGGGCTGTGACAGATTATTGACTGCTCACCTCCTTGTGCATGTTGGGGAGTTCTTCCACTGCCGCATGTTTCTGATTCCTCAAAGGTTTACGTAGCAGAATCCACCTATCCATCCATTATCTTTACCCCCATCTTCCTTTTCAGGTCATGAGGGTCACTGGCGCCCTGAGAGAATAATCACTGGAATTAGTGAGCATGTTTGTGTGCAGGTGCTTCAGCTGATAGACACTCAGAGATCAGGTAAATAATGTAATCCCTGTATATTTTAAATCAGGAACACAATCCTAACAAGAATCTTTACAAAATTTTAAACCTTTTATTATACAAAGGGAAATGATGACTCTGTAATGAGAGACGCCGAGAGATGGATTTAGCTCAGGGGTGCTCTCTTACATTTTATAATATCTGGACTAATTCAAGTACATAATATTATACTTAATTGAAACGGATTCTTTCATTTTTCTGGACTTAGTAATATCGTGCCTAGAAGATTAAATGTGGACAAAGACGTGTTTAAATTTCTGACCCACCAACAACAGTGCGGTCTTTTATTTATCAAACGATTTAAACACATCACACATTTTACACATTGATTGGCATAATTGATTACAATAACACAGCTTAATTAATGAGCTTTACAATGAGAAATCATACAGCCATGATTCCTCACTTGCAGCTTGAAACAACAGACATATCCTTAGATCTTAAATTAATGTCTGTAGGCTTTTAGCTTATCTTTACTGGCAGGGAAATATAGAGATGGAGTAAACTTTAAGAAGGAAAAGTGGATACTTAGGGTTAACTAAGATAATAAAGAAAAGATGGGGAGTTATCTTGTTTGAAACCAGATAGCACGTTTCCCGGTGATTTCAGCTAGATGGTACCCGAGCGTCGACTCTTTACCTTGGTGGGGTTTCAGAGAGGCCTTCTCCTGGCATCCAGCAAGGCTGAGTCTTTATCTCCAGGGATTTATATCCACTTCTCATCAACTTGGGACCACGAGGCTGACTGGCCCAGCTTCCAAAATAAACTCCCCCGAAAGATAGGATTAAGTTAAGTGGAATTTCAGCAAACGTGCTGAACTCCTGAGATGTTGAATAGGTCTTTGGCGTGATGACCTGAACCAACACTCCAGACAGGTGTCATCTTTCAGAAAATGACCACCGTGGACTTCACCCTTGCAAAGTCACTCTTGTCTTCCTTCTCAGCAGAACTCTCTGTTCTGAACTTTTGGAACTTCTGTTCTCTCTGGAACTAGGAAGTGTCGACTTTTAAAGAGTTCTGCTTCCTGTCACTTTTGGGAAGTCCTGATTGGTTGAAAGAACCAACAGGGGTGTGGTTTTAGTGACGTCAGAGGGTCATTACAAGTCAGAAAAACAGCAGAGATGTTTAGGAACAGACAGAGAAATGTTTTGGAGAAATGACAGACTTACAGGTGCCAGTTTTCTTGTTTCTGTCTGAGAGGTTTAAAAACATGACAGTTCGTTCCAATAAACTTGTTTGCGACTGTCTCCGACTTTTGACCGACATCACACCTTTCTCATTTCAGACAGAAGATCAAAAATGCATAATTACTTTGTAACATAGACATTTAACTTGATTTCTACTTTGAATGAGGTTTAAAAATCATTAATACTGTTTCACAGTTGATTTAAAATGAGTGGTTCACTTCAACATTTAAAAATGGTTTGAACTAAACACACTTTTGATTATCAAGACATTGTAAAATAGTAAAATAGTAATGATAATATAAAAAAGCGAGTGTTCTTTCAATTGATTAGTTCAGGATACAATTAGAAAGTCTCTGGGTGAGCTAATTTGTATTTCTGGATTCAAATCAATGAAATAACAGTTCCTGTCCCATGAAGGTCTTCAGAGGCAGGTCTTGACCAGAGGCTTAGTTCACTACAACTCCTTTAGCTACCCATCTCCATTCAGATGTTAGATCACATTTCATTTTAACTGGTGATATAAAAACAAACACTCAACCTCTGAGCAGCAGGATCTGAATCCAACCAGAAACTTTCACTCCACTTGTACGCCGACTATGTGAAGGTTTGCTCCGTGTCTCGTGCACCCAGACTCTATTGCTTAGCAGACTGGACCCACTGGCAAGATGGATCAAATCTTGGGGAATATTCTCAGGCACGGTGGTGTGTTCACTTAATTTGGACCTTTCGGAATCTACGTGAGACCAACAAAGACTCAAGGCAGATAAAATTTAGTAAAGTTCTGCCTGTCTCTAAAATAAATGTTGTTCATCTGAATTTGGCCCCCTCGGCTGGCCTTGTTGGCCACCTTATTTCAGTTCACCTGGAGGCTGTGTAATCCGACAGTCTATCAGGGTCTTTCTTCTCAGACAAGAAGAAAGTTTGATAGGAATTTTGTTTGCCTCCAATTTCCTACATGTTCAGTTTCACTACTATTTTGTCTGTACAGATCTCTCTTGTAAATGAGTCTCTGAGGCTCAATGTGATTTATCTGTCTAAACAAAGGTTGAATGAATGAATGAAAAAAAGTCCAGAGTTTCTTTGAGAAACTACAAAAGCATATTTAAAAGGGTTCACTGTTTCATATATGGTGCATCGTAAGAAAATATTACAGATGAAACAAAACAAATTAGAAATGGCTCTAAAGCAGGCAGATGCTACTCATAAATCCCAACCTACTAAAGAAAATCTTGTTAAGGTACAACCTATTAGAGCTGCTCTGAATTCAATTATAAATGAAAAGGCTGTGAGGTTATTATTCTACCAGAGACAACGTATGTACAGATATAGAAATAAACCTAGCAAATACCTGGCACGATTGAGACATCACAACAATATAGCAAGCATTACAGATGCGGTGGGTAACAGACACTTTGATAAGAAAAATATTAGTTCTGTATTTATGTCATTTTACAAATCCTTATACAAATCTGATAACAATAGCACAATAGAGGAACTGGATAAATTTCTTTCTAGAGTCAAGCTGCCAACAGAGACAGGAGAGCAGCAAGACATTATGGGTAGGTCCATACAGGAAAGGGAAATATTGGAGGCAATAGTACTAATGCGTAGTGGGAAATTGCCAGGTCCTGACGGATTTTCAGCCAATTGGTTTAAAGCATATACAGTTCCTTGCGAAAGTATTCGGCCCCCTTGAACTTTTCAACCTTTTGCCACATTTCAGGCTTCAAACATAAAGATATAAAATTTTAATTTTTTGTGAAGAATCAACAACAAGTGAGACACAATTGTGAAGTGGAATGAAATTTATTGGATGTGTCTAAATTTTTTAACAAATAAAAAACTGAAAAGTGGGGCATGCAATATTATTTGGCCCCTTTACTTTCAGTGCAGCAAACTCACTCCAGAAGTTCAGTGAGGATCTATGAATGATCCAATGTTGTCCCAAATGACTGATGATGATAAATAGAATCCACCTGTGTGTAATCAAGTCTCCGTTTAAATGCACCTGCTCTGTGATAGGCTCAGAGTTCTGTTCAAAGCACAGAGAGCATCATGAAGACCAAGGAACACATCAGGCAGGTCTAAGATACTGTTGTGGAGAAGTTCAATGCCGGATTTGGATACAAAAAGATTTCCCAAGCTTTAAACATCCAAAGCAGCAGTGTGCAAGCAATCATTTTGAAATGGAAGGAGTATCAGACCACTGAAAATCTACCAAGATCTGGCCGTCCCTCTAAACTTTCATCTCGAACAAGGAGAAGACTGATCAGAGATGCAGCCAAGAGGCCCATGCTCACTCTGGATGAACTGCAGAGATCTACAGCTGAGGTGGGAGAGTCTGTCCATAGGACAACAATCAGTCATACACTGCACAAATCTGGCCTCTATGAAAGAGTGGCAAGAAGAAAGACATTTCTCAAAGACATCCATAAAAAGTGTTGTTTAAAGTTTGCCACAAGCACCTGGGAGACACACCAAACATGTGGAAGAAGGTGCTCTGGTCAGATGAAACCAAAATTGAACTGTTTGGCCACAATGCAAAACAATATGTTTGGCGTAAAAGCAACACAGCTCATCGCCCTGAACACACCATCCCCACTGTCAATCATGGTGGTGGCAGCATCATGGTTTGGGCCTGCTTTTTGTCAGGAGGGACAGGGAAGATGGTCAGAATTGATGGGAAGATGGATGGGGCCAAATATACAGGTCCTTCTAAAAAATTAGCATATTGTGATAAAGGTCATTATTTTCCATAATGTAATGATAAAAATGAAACTTTCATATATTTCAGATTCATTGCACACCAACTGAAATATTTCAGGTCGTTAATTGTTTTCATACTGATGATTATGGCATACAGCTCATGAAAACCCAAAATGCCTGTCCCAAAAAATTAGAATATTTCATCCCACCAATGAAAGACAAGTGTTTTTAATACAAAAAACGCAAACCTTCAAATAATCAGGTTCAGTTATGCACTCAATACTTGGTCGGGAATCCTTTTGCATGAATGACTGCTTCAATGCGGTGTGGCATGGAGGCAATCAGCCTGTGGCACTGCTGAGGTGTTATGGAGGCCCAGGATGCTTCGATAGCGGTGTTGGGTCTTGCGTCTCTCAACTTTCTCTTCACGATATCTCACAGGTTCTCTATGGGGTTCAGGTCAGGAGAGTTGGCAGGCCAATTGAGCACAGTAATACCACGGTCAGTAAACCATTTACCAGTGGTTTTGGCACTGTGAGCAGGTGCGAGGTCGTGCTAAAAAATGAAATCTTCATCTCCGTAAAGCTTTTCAGCAGATGGAAGCATGAAGTGCTCCAAAATCTCCTGATAGCTAGCTGCATTGACCCTGCCCTTGATAAAACACAGTGGAACAACACCAGCAGCTGACATGGCACCCCAGACCATCACTGACTGTGGGTGCTTCACACTGGACTTCTGGCATTTTGGCATTTCCTTCTCCCCAGTCTTCCTCCAGACTCTGGCACCTTGATTTCCGAATGACATGCAAAATTTGCTTTCATCCGAAAAAAGTACATTGGACCACTGAGCAACAGTCCAGTGCTGCTTTTCTGTAGCCCAGGTCAGGCGCTTCTGCCACTGTTTCTGGTTCAAAAGTGGCTTGACCTGGGGAATGCGGCACCTATAGCCCATTTCCTGCACATGCCTGTGTACGGTGGCTCTGGATGTTTCTACTCCAGACTCAGTCCACTGCTTCCGCAGGTCCCCCAAGGTCTGGAATCTGCCCTTCTCCACAATCCTCCTCAGGGTCCGGTCACCTCTTCTCGTTGTGCAGTGTTTTCTGCCACACTTTTCCCTTCCCACAGACTTCCCACTGAGGTGCCTTGATACAGCACTCTGGGAACAGCCTATTTGTTCAGCAATTTCTTTCTGTGTCTTACCCTCTTGCTTGAGGGTGTCAATGGTGGCCTTCTGGACAGCAGTCCGGTCGGCAGTCTTACCCATGATTGCAGTTTTGAGTAATGAACAAGGCTGGGAATTTTTAAAAGCCTCAGGAATCTTTTGCAGGTGTTTAGAGTTACGTCGTTGATTCAGGTGGTTAGGTTAATAGCTTGTTTAGAGAACCTTTTCATGATATGCTAATTTTTTGGGACAGGCATTTTGGGTTTTCATGAGCTGTATGCCATAATCATCAGTATTAAAACAATTAAAGACCTGAAATATTTCAGTTGGTGTGCAATGAATCTGAAATATATGAAAGTTTCATGTTTATCATTACATTATGGAAAATAATGACCTTTATCACAATATGCTAATTTTTTGAGAAGGACCTGTAGGACCATTCTGGAAGAAAACCTGTTTGAGTCTGTAAGAGACCTGAGACTGGGACGGAGATTTATCTTCCAACAAGACAATGATCCAAAACATAAAGCCAAATCTACAATGGAATGGTTCACAAATAAACGTATCCAGGTGTTGGAATGGCCAAGTCAAAGTCCAGACCTGAATCCAATCAAGAATCAGTGGAAAGAACTGAAGACTGCTGTTCACAAATGCTCTCCATCCAACCTCACTGAGCTCAAGCTGTTTCGCAAGGAAGAATGGGCAAGAATTTCAGTCTCTCCATGTGCAAAACTGATAGAGACATATCCCAAGCGACTTGCAACTGTAATTGCAGCAAAAGACAGCGCTACAAAATAGTAACGCAAAGGGGCTGAATAGTATTGCACACCCCACTTGTCAGTTTTTTATTTGTTAAAAACGTTTGACACATCCAATAAATTTCATTCCACTTCACGATTGTGTCCCACTTGTTGATGATTCTTCACAAAAAAAATAAAATTTTATATCTTTATGTTTGAAGCCTGAAATGTGGTAAAAGGTTGAAAAGTTCAAGGGGGCCGAATACTTTCGCAAGGCACTGTAAGCGAAATCTTACTACTTATCTAACTAAAAGTTTTAATTACAACTTTAATATCACACACAAGTTGCCAGAAACAATCTCATCAGCTAACATTTGTCTTATTAAAAAAAAAAAAAAAGACCCCGAATTCCCGGCTTATTGCAGGGCTTTCTCACTTATTAACGTAGATGCAAAAATTTTGGCAAAAGTTCTGATCCTCAGGCTTGAATCTACCTGTCTGGTAAAGCCAGATCAAACTGGATTCATCAAGGAAAAAATTCCTTTCAAAATATTAGGAGGCTTATGACTATAATACACTTTGCCAGTAATAATGTCATACAAGGATTAATGGTGCTCCTGGACTCATTGAAAGCCTTTGATAGAGTTGAATGGTCCTTTCTTTTTGTACTATGGACAAATTCAAAATTGGGACAGGATTTGTTGAGTGGGTAAAATTATTGTATTGATCCCCTAAAGCATCCATAATTGTTAATTCCCAGATTGCCCAGATCCCTTCCTCCTGGAGCGAGGAACTCGACAGGGGTGTCCACTGAGCCCTCTCTTGTCCGCACTGGCTATTGAGCCATTTGCAGAACTTATAAGAACTGAAACCAAGATAAAGGGGATAGAGGTTGGAGATAAAATACATAAAATATCTCTATGTGTGAGAGTTCCACTACCTGCAGCTCCTCCTCCAATTGGCTGCTGATTACCACCAGCTGGCAGCCATCCATCTGACGAGCTCCTGCTACTATTTAAGGCTGCAGTCCAGTGTGACTCACCGCTGGAGCATTGTACCCTATTTGGTATTTATGCTTTTGGCCAGTTAAATTAAGATTATCTGAGA
>NC_056498.1:10890845-10891956 GCF_014905685.2 Nematolebias whitei
GGGCATTTAACAAGAAAATGGCCAGGTCTACCACAGTAAAAACAAAGTTTGGAATCAAAACGTCTCTGTCTTTCCTCTGGGGTTAAATGAGTTCGGCCAATCTGCATTGGCTCTGGTTCGGGCTGAGCAGGAACAATTTTAACCGGACCTTTAGAAGATGAACCGGCAACGGGTGTCTCTTGGTCCTTGTAGTTCGCTGACCCTCTTTTGTAGGCGTAGATCTCACCTGGTGACGTGAACCCGGAAGTGGAGTGATTGTGGGAAGTGTAGTCTCTCTCTCTCTCTTTCGCTCCCGGAAGCGTTCGTCAATCGCGATCGCTAGCTCGATCAGTTCGTCAAAGCCCTCCGGCTCGTCTCTTGTGGCGATCTGATCCTTTAAGGGGTCAGAAAGAGAATTTAGGAATGTACCTTGTAGTGCTGTGTCGGGCCACCCAGTTTGTGCAGCGATGATGCGGAACTCGAGGGCGTATTCCGCCACAGGTCGCCGGCCCTGACGTAACCCCAGGAGTCGTTTTACGGCGTTGGGCTTCTGCAACGGACGGTCAAAAATTCGGCGAAACTCTTTCAACAAGGTATCAAAAGAAACTAAATCCAAATCATGAAATTGAAAAAAGGAATTAATCCACCGAAGCGCTTCACCTCTCAGCTGGTTGGTAAAATAAGTTATCTTTGCAATGTCGGTAGAATATAACTGAGGTGCTCCTTTGAAGGCCAGTTTGATTTGTAGTAAGAATCCTCCACACAGATTAGGGTCTCCGGAGAAATATTCTGATGGTTTCGTGATTACCTGTTGAATTGAGACCGGGTCCTTGGATTCCGCTTGAGGCTCGGACTTAGTAGCAGAAACTGGAGAAGGTGAAGAAGGCAAGAGTCTTTGATTAAGAGTGAAAACCATACCTTCCAGCTCTCTCATGTTGGTCTGTGTTTCCTGCTGTTGTTCTAGAACTTGTTGGAGCAGCTTATTGATGCGTTCCATCTCAGATGAAGAGGTGGCTTGTTCATCTCTGGTCTCGTTCTGGGCCTTGTTTGGCTGGAGCATTTCTGTCAAGACTCGAGGAACCCACATGGAGCGAAACCAGAAAAGACAAGACTTGATTAGAAAAAGTAGTGA
>NC_056498.1:10892056-10893878 GCF_014905685.2 Nematolebias whitei
TCCTTTTCAGGGACACCACCAAGTCATTGGTTCAGGTATGTTGACGACACCTGGGTTAAAATTAAATCTCAGGAAGTCCAACATTTTACTGACCACATCAACTCTGTGGATAAATACATCAAGTTCACACGAGAAGATGAAAAAAATGGCAAATTGGCTTTCTTGGACTGTGAGGTGTACCGCAAACCCACACACACAGACCAGTATTTGCAGTTTGACTCCCATCACCCTTTGGAGCACAAGTTAGGAGTCTTCAGGACTCTGTGTCACAGAACAGACAGCGTCCCCACTAACTCAGGAGCCTGACAGAAGGAGAAATCCCACACAAGACAGGCTCTAGAGCAATTTGGATCCTAACTGGGCCTTCCTAAAAGCAGAGAAGAAACCCAAACAGGACTCCAGTCAGCCATCAGGTGAAAAGGAGGAACCCAGACCCAGACCAGTGGTCATTCCATATGTTGAGGGAGTATCAGAGAAACCGAGACGTTTATTTTCTAAACATAACGTCCCAGTGGCTTTTAAACCCCAAAATACATTACAGCAAAGACTGGTTCATCCCAAAGATCCAGTCCCCCGGCACAAACAGAGTAATGTTTTGTATGCTGTTCAGTGTCAGGAGGGCTGTGATCAGTCTTACATCGGGGAAACAAAACAGCCGCTGGCCAAAAGGATGGCCCAGCACAGAAGATCAACATCATCAGGCCAGGACTCTGCAGTCTACACTCATCTCCAGGCCAGCGGTCACTCTTTCAGGGATGAAGATGTGCACATCCTGGATAGAGAGGAATGATGGTTTGAGAGAGGAGTAAAGGAGGCCATCTTTGTGAAAAGAAACCATCCATCGTTAAACAGGGGTGGAGGCCTACGTGTTCAATTGTCCCCCTCTTACAATGTGATTGCTAGTATCACTCAGCCCTCTGCGAATAGTAAACAGCCATCAGTGTGCTAATGATCCATTGTTAGGCTGATGGTCCTTCTTGAGCATGTGATCAGCTGGTTTTGGTTGTCAGCAGCAAAACTGGTTGATCCACTCTGAGAAGGTGCTATTTAAGAGACTGAGCTGAAAACAGCACCTCAGACTGAGGAAGTCTCTCGGATGAGAGACGAAACGTTTCTACATTTTTTTGTTGCTTTGTTTTGTTTTTTTGAATGTCCAGAGGACCAGATTTAACTTTTTTAGATTTTTCTACCTGGATTATTGAGCATGCATCAGGATATCACTTATAAATAGCACCTTCTCAGAGTGGATCAACCAGTTTGCTGCTGACAACCAAAACCAGCTGCTCACATGGTCAAGAAGGACCATCAGCCTAACAATGGATCATTAGCACATTGATGGCTGTTTACTACTCACAGAGGGCTGAGTGATACTAGCAATCACAGCATTGTAAGAGGGGGACAGTTGAACCCGGAGGCCTCCACCCCTGTTTAATGATGGACGATTTCTTTTCACAAAGATGGCCTCCTTTACTCCTCTCTCAAACCATCGTTCCTCTCTGTCCAGGATGTGAACATCTTCATCTTTGAAAGAGTGACCGCTGGCCTGGAGATGAGTGTAGACCGCAGAGTCCTGGCCTGATGATGTTGATCTTCTGTACTGGGCCATCCTTTTGGCCAGTGGCTGTTTTGTTTCCCCGATGTAAGAATGATCACAGCCCTCCTGACACTGAACAGCATACACCACATTACTCTGTTTGTGCCGGGGGACTGGATCTTTGGGATGAACCAGTCTTTGCCGTAATGTATTTTGGGGTTTAAAAGCCACTGGGACGTTATGTTTAGAAAATAAACGTCTCAGTTTCTCTGATACTCCCTCAACATA
>NC_056498.1:10893978-10897561 GCF_014905685.2 Nematolebias whitei
CTTTGTTTTTACTGTGGTAGACCTGGCCATTTTCTTGTTAAATGCCCGTTTCGGGGAAACGAGAACTTCCGCCAGTAAAGAGAGAGTTACTGGTGGGAACTTCTACACTCTCTCCCACACATCGATTAATGCTTCCTGTTATCATTCAAATAAATCATGATCGCCTCCCTGTGTCAGCCCTTGTTGATTCTGGTGCAGAACAAAATTTAATTAGTCTAGATCTTGTCAGAAAACTATCTTTACCTACCCTCGAGGTTCCTCCAATTTCCATTGCCGGTGTTACGGGCGAGAACTTGGCACAAGTTCTTTGTAAAACTATCAAATTAAGCTTAACGTCTGGAAACCATCATGAGATGACTGATTTTTTTGTGTTTGAGTCTCCACACACTCAGGTCATCTTAGGTTATCCCTGGCTCCAAGAGCACAACCCTCACATTAACTGGAGACAGAAAAGGGTTGAGGGATGGAGCGATTACTGTTTAAAGAACTGTTTACGCTCTGCCATTTCTAACCAACCCTCTGTAGACACTCCTCAGGAGGCTACAGATATTTCTATGGTTCCCCCTGCTTATCACGATCTAGCCCCAGTATTTGACAAACAGCGAGCTTTATCTCTTCCTCCACACCGGCCCTACGATTGTGCGATCAACCTCCTCCCTGGGTCTCCTTTACCTACCAGTCGATTATACAACCTCTCTGGTCCTGAAAGAGAGGCCATGAGAAAATATATTGAAGAGTCCCTCCTCTCTGGCATTATCCGCCCCTCCACTTCCCCTGTAGGAGCGGGATTCTTTTTTGTCTCCAAGAAGGACGGCACCCTTCGCCCTTGTATCGACTATCGGGGCCTCAATAACATCACAATCAAGAATAAGTATCCCCTCCCTCTCATCGAATCCATCCATGAACAATTACAATCTGCAACCATTTTCACTAAGTTGGACCTCAGAAATGCCTACCATCTCGTCCGTATACAGGAGGGTGATGAATGGAAGACCGCATTTAGAACACCACTCGGACATTTCGAGTATTTGGTCATGCCATTCGGTCTGACCAATGCCCCTGCCGTTTTTCAAGCTCTTGTGAATGATGTGCTTCGAGATTTCATTGGTGACTTTGTTTTTGTGTATCTAGATGACATTCTCATCTACTCGAGGGACAAGGAGGAGCACATCAGGAGAGTTAGAACCGTTTTGCAAAGACTACACGAGAACCAACTATTCGTTAAAGGGGAGAAATGTGAGTTCCATGTTTCCTCTGTGTCTTTCCTGGGTTTCATATTCGAAGGAGGATGTTACAGGACAGACCCTGCTAAGATCAAGGCGGTGGTGGAGTGGCCGATTCCCGACTCGAGGAAACAGCTCCAACGTTTCCTTGGGTTTGCCAACTTTTACAGGCGATTCATTAGGGACTACAGTCGAATCGCTTCTCCACTCTCTCAATTAACATCCACCAAGGTAACTTTCAAATGGAACCCTGAGGCTGACGCCGCCTTTAATAAACTGAAATCATTATTCGCCTCTACACCAGTTTTAAGTCATCCAGATCCCAAGCGCCAATTCATCCTTGAAGTAGATGCTTCAGACTCTGGAGTGGGGGCTATACTCTCTCAACGTTCTCCGGAGGATAATAAGGTACACCCATGTGCATTTTTCACTAAACGTTTATTCCCTGCAGAGAGGAACTATGATGTGGGCAATCGAGAGTTATTGGCAGTCAAGTTGGCATTAGAAGAGTGGCGTCACTGGTTGGAAGGCACGGTAACTCCCTTTCTAATATGGACTGATCACAAGAACCTCACATATCTCAGGGATGCCAAGAGGTTAACCCCTAGACAAGCACGTTGGTCTTTGTTCTTCAACCGTTTTAACTACATCTTGACCTTCAGGCCCGGTTCTAAGAACGTTAAACCAGACGCTCTTTCTTGACAGTTCTCTCCCCCAGACTGTACAGAGACTGAAGAAAGCATCCTTCCCCCAGTCTGTGTGGTGGGGACCCTCTCATGGGACATCGAGAGGGAGATACAGGAGGCTCAACGTAATGACCCTGATCCTGGCACCGGACCCCCTAAGACCCTCTTCGTCCCCTCTAGCATGAGAGCCAAGGTACTGCACTGGATACACACTCACAAGTTTTCCTGTCATCCTGGTTCGTCTCGTATGCTCTCTCTCACAAGGAGTCATTTCTGGTGGCCCACCCTCACCGCCGATGTGAAGGAGTTTGTAGCCGCCTGTCCCACCTGTGCTCGCAATAAGTCTAGTAATCAACCACCGGCTGGTTTGCTGCAGCCTCTGCCTATTCCTAGTCGTCCTTGGTCGCACATCTCTGTGGACTTTGTCACGGGTCTACCTCCCGGTGAAGGTAACACCGCCATCTTGACCATTGTTGACAGGTTCTCGAAAGCGGCTCATTTTGTTCCCCTGCCTAAGCTCCCATCTGCGTTCGACACCGCCCAACTCCTTATCCAGCATGTCTTCCGGATTCATGGGATTCCCTCCGATGTGGTCTCGGACCGTGGTCCTCAATTCGTCTCCCAAGTCTGGCAGGCTTTCTGCAAAACATTAGGGGCCACCTCCAGTCTCACCTCGGGCCACCATCCGCAATCCAATGGCCAGGCTGAGCGCTGTAATCAAGACCTTGAGACCACTCTCCGTTGTGTCGCCGAGAAGAATCCCTCAGCCTGGAGCCAGCAACTAGTATGGGTGGAGTATGCTCACAACTCCCACAAGTCATCTGCCACAGGTATGTCCCCTTTTGAGGCCTCCCTTGGCTATATCCCTCCCTTGTTCCCCAGCCAGGAGACCGACATCTCTGTCCCGTCGGTACTACGCCATTTTCGCCGATGTCGACGTGTCTGGCGACAGGCTAAAACTGCCCTGACTCGAGCCTCTGCTCAAACTAAGCGATTTGCTGATCGCCACCGTACACCAGCTCCTTCGTACCAGGTGGGCCAGGAGGTATGGCTCTCCACTAAGGATATCCATCTCAAGGACACACCCAGGAAGATGGCGCCCCGGTTCATTGGCCCTTTTCCCATCGTTGCCATCATAAATCCCTCTGCTATACGTCTTCGTCTCCCTCGTTCTATGAAGGTCCATCCCACCTTTCACGTCTCCCAGGTTAAGCCGGTGGCCGTCAGTCCTTTGTGCCCTCCTGCCGACCTCCCTCCACCCGCCCGACTAATCGACAATCATCCTGCTTTTAGTGTCCGAACCATCCTCGACGTACGACGCCGAGGACGTGGGTTCCAGTATCTGGTTGACTGGGAGGGTTACGGTCCTGAAGAACGATCATGGATCCCTCGGTCTTTTATCCTGGACCCCAGCCTCATTACGACTTTCTTCCGTAACCACCCCGAGAAGCGTCTCCGGTCGCCTGGGGGCGATCCTTGAGGGGGGGTACTGTGAGAGTTCCACTACCTGCAGCTCCTCCTCCAATTGGCTGCTGATTACCACCAGCTGGCAGCCATCCATCTGACGAGCTCCTGCTACTATTTAAGGCTGCAGTCCAGTGTGACTCACCGCTGGAGCATTGTACCATATTTGGTATTTATGCTTTTGGCCAGTTAAATTAAGATTATCTGAGA
>NC_056498.1:10897661-10914231 GCF_014905685.2 Nematolebias whitei
ATGTGTCTACATGCTGCAAGGAAGGCCATCCTCAAGTTCTGGATGTCACAGGAAACCACACATTGAGTGACTGGTGTAAGGAACTCCAGAGAATACTCCCACTGGAAAAACTGACCTGTACCCTACGGGATAACAGCGAGGGATTTGTTAAGATATGGAAACCACTCTTGGACAGACTAGATCCCAGCACAGGCCTCAACTTTACAATTACATAGGGGATGACATGGTGCCTCATTTAGTTTTTTTATTTTTACTTTTATTTATTTTTTCTGTTGGTCTTTTTGGTTATTGTAGAACCTGCTGCATGTCAACCTGTTCTATTGAAATTGTTCATGTTGTGAGGGGAAAAAAAGTAGAAAAGTCAGGGTTTCTCTATATATGCTATAACTAATAAATGTGTATGTATTTGCTATGAGAACCTCAATAAATAGATCTTATAAAAATGTCAGGTAAATCTGATCATATCTGAAATACCTTCCTGTGAACCCATAAGATGGACTGTTTGAGTTTAAACAGATCCACTGTACCACTCTCTACCACTTGGTGCTAGGATCGAACTAAACTCTCATGGTTATAAATTTATGAGGATAACAGAGAGGAGTCGCTGTCCTTCTTCAAAGGAATTTCCTTCGCAGTAAACATCCACGGTCCCAGGACCCAGTTGCAAATGGAGGGGCTTAGTCCTAGTAAGAGTAGTTTGTCCATCAGGGTTTGGGGGATCATGGTAATGAAGGCAGACGTGAAGTCCATAAAGAGCACACAGACGTAGGAGTCCTTCTGTTCCAGGTGGGTGAGATCAGTGTGGACCAGAGCCGTATAGAGATAAATTTGCAACACTCCCATAGACTTTTATAGAAAGAATGGAATGTGGAAGTCACGTGGGTCATGCAGCCGCAAATAGTTCCAAACAGCAGCGGTTCCAGCATTGAACGTAGTTCATTCTCAGTATTTCGGACGTGTTTTCTCTGGTAAGTTAATGAAATACAACACTTTTTTTGCCATTATGAAGTGTTAGCTGATTGTTCTGTACCACAATTTATCAACATTAATACTTCATGTCACCAGTGGCTCAATGAGACTACCTGTATAAATAAAGGCTAAATGAAAAAAAGTTTTAGTTAATTAAACATGTTAACTTGTTAGTTGTGTTTTAACTGCAGCTAGCTCATTGCCAATATGACAGGTTTAAACGGGTCTATTCATCAATCTATCTAATTCAGCATTTTAAAATATC
The DNA here is from genome assembly GCF_014905685.2 of Nematolebias whitei. Classification (NCBI taxonomy): domain Eukaryota; kingdom Metazoa; phylum Chordata; class Actinopteri; order Cyprinodontiformes; family Rivulidae; genus Nematolebias; species Nematolebias whitei. The sequence goes on from NC_056498.1 coordinate 10,898,896, forward strand.
CCTTGCAGCTTAAATTTTGAACGTTGATAATTTTCTAAGTTTAGTGGCAATTCCAGTTACTGAACTATCTCAACTAAAAAATATTTAGCCTTTTTTCTGCAAGATTGCCGTGGTTAATTTAGTTCAAGTTATAGATCCTTCTTAAAAGACACAGTATAAATAGGGATATCATCATTAAAGAAAAACGTGATAGTGGACTTGAGTACCAGTAATTTTTAAAAATGTTTTCCAGGTGAACGACTTCAGTGAACTGCTGAAGGAGTAGGATACCATGCTCTCCTTCCAGAGTGTCATCATTTTGCTTAATTGAACTTGTCAGTAAGTCAGGCTCATTCCCAGTGAGAATTGGACTCCGCCAAGGTTGTCCTTTGTCACCGATTCTGTTAATAACTTTTATGGACAGAATTTCTAGGTGCAGCCAAGGTGTTGAGGGGATCCATTTTGGTGGCCTTAGGATTACTTCTCAGTTTTTTGCAGATGATATGGTCCTATTGGCTTCATCAAGTCGTGATCTACAGCTTTTGCTGGAGCGGTTTGCAGCCGAGTGTGACACGGCCGGGATGAGGATCAGTTCCTCCAAGTCTGAGACCATGGTCTTGAGTCGGAAAAGGGTAGAGTGCCCTCTCCAGGTCGGGGAGGAGGTCCTGCCCCAGGTGGAGGAGTTCAAGTATCTCGGTGTCTTGTTCACAAATGAGGGAAAAATGGAGCATGAGATGGATAGGCGGATAGGTGCAGCGTCGGCAGTGAAGCAGGCGCTGTACCGGTCTGTTGTGGTGAAGAGAGAGCTGAGTCAAAAGGCGAAGCTCTCAATTTACCGGTCTATCTACGTTCCTACCCTCATCTATGGTCATGAGCTATGGGTTGTGACCGAAAGAACGAGATCACGGATACAGGCGACTGAAATGAGTTTTCTCCGCAGGGTGTCTGGGTTGTCCCTTAGAGATAGGGTGAGAAGCTCGGTCATCCGGGAGGGACTCAGAGTAGAGCTGCTACTTCTCCACATTGAGAGGAGCCAGTTGAGGTGGCTCTGACATCTGGTTAGGATGCCTCCCGGATGCCTCCCTGGTGAGGTATTCTGGACATGTCCCACCGGGAGGAGACCCAGAGGAAGACCCAGGACACGCTGGAGGGACTATGTTTCTCGGCTGGCCTGGGAACGCCTTGGGATTTCCCTGGAGGAGCTGGCTCAAGTGGCTGGGGAGAGGGAAGTCTGGGCCTCCCTACTTAAGCTGCTACTCCCATGACCTGACCCCGGATAAGCGGAAGAAAATGGATGGATGGATGGATGAACTTGAGCATCCATCACAGATGTTGGAATGTTTGATAACTTTATTTACTACGTATCCTGTAAGATGGTACAGAATGCAGGTTTTGCTGTTGGTGAAATCAGGAGTACCTATGTTTCCAATCAGCTATTCCACACTCAGGCCAGGACTGAAATGTCTCCGTAATGTCCAGGAACTCTGCCAGATAACTATCATCCTCCTGATAGCTTCCAGATTTGACTGTCGTAGAAATTGCCCACCTGAGATTGATCTCAGTGCCTTTTGAATACAAGGACGACCAGAGACGAATCCAGAGTCCTGAAATGATGACAAGATGTTTATTCAGTTGGGTTCCTCTGAAAAGTCCATGGAAATTCCTCAGAAGGAGGGGAGGTAGGGGTTGAGCATCAGGTTTACAAAATTTTCCAAGCAAGTTGAGATAAGATGGCCTGTCAAGGCCAATCAAGGAGCCAAATTCAGATAAAAACTATTGTTTTGGGGACAGGCAGAACTTTAATGACATCTACCTTGAGTCTGTGTCGGTCCACTCGCTTCCACAATGTCCAAAATGACCATACCAATGGAACGTGCCTGAGAATAATCTCTGAGATCTGATCCATTCTGCCAAAAGTCTGGGTGCTCGAGGCACAAACCAATCAATCATATAAGGCAGGCAGCCTGACCAGGTCCAGATTTGCTGCCGACGACTTACTTGTTTGTTGATAGACCAGGAACCAGCTGAATCCAAAAAGCAGAAACCAGTTATCATAAATCTAATTATAAATGTGTCCTTAAAATCCACAAATGACAGCAGAGATAGACATGCCATCAAGTCTTCAAAGTCAATGAGATATCCAGCTGCGTGCATGCCAACAGGGCAAATCAGATCGCCTAAAGCCTGTCTTCTCTTTAAATAAATATCAAGGGACCAACTGACCAAATCCAAGTCCATAGTTATGATTTGGAAGATTTGTAGTAGAGAGGCTTTAAAGCACTTTCACAGACAGGACAGAGCAAAAGCAAAGCGGAGAGGGAGAGGAGGAGACGTCCGCCCTTGAGAAGAGCAAGTGTTGAATGAAGAATAGCTTTATAATAGGTGTTACTCTGTTTTTTAAAGTGTGTAACGTTATAAAACACTGTTAACATGGCTGTGTTGATCATTGTATTGCAGAGACATTTTTTTCTAACAAATATGTGTTTGCAGTCTCATTTCCCTCTAAAATTTAATGATAAATGTCCCTGCCATGTCTAAAAATACTTTGATAAAATACATAGTCAGTGAAATAATCAGTAATCTGTTAAGTAATCAGTTCGTCAGTGCTCAATAATTACAGAAAGTTGCCGGGCAAAGTAAGAAAAGTTGATTTTTGTGTTATGTCGTGCCAGTAGCCTCTCAAACTGACTGACAGTGATGAGCTGTTTGGAACTATTGAGAACTGCATGAACCATGTGACCACATAGCAGCTAGTTAAGAGTGTCACAACTCTCTCTCTATGGCACTGGTGTGGATCACAGAGGAGATGGCATCCTCTGTTGAATGATTCTGATGGTATGTGTACTGGTGAGGGTCCTCATTGATGTTGATGTTTGTTTTGATGTGGGTCATGACCAGTTTTTCTAAGCATTTAGCGACTATCGGGGTGAGGGCCACTGGCCGGTAGTCATTCAGACCAGTCACTGTAGAGCTCTTTGGGACTGGGATGATGGTGGCGGTCTTCAGGCAGGTGGGAACTGTTGCCAGGGTAAGTGAGGAGTAAAGGTCCATACACACCAGCCCTGTTTAGTCCGCTTTAATCGAACTCTAGCCCGTTTTCCTAGGAAGTCCGGTTAGTTTGGGGAGGTGTGAACGCGCCATCGAACTCTGTCACGGAACAAAAAGGCGAACTCTGGCCCGGGCTAAAACCTAGGTCTCGGTCCAGTAGAAGAAAACTCCAGCGCGGTTCGAGTACAGTGTGAATGCAAGCAGACTGGGCCCCGCTCCACAAGCAAGAAGTGGACTACAGTGCAGGGCAAACAAACATACATTTTTCTTACCTCATATGGAGCAGTAAACTATACATTCTTTTTTTCATCATTCTCTGTCAGCGAGGTTACCAAACTGTTAAAATAAATGGACACTAGAAAATTTGCAGGCCCTGAAAACCTCGCTCCTTACTTTTTAAGTCTAGCTGCACAAATTATAGCAGAACAGTGTCGTACATTTTCAATATGTCAATACAACATAATATTATCTCAGATGTTTGGAAAACAGCTTTTGTACTGCCATTATTGAAGGGAGGAGACCCCAGTGTTTTGAACAATTATCTACCATTCTCCAAACTCTTTATTTTAGCTAAGGTTTTAGAAAAACTGATAAATACTCAGGTCAAGAAGTATTTGGACTCTTAATATTTTATCTTCTTTCCAATTTGGCTTCAGGAAACAACATAGCATAATGACTACTTTGATAAAGGTTTTTAATGATGTTGTTGAAGTTTTGGACGCTAAGGATAACTGTGCTGCACTTTACTTAGACCTATCCAAAGACTTTGATACTGTAGATCATGACATCGTATGCCATAAGCTCTCAGATATTGGCTTCTCGGATCACACTGTTGGCTGTGGCAGCCATCTTGAATTGGGTTGGTTGGCTCCAAAAGCTAATGAGTAGCAAATGGACATCCAGTAGATACTTCCTGAAGATTTCATTAAAATATGTGCTCTGACTTAGAAAATATTGTGTTAAGAGACAGAACTGACGCTAAATAATTTGTGGCAAATATTCAACCAAAGATTGAGTGTGATTATTTAGTGCTCAGAATATGTGTTGTGGATTAGCTACAACTACACTAAACCTTTGGTCACTATCTGTAAAATTAACTGTAAATTTACTAACAAACAAAAATAGTATTGCCCGCCACTGAAAGGCAAATGGAGGCCATAAAAATAGATTTTCATAGTTGTAGAGCAAGTCAAATAAAGAAAACATCAATTTATCAATGCTTTATTTTATAATTTGCACACCAGGAGAAAAATCAACACCCAATGATTCATAAGTTAGATTTAACTGATTTGCTGGAGAGTGACATATTTCTTCCACTTTCAGCTCATTTAGAGACTCATTTTCACCAAGGAAAGCTCCTAAGAATGGAAAATTGCACATTTGTGTACATTGTACCACAATCCTGAAAGCCTTTAAAACAAACTGAAGAAGCTGATCAGAGCCTCCTCCTCCTCATTCTCCTTCTCCAGTTTGGCACCGTTACAGAAAGGCGGTGGGGTGAAATGCTGAGGGTCTGCGATCCCAACGATGTTGTTGAAGAAGCTAAAAAAAAAATGAAAGAAAAGATGAACAGCTAGCAAAACCAGAGATGATGGAAAATTTACCAATTGTGAAATATGCAGCTTCTTCCTGGTAAGTTTAGATGTATTCTTCTGCTTTCACTAAAATTTTCAACCTTTAACCTGTTCTGCTGTGGGTGAGTTTTATTTTGGAGACTTACACTGCATAACAAAGTATGTCAACATCAGGGAGAAGTTTACGTCTTAATCACAAGATAGATTACATATTCTTTCACTTTAATGACTTTAATGACTGGGATAAATCGACCCCCCTCTGTGATAAATTCAAGGAATGTTGCCTATCTCTCAATCTAACCCAACTGATCGACTCTCCGACTAGACTAAACAAAAACCGTCCTGAAAAGTTCTCCATCTTAGACCTGTTTCTAACAAATATGCCTTACAAATTCCCTGCTTCAGGTGTGTTCGCTAACATTTTGAGTGATCATTGTGTGACAGTGACTCTCAGAGATATTAAACTTCCACCTTCTAAGCCCAGATTAATCAAAAAAAGGAATCTGAATCATTTTTGTGAATAGTCATTCCTCTGGGATCTGTCTCACTTGGACTGACATCGTATTCTATTAATAGATGACGTGAACTCCGCTTGGAACTATTTTCATAATAGTTTCATTTATTTTGTGAACAAACATGCTCCTTTTTGTCAGTTCAGAATAAAGGTACGAGACAGCCCCTGGTTTACTCCAGAGTTAGCTGACCTCCTGCACAGGAGAGATAATCTTTGGGCTGCAGCGAGAAAGTCTGACTCAGACACTGATTGAGTTTTCGACAGATGAGGAATAAATGCACAACTGCTGTCAAAGCAGCAAAATGTAACTATTTTTTTTTATCTCAGACCTCCAAAAATCTAAATGACCCTAACAGATTCTGGAAAACCATCAAATCTCTTTCAGGCACCCCCCAATCATCTGACCTCACATCACAACTTCTAGTTAACTCTGTTTCTGTGTCAAATAAGCTCGAGATCATGAACTGTTTCAACAAACATTTTGTTGCTTCTAGTTCTTTATTTGACACAGTTACTAATGGAAAATCAGCCACTTCACTTAATAACCAAACTTCTACAAATCAAATCCCTCCTACAAGTCAATCCTCAGTTAATCACACCTTCTCTTTTTCTCCATTCTCAGTCAGTGAGGTTAATAAACTGTTAAAAGATCTTGATCCTAAAAAATCTGCAGGTCCAGATGAACTTCCACCTTATTTCTTAAGGCTGGCTGCTCATATTATCACAGTCCCCGTGACCCACATCTTCAATTTCTCCATAAGCCAAAACTCCATTCCAAGTGCTTGAAAAACAGCCTTTGTTCTTCCTTTACTGAAGGGAGGTGACCCCACTTCACTGAACAACTATCGACCAATCTCTAAACTCTGCATTTTAGCCAAGGTTCTAGAAATAAACTCATAAACTCTCAGAAATTGGTTTCTCTGAACACACCATTGGTTGGTTCTCTAACTACCTCTCAGACCAGAGGCAATGTGTTCAACATAATGGTACTTGCTCCAGTTATTTAACAGTCAACAATGGTGTACCACAAGGCTCAGTCTTAGGACCCACCCTCTTTACAATCTACATACATTATGTAGGTAAATACATCCCTAATGCATCCATACATTTATGTGCTGATGACAGTTGTTTATTGTCAAACTTAAACAGTTGATAAGGCTTTCCAGCTTTTGAAATCTGCATTCAACACCATCCAGACAGATTTGTTCCGCCTCAAACTTGTCCTAAATGCCAACAAAACCAAAGGGATGCTTTTTTCCCAAAAAGGAAGTTGGTCCCAGCAGTTCTTCTTCTGATCTCATCCTCAAATGGTGTCCCCATTGAGTTTGTTGATTCCTATAAATATTTGGGTAACTTGGTCGACTCGCATCTCTCTTTTAAGCTACATGTGGAAAACTTGGTAAAGAAAGTGAAAGTTAAACTGGGTTTCTTTTTCAGAAACAGATCCTGTCTAACCCTGAATGCTAGGAAACACCTTGTATCTGTGACTTTCCTTCCCTTCATTGATTACGGTGACATTATTTACATGAACGCTCCTACAAGAACCCTGCAGATGTTGGATGCTGTCTATCACGGTGCACTAAGATTCATAACGTACCCACCACTGCACCCTGTATTCACTGGTTAACTGGACATCATTAACTTCATGCAGACTCTCTCACTGGTACATTTTCATCTTTAAATCACTTCTTGGTCTGCTGCCTTCATACATATCCTCCTTCATGTCTCTGCGTGAGTGCAGCTACAGCATGCGCTCTCAGGTCGTTATTACCTGCAGTGTTCCCTCAGTGCGAACTGAACTAGGCAAAAGGGCCTTCTCCTACTCCGCTCCTGTTTCCTGGAATATCTTACAAAAAGATCAGAAGCTCTCGACTTTGACTTCTAAGTGGCTTTAAGAATCTGTTGGACACCTGGCAGGGACCAATGCAGACATGTTCCTGTTTTTAGTTTACAACATTCGCCTTAGAATCTAGCTGTTTTTTGTTACTTTTCTTTTCTTTTTTTAGCCATCCTATTTGTTAAAAATAAATAAAATAAAATTGTATGACTTTTTGTAACTGTCTATTGTTGTCGCTGTTGTTCATTGTTTTCATCATTCTTTGTTGAAATCAGGTCTCTCTTGTAAATGAGTCCTCGAGGCTCAATGGGATTTACTAAATAAAGGTCTAAATAAAGGTTGAATGAATGAATGAAAAATGACTTAAACTGACCCAATAAAAGGATACTTTATTTTAATCTGAAGGGTTTATGTATCAGGGCATAGTAATAAAATACTTTTTTACAAAGTCCTAAATAAAATAAATACAACTACACATGATATATTACACCAGCCCCTGAATTAATTTAGATTATCGTGTTTTCCAGCATATAATTTGCAGTTTTTTTGCATAATTGACATGCCCTGCGACTTATAGGCCGAAGCGACGTATTTATGGATTTTTCCCCCCATACTTATAAACACATTTTTGCCTGCGATATGACCGTTTTCATTCATTCTGAAAAAAAAAAAAAAAAAAAAAGAGCAGTACCACTTTCAGCCACTTGATGGGAGAAGAGTACTAAAAATTGAACAGTACCATTTTCAGCCATTAGATGGCAGCAGAGTAGTAGTAGCAGTAAGGCATGTCGTTGTAACATGTAATATAGATAGAGCCAAAAACAACTGGACTTTATTTATTATACTTTATACTCTATTGTTTTTTTCTTGAACTTTTTTGAGTTTACCATGTCCTGGATGACTGAGAATCTTCACCAGCTATTAATGACAAAATCGGTCTGCCATGCAACCCCACTTTAGTTCTGCTCGGTGCTTGGAAGAAGTTAAACCAGCTGCACCGCCCCGGCGAAATACAGCCAATTTGACCATTAAAGCGCATTTATTAAGCAAATGTTCAATTGAGGCACACCTTTGCTATAATTTTGAGCAAACAATTATTTTAGGTGCTTTTCTTGTTAAATTTCGAAGAAACAAGAAGCTTTCCTTCTTCCTAATTTCCTACCTCTGCACTCTCCCAGACAACCGAGGCAGCAAAACTATTTTAGAAATGCAGCTGATGTGATCATTAAAGTGCATTTTTTAAGGAATAGTTAAACTGAGACACACCTTTGCTATAATTTTGAACAAACAAATAATTGTTTTTAGGTGGCTATACTTCCGCGTATCGGCTTTTGAAATGCAACTGATTTGACCATCAAAGTGCATTTATTAAGCAAACGTTAGACTGAAACACACATTTACTATAATTTTGAGCAAACAAAAAATTGTTTTTAGGTGTTTTATCTTGTTAAATTTTAAAGAAATGCGAAGGCTCATCCCTCTGCACATGCCCGCCGCTTCCGCAAATCGGCTTTTGAAATACAGCTGATTTAACCATGAAAGTACATTTATTAAGCAAAAGGTAGACTGAGACATACCTTTACTATAATTTTGAGCAAACAAATACAGCGGTGTCGCATAATAGATGTGACGTATACGGGGAAGCAACATATTTATGGATTTTTCCACTTTATTAGACAAATATGGACTGATGCAACTTATAGGACGGTGCGACGTGTCCGCCAGAAAATACGGTACATTTCCCCCTCCCCCTCCTCCCCCTTCTCTACAATGGTGATGGGTAAATTCCTGAATTAATTTGGATTACCGGTACATTTTTCCCCCTCCCCCTCCTATAAAATGACAATGGGTAAATTCTTCAGCAGCTTGTTGTTGCTGATAATTATGTGGCAGTACGGGCTTATTCGTCCACCTTTTTTCCCACCTGCTGCTGTCCAGCTTTGAATCAGCTGTGCCAACATCTCCACCCCTCTCTGCAATGACATGGTGTGCAGCTGTACCGCTGTACTGATTCATCTGGGCTACACCAACCGGGTTAAAACTGGGCCCAAGGTGAACCAATCCTACTGGCTTGTGAGCTCCAATGCCCTGCGGTTCAGTGCTCCTTTTGTCCCCTTATATGCATCATTTTAGAACAGACCATCCATTATGGACATTCTGGATGGTCAAACCATGTTGGTGCATCTGAACTTGTTTGTCCATGCCAAATTCACTGCTACCTGGTTCTAAATAACCACATTTTTATAAGCACATATCATCATAACATGTCTATGAGGACCAATATCATAAACTTCAACAATTATACTACTGCCACAAAGAACTCTCAGAAATGTCAGATTGTAATGCTTTTATTTCTGGCTGGTATTCAACCCAATCCTGGTCCATTCACCTCATGTACTACTACATCAGATCTTAAAAACATGTCAGGTTTACACATTGTGCATATTAAAGCTTGTAACCGCCTTCCTTAAATAGATAATAATAAAGTGCTATTGGTTGTCATCATTGTATATTCCCATACAAAGATAAAACTGGCTCTCTGCATTTAACCCATCGCACCTGGGATACACCCATGTGGAGCAGTGGGCAACTATGCAAGCGCCTGTGGAGCAATTCTGGATTAGGTGTCCTGCTCAGAGACACCATGGGATGTGCAACAACCGGGGATTGAACCCAGGACCTTCGGGTCCCGAGTCGGCTGCCCTGCCCCTACACTATCTCGGTGTACCCTAGTGAGATACGGTGAGGATTTGGGCTTCTTCTACTGGTGCTGATATTATTGTTATTTCTGAGTCTTGGTTAACTAAATCCAGGCAGCACGGTGGCGCAACTGGTAGAGCTGCTGCCTTTCAGTGAGCAGGTCCCTGGTTCAAATCCCGGACCAGGGGGCCTTTCTGGGTGGAGTTTGCATGTTCACTCTGTGCATGTGTGGGTTTTCTCCAGGTACTCCGATTTCTTCCCACAAACCAAAAACATGCATGTTAGGCTGATTGGTAACTCTAAATTGTCCCTAGGTGTGAGTGACAGAGTGAATGGTTGTTTGTCTCGTTTGTCTCTATGTGGCCCTGTGATAGACTGCAGACCTGTCCATGGTGTACCCCGCCCCTCGCACAGTAATTGTTGGACATGGGCACCGGCGACTCCCATGACCCAAAATGGAATAAGCGGGTAAAGAAAATGGATGGATGGTTCAGATCGTCCCAGAAAAGGAGGAGGTGTAAAAATATACATCAGATCTAACAAAACTGGTATTTACAAAATCAGTGCCTAAACAATTTGAAATCTTGACCTTACACATTGAATTGTCTGCTGGACAATTATTATTTGTTGTTGGCTGCTATAGACCTCCTACCGCCACATCTGAAAGCCTGTTGACTTTAATGAAGCTCTTATCTAATTTGCATCCCAATGAAATGGTTCTGGTAGATTTTAATTTAGATTGGCTCTCTCATGTGTCTGAGGAATTTTAAAGAATTTTGTTTGTCTTCAAATTCTAGTTCAATTCAATTCAGTTTATTTTTATAGTGCCATATCACAACAAAGTTGTCTCAGGGCACTTTACAGGAACGTTCACATACATAGAAAGGCCAGTTTGTAAGGTTCTCTATCTAAAGAAGCCAGCAGACTCATTGAATCTTCACTTCATCACAGTCTCCTATCCTGAGCAAGCATACTGGCAAAAGTGGAAAGGAAAAAATTTATTTTAAAAGGAAGAAACCTCCAGCAGAACCAGGCTCAAGCGGCCATCTGCTTTGACCGGCAGGGTTAGTCAAATAATTGATAGTCTCACTTGGCCTAAACCAAAGTGCCCTGCCATATCATCTCTCCTGGATCTTATCATCACATAAATACACTGGGTTTGGTGTTTTTACAAATGATCTAAGTGACCATTGTGTAATTGCTACTATTAGAAATACAAAAATGCCTTGTTTAAAACCTAGAACAATTCTAAAACGAAATAAGAAATATTTTTGTGAACAAACATTTATTTGGGATCTGTTCTACTTTGACTGGCATTGCATATCATTAAATGATGATGTGAACCTTGCTTGGAACTACAAAGTATTTTTATAATAGTTTCATTCATTTTGTAAATAAACACGCTCCACTTCGCGAGCTCAGAGTAAAGGGTTGGGATAGCCCCTGGTTTACTTCTGAGTTAGCTGACCTCTTGCACAGGAGGGACCAGCTTTGGGAAACAGCAAGACAGACTTGTTTGGACACCCATTGGTTGCATTTTTGTCAGTTACGGAATTGCTGTACAGCTTCCATTAAAGCAGAAAAATGAAAATACCATTTATCTCAGACCACCAAAAATCTAAAAGATCCTAAGAGCTTCTGGAAAACTATTAAATCTTTTGATGGCAGCATTCTGACCTGCCACCACAATTATTTGTTGACTCTGCTCCTGTGTCAGATAAGCACAATATTATTTCAACAAACATTTTGTAGCCTCCAGTTCCTTGTTTAATACAGTTTCTAAAGGTAAATCATCTACTCCACCAAAAAGTCAAACCTCAATAAACTATACATTTTCTTTTTCACCGTTCTCTGTAAGTGAGATTACCAAACTTTTAAAAGATCTGGATACTAGAAAATCTGAAGGCCCTGACAACCTCCCTCCTTACTTTTAAGTCTAGCTGCACAAATTATAGCAGAACCATGTCATATATTTTCAATCTGTCTATACAACACAATAGTGTCCCAGATGCTTGGAAAACAGCTTTTGTGCTGCCATTATTGAAAGGAGGAGACCCCAGTATTTTGAACAATTATCGACCAATCTCCAAATTCTGTATTTTAGTTAAAGTTTTAGAAAAATTGATAAATAGTCAAGTCAAGAAGTATTTGGACTTTTAATATTTTATCTTCTCTAAAAATCTGGTTAAACTACATAGCAAAATGACTGCTTCCCTAAAGGTTTTCAATGATGTTGTTGAAGCTTTGGAGTTAGTAGATTCTTACAAATACTTGGGAATTTTGGTCAATGCACATCTCTCTTTTAAACCACATATCGAAAACTTGATAAAGAAACAGAAATTAAAACGGTTTCTTTTTCAGAAATAGATCTTGCTTAACTCTGAATGCCAGAAAACACCTTGTAAACCCTACCTTCCTACCGGCCATTGATTATGGTGACATTATTTACATGAATGCCCCCGCCAGCTCCTTGCAGATGTTGGATGCTGTCTACCATGGCGCGCTAAGATTCATAACTGGTTGTAATTACCGTACCCATCACTGCACTCTGTACTCCTTGGTCAGTTGGTCATCATTATCTACACATATGCTCTCAAACTGGTTCATTTTCATCTATAAATCCTTCCTCGGTCTGCTACCTTCTTATGTCTCCTCCCACATGTCATGCTGTCAGTGCAATTACAACATGCACTTTCAGGCCATCATTACCTGCAGCGTTCCCTCAGTGCGGACTGAACTGGGCAAAAAAGCCTTTTCCTACTCAGTTCCTGCAACCTGGAACACCTTGCAACAAGAACTGAAGTTGTCCACCTTGATTTTTTTAAGGAGTTTCAAACATTTGATAATGTCAATAGAAAAATCTAAGCAAATGTGTTTTTATTTGAGTATTTCATCCTGTTTTACGGCACCCTGATTTATTGTTTTGTACACTACTCTTATTTCTGCATTTTTACTGTAGTTTATTGTTGTCATTGTCTACGGTTTTGTTGTCTGTACTTTATATGTTCTGTCTGGAACAGGTCCCTCTTGTAAATGAGTTCCTGTGGTTCAATAAAGCTAGCCTGTAAAAATAAAGGTTGAATTAAAAAAAAGCATGTCAAACTCAAAGCCTGAGGACCAATTATGTTACTTGTTAATATCTTGTCTGGTTCCCAAGGTAAAATATTAAACATTAAATATTTTTATTGCTTCTGTAGTTTGAATTTTTCCATAATCTTTTATTTTGTTGCTGACAACCTGTCTGTGAATGTCGAATAAGACCAATGAAACTCTTGAGGAACCTGAAGAAGTCTTTCGGATGAAAGACGAAACATTTCTACATTTTTTTGTTGTTTTGCTTTGTTTTGTTTTTTTGAATGTCCAGAGGACCAGACTTAAATTTTTAGATTTTTCTACCTGGATTATTGAGCATGCATCAGGATATCTTGAGGGACCTGCAACCAAGATGTCGGGTATCTGACTGGAGTTCATGTATTGACTTGAATTGGCCCTTGGTATGAAATAACTTTTCAAATTTAAGTTAAGTTATAAAAAGATATACGTTTAAGTTATAAGTTTAAGTTATTTTTTTCATTCAACATTTATTTATAGAGGTTAGTCCCATTGAGCTTAAATAAGTTTTCAATTTTGGTCTCCTCATTATTACACTATTGTTTTTTGTCTGAGACAATCTCAGCCCAAACACTGAGGTACTTTATAAAGTATGAAGTTCACTCTTACTGCTTCCTTACAAAGTTAAGAGTAACTGAGCATCAGTAAGTGTGAGCTCCTACAGAGAATAAGGTTTGTTGATCCTCTGCAGCATTCTGGTGTCTCGATGCAATGTCAAGACAGAAAGACATAAGCAATGACCTTAGATAAACAGCTGTCCATCAATCAGGGAAGGATTAAAAGTAGTGATGGTCAAAGGAAGCTGTTCTTAAGGACTGAAGCTTGCTTAGAAAAAGTTTCTACTCTAAGCTTTTCAATACTGTCTTCTTTAGTGCCATCCTGTGGCCAAAGGTATAAAGAGCATCTTGACATGAACCGCTTCCTTGTGGATGACCAACTGAAAGAGTTGACAGCTTTTGTTTAATATCCTGAGACACTTCTCTCTGATATTGGACTGCCATTGAGGTGCTTTTGTTGAAGAAAAGTATTCTCTCTGCTTATACAAAAGGAGCCACGTTCGACAACAGGAGATTTTTAACCATTTTTTAACTTAGGACATATTTTATGAACATTGTTTTTTTTTTTGCTGGTGAAAGAATAAAGTTAGTTACTTGATGAATAAATATGTTAAAACATGGAGCATGTCATGATGCCCCTTTACTTGTGACTTCTTGACAATAGTAAACATATTTTTTCATATTTTTTCAAATTCAATCACATCTAATTCCCAACACAGTTTGGAGTGAAGTGTTTGCGGCAGATTTTCTGCATCTATGACTTTTTGTATTGAACCAGTTTGTGTCTTGCTGCTGCTCAATAATCCAATAGATAAATCTAACAAGGTTAAGTCTGAGGAGCTGCAACAAACTCAGTCTTGTAAACTGCACATTCTCAAAGTGGATCAACCAGTTTTCTGTTGACACCAAAAACCAGTTGTTTTTGCATGTGAACAACTATTTTTGAGTGTAGTTTTGTGAGCTTCAGAGACACTGTGTTGTTTTTTTCAATACATGCCCCAAACCTTCAGTTTTAAACAGGCCATCACTACATAAAAGTAATTTCCATACTATTTGGAGTCCATAGTTTTATAGAGAAAGCACAAACACATCATAGCAGCTGTCAGCACAGTGAGGAAGGCTTGTGGTTTGGGCTCATTACATTCATATGTCACCATAGACCCCTTTATAGATCAAATGGTACTAAGAAACAAATCAGTTTGACAGCTGAAGCTTGGATCAAACTAGATCACGATCCAATGGAACATCAGTCTCAAACACAAGAAACAATTTAGGGTTAGTGGTTCTACAAGCTGCTGAACCATAGCACAAAGGCAGTTTTTTATGCTCCTCTTCTGTATTTTGGTTTAGTTCCTGTTTTATAGCTGATCTAATGGTTTACCATACCAGATGTTGTTCAAAAGGAGGACCTAGTACAGAAACTAGATCCATTTTTAGTTTTGGATTGGAAAGAAAGCATTGTTTTCATGACTATAACCCCTGTTTATTCCATCAGTGACAAGAAAACCAAAGAGATTATGTTAGGCCATCTAAGTAGATACATTAGCACTCTGTCACTAAGATGACTGGTGTGGATATGGTGTGCTGTATGCACAGTGTAATGGTGTATTCTAAAAGGCATGACTAACCTGGTCGCGACCCATGCACTGTCATCGGTATTAAATAGTGAGCTGATGGGGATACAACCAATCTCAGTGACGGTGGTCAAGTACGTTGCTGCAGAAACAGACGTAGATCACATGTCAGAGGACTTCACAGCTGGTCAAACTCGCTCCACAAGTGCAGCGATTGTGTAACAATCAAGCAAAGTCATGTTAGACATCACACCATGTGATTTGATTATTTTTATTCTTTCACTTCTTTCTCCCGTACCTGTTGAGTTCCCCAGGTTCAGCTCTCCAGCCCAAGTGTTGACCCGGAGCCCCTGTCCAATGCCGACGGAGCTGCCGAGCACAGCTTGACCTATAAAAGTTGAGTTCTTTGGGATCATCAGAGGGTGGAAGTGTATTCCCAGAC
>NC_056498.1:10914331-10921996 GCF_014905685.2 Nematolebias whitei
AGTTGAGTTCTTTGGGATCATCAGAGGGTGGAAGTGTATTCCCAGACGCTCCTTGCTGCATGTGCTGTTCTTGTAGTTCAGCTTGTACATGATGCCCTGTGATGCATGACAGAGTTAGGATCAGCAGTGGCACCAGTTACTTGAACACAAATGTCACTTATTTGCTGCCATTACCTGTTTGTAGAGCAGGATGGCATCAAATTGAAAAGTTTCATTGTTGTAGTCTCCAACCTCTTGTAGGCGGATGCGCTCTCCCAGTGCATCATAGGTGTAGTTGACATTTGCCGTCAGCATCCCTTTTTGGGAGGCCTTAAAACATACAAATATATAGGTTTGCCTTAAGTTTATTTTACTTCATTACACAACATTTAAAAGCTCTGAAATGAGCTGAGCCTTACCAGAATGAAAGAACCAGTCATCAGTGTTGGGGAGGCTGTTGGGATGAAAGAGTTTAAATAAACAAAGCTTTGGAGCATTTCTGTGATGCTTCAGAAGAAAACCTACAGGATAAATTTATTTAATGTGTGTGTACTTACAGCATGGCTGAGGTTTCTGAGCCAAGCAGCCTACTACTAAACACACAAGCAGGACGAGAGCTCTCATGTTGTCTGGCAGCAGGTTCACTGTCCTGTTGGGCTGTGACAGATTATTGACTGCTCACCTCCTTTTAAACACGTCGGGGAGTTCTTCCACTGCCGCATATTTCTGATTCCTCAAAGGTTTACGTTGCAGCCCTGAGAGAATCCACACATACATACATCCATCATCTTTACCGGCTTCTTCCTTTTCGGGTCACGGGGGTCACTGGTGCCCTGAGAGAATAATCACTGAATTAGTGAGCATGTTTGTGTGCAGGTGCTTCAGCTGATAGACACTCAGAGATCAGGCAAATCATGTAATCCCTATATATTTTAAATCAGGGACATACTCCTAACAAGAATTTTGCAAAATCTTAAACCTTTTATTACACAAAGGTAATGGATGACTCCTTTATCCACCTATCTCCTCTACATTGTTAGATCATATTTCATTGTGACTGGTGACACAAAAACAAACACATTATTTCTCAACCTCTGAGCAGCAGGATCTGAATCCAACCATGAACTTTCACTCCACTTTTCTTTTTGCAAAAAGGGACAACTGGAAATACCCTCCCTTCATCCATACTTGTACATATTGTTGTGACCATGATAACTTGGAACATAAGTGAGGCACCAACTTCAATTTTGGTGTGTGGTAACATCTAGGAGTGACAAAAGGTTAGTTTTGAAAATTGAGTTTGAGGAACCTATACTTTAAGCATTAGAAAACTAGAAAGCATTGTTCCCTCAGATGCTTGGTGTTGCCAAACATTGATCTATGCTGGCTAAGGCCATCACTGACTACCCTCTGGCTCCGCCAATGCGCATACACAGTGCAACTCCTACCTAATTACAGCAATATCTTAAACCAAAAACATAAATATTTTCTTGCATTCCCTAATAAATTCAACACAAGAACCACAACAGAAATCTTGACAACAAATTTAGCTGAACAAGAAGTAAACGTCCTGGGAAGGGGGATTGCTGAATGAGGCCAGGTGTGCTGATTACAAACAGAGGCTAAGGTGTGATAATAACAGAGGCTAGGTGTGAGTGGAGCTAGAAACAGGAACAACTGAGGAATCCAAGGGGGAAAAAATAGAACTAGTCAAGAAAACCCAACGAAGATAGAATTAATATCAAAGTGAATTTAGTTTATTAAGCACATTTAAAACAACTAACCAGCCACTTGGGAGCACAAGCTAGTGTATCTCTTGTGCCATTCGCAAGCCTGGGTAAATGGAGAGGGTTGTGTCAGGAAGTGTATCTGACATAAAAGACTTTTACCAAATCTATAATGCGAGTTCATCTAGCAACACCATACTAGATCGGTCGAGGCCCGGGTTAACAATGACCGCCACTGGTGCTGTTGACAAACAGGGTGCCGGCGGAAATTGTGCTACTGTTAGTCGAAGACCACGAGGAGGGAAATGCGTCAGGAGACAGAGGGTGAAGAAGAAAGTCGAGAATGTTGGACTGAGAGTGGCAACTCTAAATGTGGAGACAATGACAGGCAAAGGTAGAGAGCTGGCTGACATGATGCAGAGAAGTAAGGTAGATGTTTTATGTGTCAGGAGACAAAGGGGAAGGGCAGCAAGGCTTGCAACATTGGAGCAGGGTTCAAACTGTTTTACCATGGTGTGAATAGAAAGAGAAATGGAGTAGGGGTGGTCCTGAAGGATGGGTTGGCAAAGAATGTAGTAGAGGTGAAAACAGTGTCAGATAGTGTGATGTGTCTGAAGGTAGAAGTAGAAGATCTGATACTACATGTTGTCAGTGGTTATGCTCTACAGGTTGGATGTGATGTAGAGGAGGAAAAATGCATTTTGAAAGGATCTGGATGAAGTGACAGAGTGTATTCCCAGGGAGGAGATAAAGGCGATTGTAGCAGACCTGAATGGACATGTTGGTGAAGGAAACAGAGGGGATGAAGAAGTGATGGGTAGGTTTGCTGTTCAAGAAAAAAACAGGAAGGACAGATGGTGGTGGATTTTGCCAAGAGAATGGAAATGGCTGTAGTCAACAATTGTTTCCAAAAGAGGGAGGAACATAGAGCGACCTAGAAGAGTGAAGACATTAGTACACAGGTAGACTACATTCTGTGTAGAAGAGGAAACCTGAAGGAGATTGGGGACTGTAAGGTATTGACAGGGGAGAGTGTGACCAGGCAGCATCAGATGGTTGTGTATAGCATGGAAGGTGTTGGTGTGGAAACCAGCGTGGCCGGTGCTGGTGTGGAAACCAGTGTGGCAGGTGCTGGTGTGGAAACCAGCAAGTCTAGTGAGTCCACAACCAGTGGTACAGGGCAGACAATGTCATCTCCAACCCCCACTGAAGCACAGGGGCGGGGGCCATCCTCCTCACAAGCCACAAACATGTAGGTGTGGGGGCCATCCTCCCCACAAGCCACAGACACGCAGATGCAGGGGGTTCGACTGCTCCATTGGTTGAGGTGACTCTTCCGCTGGATGAGAGCCCGATCGCCATTCTGGCAAGTGAGGGCTCAGGTGCCCCTCCACCAGCGAAATTCTCCCCCTCTTGCCCTGGTGCGTCTTGGAAGGTGGATGGAGGAGCTGCAGGTCAGTGGGTCCATTCCGGTTTTGCCATCTGGACCTCCTGCCGTGGTGGCGTGAGTCACGACCAGGAGCAAGCTGGAGCTCTTCCGACTCAGGATCCTCTCCTGAGCAGGTGGCAGAAAAGTGGCGAGGGCGTGGAGAGGAACGTGGCAGTGGAGAGCAGCACACAGGCTTAATGGCCAGACACGTTCCGTAGAACTGGGATGTCCGCCTCTCTTCCTCCTCTACCAGGAATGGAGATGGAAGTACTTCCACCTCACAGCTGTGAGGGTTTCATTTCCAGGCAGGTCTGGACTCCTCCAGCTGACAGCCGCCCCATTGGATGATGGGCTTCGCCTCCTCTCGCTCCTTCTTCTCTTTGTCCCGCTGGGCAATTTTGTCCACCTCACAGGTGAGCCATTTAAAAATGTCAATTTTCCTGCTGGGTTCTTTATGATCCGGGCTTTGAGTCATGATCTGTAGTTTAAGGTTCGAACTCACGCGCAAGAAAACAGGAGGACTCAATAGTGAAAATAAATAATAATTTATTGAACAAAACAAAATGCTGATGGGGCAGAAACACTTACTTTAAATATGATATGACAGGTGGAACAGACCATACACCATGGAAGGATAAAGCCCAGATGCCAAAGGAGTGAAAACACACAGTCTAAATACTGACACTAATGAGACGGTGAGGAGCAGCTGGGATGATTAGAATAAGGATCAGCTGTAGATGATGACATGGAAAACAGAGGTGCAAGAAAACAGGAACAGCAACAGAACCATGTCAGTCCTATCAGGACACGATTTGAGACATACAAAAACTCTACCAGCAAGCATATTTATAGACACATCACATATGAATTTGACGTCGAGGCGTTGAGATTTGTCCATGGGCATTTTCAGATAGGCCACAGTTCTGAAGATGTTGTTTCAGCCAGCAGTTCTGAAAAGCCTGCACAGAAGTTCTGAGAGGGGGAGAGGGGGGTTGCGATAGATGAAGCTTTTGTCCCTAGTTACCCATGACCCAGGAAAAATTTGATAGTCGGCTTGTATCCAAGGCCAAACAGGGGAGTCAGATTCAGATAAGCCACAATTGTTGATTTTTCTTCAGGCAGTCCTGCTGAAACTTTCTGGTCCAAAATGGCCAAATTTATAGGTATTTCCACGCCACTGATCCATGTTATGAGCCTTCATCAAGGTTGATCCCAACATGCTGACGAGTCCTAGGAGATGCAGATTGCCTGCGATTCTCACAAATTGCCTCTATCTTATTGTTTAGCTCGTAAATCAGCTGATTTAGAGTACTCATGGCACAAACCAAATCTTCGCACCGACTCAAAAGCTTTGTCACATCCAAAACTGCTGCTGAAGTCTTCTTCAAAAGTCAATAAAACAGAGCCTCGCTGATACCAAAGAACAGAACCCCTGCTATCATAAATCCAAATATATAAACATCTTCAGCGTACTCCTACGACAGGACTGAGAGGCACATCAGCTGCCAACTCCCCACGGATCTCTGACATACCCCACAGCGTGAGTCTCAGCCAGACAAGAGGGTTCTCCAGGGCCCTGTCATTTTGTTGAATAGATTTTGCCAATTGTGTTGAAAGTCTAGGTCACCAGATTTATAATCAGATTTTTCATTTGGGAGATGTGTACCAGGAGCTTCAAACACACAGAAGGCAAAGAAGGAGGAAGAGGAGAACAAGAGAGTAGGAGTGTCCGCCTTGAGCGAGAGCCAGAGTATGGAAAAAAGAGAAGAGAATGAAAGAGAAAGAAGAGAGGCCATAGAAACTGTGGACCAGGAAGTAAGAAAGATTAGTGAGGGTGAAGTCCAGAAATCTCTGAAAAGAATGAAAAAGGGGAAGGCAATAGGTTCAGATGACATACCAATAACGGTTTGGAAATGTTTTGGAGAGATGGCAGTGAGGTTTTGATTCAAATGTTCAATGGCACATTTGAAGGTGAGAAAATACCTGAAAATGGAGAAGAAGTGTACCGGTGCCCATTTTTAAGAACATTTGTGATTTACAGAGCTGCAACAACTACAGGGGAATCAAGGTGAAGTGTCACGAATCACGTCCCATAGATTATATTTTCTGTCACCCTGATCACTCTTTAAAGTTTGCTATAAATCTTTTCTGTAAGTTTCATTAATTCTGTCCGCTCTGGTAATGTTTGTTTATGTATGTGAGTTTTAGTTTGTCTTCTTTGCATGCTGGTGGAAGGTGATGTCACGGTTGTTTAGTTTTGTCTTCACTGCAGCCAGCAGCAGCTGATTGAACTCAACTGGCTGCACCTGTTTCTCTCACCCTTTAAAAGCTGCATGTTTTCTCCTCTTCGGTGCCCGGTAGTTGAAAACAGTTCACTGTAAGTAGATACCTCGCGTTACTGATCCTGCCTTGTTCCCCCATAGCCTTTCATGTCCCCTTGTCATAGTTTACCTGTCTCCTCATTCCTGTCCCGTTCCTGGATCCTGTCCTCCCCTCTTGGCTTGACCTCCCGTCTCCTGGACCCACGACTTACATGGATATCGTCTCTCGGTCGACCCTTTGGATTATCACGTCTTCTGCTGAAGTGGTAGACTTGTATGTCCAGAAAAGGTCATGCATGTAGCTGTTCCAGTAAGACCTTGTTTCCCATCAGAACTGTTTTGACAACTCAGAATTGTTTTAGCAACGAGTGCCAGTTTGTGTCGGGCTGACCTAGGAAGAATTTGTTTATTTCAAGAGTTTTCCTAAAATGGGAAAGGACTGATTTGTGTTGTGCAGCCTTCTGACTTCTGACTTCAAATGAATGGTATAAATCAGGACAGAGCTGTGTTGAGAGGGGTTTTTTTCTTTTGAGGTCTCGAGGTTTACAACTGTTTCGGCCTATGAGTTTATGCTTCAAATAAACCCTGATTTTTGCTGTCATCACACGTTTCAAGATCTGTTTTATTTAATCAGTTTAAAACCATGTAGACTCACGCCACTACATTTGGTGAACCCCGACGTGGGAAGTTGGGAGAAAAACACTCGACGTTACTGTCACAGCGCATCCAGAATTCGGGCCTGAAAAGAAAAAAAGGTAATTATGAACTTTGTTTATTAATAGATTTTCTGGAAATGAAATGGCAGTGCTTTAGGTGCTCATCCTCATTTTAAGAAGACTTGACACTTGTGTTGATAGCAAAAAGCTTTAAATCTGTCGACAGATTGGAGCTGAAAAATTACAAGTGAAATCTAAAAATAGTAATGCCTTGTGCAGTTTACGAACAGCAACAATTTTGTGAAATTGGGAAAAGATTCAGCTGTGATAAACAAAAAAGGCCAGAGAACGGAAAAAAGTTTCCGAAGAGAAGCAAAGAGTTGCTGATTTTGTGCCAGAGAAGTTCTGGAATTTAGGACAAGGGTCCTTGTGTTTTTGAGATGGCTAAGAGAGTCGGTCTATATTGTATATTGATTTTAAGATGAGAGACGTCTATTTGTCGGATCCCAGAAACATGTAAAGTGTTTCTGAAGAGCTTAAGCTAATTTTTTTATGTTGTGTGAATGGATGTAAAGTGGTTGAAGGCCTGAAATATATATATATATATATATATATATATATATATATACATAAATAATTAATGCTAAATAGATACCGGTACATAACCTAATATACTAACATTTGAAAAATTTGGAAATCAAATAGGTGACAAACAGGTAAAAGACTGACTGACTGACATTTCTGTGTCTTTCTGTAAAGCTTTATGCTGTGGGCTAGTTTTAAAATAGTCGTTAATTTTAATTTTTCCTTTTTTTTCTCTCCTTTTCTTTCTTTTCTTTTTTGTGCATCTGTTAAAAAAAAAATTACTGCATATCGCCCGCTAAAGTGTTGAGTCGTTTTGTCAAGTGGGAAAGAGAAAAAGAGGAGAAAGGAAATCTTTACACACATACGAACACCTCCTCCCTCTCTTTTTTCTCTCCCCATCTTTCTTTTTCTCTTTCTCTCTCTCTGTCATTCTTTCCTAAGACACACACACACTCCAACAGCTCCTAACACACACACGCATGCACGCACAAACACACCTACACACACACTCCAACAGCTCCTAACACACACACCCTCCAATAGCTCTTCCTCTCCCCCTCTTTCCGCACACACACACGCGCGCACACACACACACACATGCGACCCATTCACACACGCATGCACAAAGGTGGGTGGTGAATGGACTGTGCTTGTGTGGCGCCTTTCTGTCTTATTTCAAGACATTCAAGGTGCTTTACATTGCAATCTGTGTCCTCATTTACCCATTCATACAGCACTCTACTAGATCTCTACAAAGACAATTGAACAAATCATCGTAAAGAAACTAATCAGTGTTTTTAGGTCCGACAAGCCTGGTGAAAATACGAAAAACACACACACACACACACAAAGGGCAGACAGCTAAAAATATCAACTGTAGATGAACATATTCTATGATATATTCATAAATTAAACGGATTATTTCATTTTTCTGGACTGAATAATAACGTGCATTGAATTTAATTAAA
>NC_056498.1:10922006-10923849 GCF_014905685.2 Nematolebias whitei
AGTGCAGGACACTTAAAAAGTCTTCTGGATGGACTTGATTTGTGTTTCTGGACTCAAATCAATGAAATACAGTTCTTGTTCCAGGAAGGCCCCTCAAGGCCAGATTTGACCTGAGGCCTAGTTCACTACACAACCATCGAGTAGAGTGCAAGCAAACAGATTTTAAACAAATATCACACTTTAAAAAAAGTAAAAGCAATACTGTAATAACAGTAAACAAATAGTAAAACAAATAAATAACACTTTCTTTTTATTATTTCATTTTGTGCTCTTACAGAGTTTAAGATGTCTGCCACTCCAGTAGCAATTCTTTGCATAAAAAATCCAGATCTAATGAAAGAAATTATAAAGATCTCTGACAAATGGACAAAACGCACAAAAACAAACTGACTAATCCCTGGCCAAAAGATGGAACATTTGATCTATCCATGTGTGAAGACATGCAGGAGAGAATCATTGATTATAAACCAAACAACAAAAGACGTAGTGAAAAAAGAAAGTTAGAACTAAACATTCTTAAACTATTTAAAGATGAGGGAAATGCTTATCGAACCTCACTAAGAGATGCAATCATTAAAATAAACAACACTGAGCAAACAAAAAACAAAGACGTTGAAATTGACATGGAAATGAGCAATACAAATTCAGAAGTAAAAGAACTTTATCCTTTGGTAGGGACAGTAAACATCAAAGGAGATTTTGATCTTCACAATCATAAAACTTTTACCATCAATCTGACCAACCCTCCTAAAAAGTTTGAAACACCAATATTTGAGGAAAATAAACAAACAACACAAATGGAAGATGTAAACAAAATAGATTCACCAATCCAACAAACACCAAATCCAAAATTTTGCAGCATAGTTAAACGAGTGAGTGAACACCCACAAACTGAAATAATTGATTGTTTTGCAGAAAGAAAAAACGTGCTACGCCAAACACCTGGAGGAAGCCCTTATTGGCTTAAACTAGATAATAAAGGTCTTGACCTTCAACGTGAGATTACAAGTGCTGAAATCTCAAAACTAGAGTCAGTTATAGATAATGCAGAAGCACTAAATCTAAAAAAGCAAAAGCAAACAACCGTTCCAACTGTATTCAAAAAGCGTTCAATACAAAAACAACTGGACTTTATTTGTAACAGAAGACGTTTCGCTCCTCATCCGAGGAGCTTTCTCAATTCAAAGAGCAGAGAGTGAGAGATACAGGTTATAAGGCTGAGTGAGATAAGACACACACACACATAAGACACACACACACACATATGTAGATTGGCAGTTCACACCTAAACACCTAAACAGTAGGTCTTTGTTCCTCTAATTCACAGACGAGGCCCCTCTGTTCCCATCAGGTGTGAAAACCGGCTGGGAATCTGTTTTAAAGTTGCATTATATGTTTTTGAAAGTGGAAATCTGAGGCTTCCTCCTCTGTTAAGAGACGGCTTTTCTCTTTTTACATAAATAGCTTCCTTCACCCCCCTCTCAAACCATCTGTGTTCTCGGTCCAAAATGTGTACATTTTGGTCCTCAAAAGAGTGTCCCTTATCTGTGAGGTGGAGGTGAACAGCTGAGTCTTGTCCTGAGGAGCTGGCTCTCCTGTGTTGAGTCATGCGTCTGTGAAGAGGCTGTTAAGTTTCTCCAATGTAGAGGTCTGGACAGTCCTCACTGCACTGGACCGCATACACTACACCACTCTGTTTGTGTATGGGTGTTTTGTCCTTAGGGTGGACCAGCCTCTGTCTGAGAGTCCTGCTGGGTTCGAAATGTACTGGGATCTTGTGTTTGTTGAAGATCCTTCTGAATTTCTCTGATACTCCAGCAACATAAGGGATGACAATGTTTTT
>NC_056498.1:10923949-10925132 GCF_014905685.2 Nematolebias whitei
GTGGGGACGCATTCGGCCCGATGTTGTAAAGTTCTGATGACAGAGAGTTTGTGTTCCAGTGGATGGTGGGAGTCAAACAGAAGATACTGGTCTGTGTGGGTTGGTTTTCTGTAAACTTCAATGTTGAGGCTGTCCTCTCTCTCCATCTGAACCAAACAGTCCAAAAAAGGCAGCTTGTTGTCGTTTGCATCCTCTCTGGTGAACTTGATGTTGTTATCAACCTAGTTAATGTGTCTGGTGAACGCTTCTATTTCCTTAGCTTGGATTTTGACCCAGGTGTCATCCACATAACGGAACCAATGGCTTGGCATTGTTCCCTCATAGGAGTGTAGGGCTCTCTGTTCCACTTCCTCCATGTAGAGATTGGCAACAATGGGTGACACTGGAGATCCCATGGCACAGCCGTGCTTCTGTCTGTAAAAACTGTCATTGAACTTGAAATAAGTGGTGGAGAGGCAGAGATCCAACAGGGTGCAGATCTGGTCTGGGGTGAAGTTGGTCCTGTTGATTAAGTCCTTGTCTTGTAGAAGTTGTTTTCTGACGGTTTCTACTGCTTCAGAGATGGGTATGCATGTGAAAAGAGAAGTCACATCATACGATACAAGGGTTTCTCCTGGGGTTAGTTTCAAGTGTTGAACTTTGTTAGCAAAATCAATGGAGTTCTTTATGTGATGAGGTGTGTTTCCAACAAGAGGAGCTAGGGTTAGGGTTAGGGTTAGGGTTAGCCTAACCGTAACCGTAACCCCATAACTTTCTCATGATAGTCTTTCTGTTTCAAAATCACTGTGCACCTTCCTTTGTCTGCTGGGAGAATGATGATGTTACATAAAGTCATGGGACATAAAGTCCCAGTGGCTTTTAAACCCCAAAATACATTACGGCAAAGACTGGTTCATCCCAAAGATCCAGTCCCCCGGCACAAACAGAGTAATGTTGTGTATGCTGTTCAGTGTCGGGAGGGCTGTGATCAGTCTTACATCGGGGAAACTAAACAGCCACTGGCCAAAAGGATGGCCCAGCACAGAAGATCAACATCATCAGGCCAGGATTCTGCGGTCTACACTCATCTCCAGGCCAGCAGTCACTCTTTCAAGGATGAAGATGTTCACATCCTGGACAGAGAGGAACGATGGTTTGAGAGAGGAGTAAAGGAGGCCATCTTTGTGAAAAGAAATCGTCCATC
>NC_056498.1:10925232-10926545 GCF_014905685.2 Nematolebias whitei
AAACACAAATCAAGTCCATCCAGAAGACTTTTTAAGTGTCCTGCACTGATCAATTGAAAGAACACTCTCTTTTCTATTATCATTACTATTTTACAAATGTTTGATAATCAAAGTGTTTTTAGTTCAAACCATTTTTAGATGTTGCAGTGAACTAATCATTTTTAATTCAACTGTGAAACAGTAATAATGATTTTAATTCTCATGCAAAGTAGAAATCATGTTAAGGTCTGTTACAGAGTAATTATGCATTTTCTGATTTTCTGTCTTTGAATGAGCAAGTGTAAGCTGGTCCAAGGTTGGAGTCAAATGCAAAACAAGTTGTTGGAACGAACTGTCATGTTTTAAATCCTCTCAGACGTAAATATAGAGGCTGGCACCTGTTTTCCCCCAACTCGCCTAAATATTCCTCTCGTCTGTCTGAAAAACATTTTCAATCTGTTCCATAACATTCTTGCTGTTTTTCTGACTCCTAGTGACCTCTTACGTCACAAAAACACACCCCTGTCTGGTCGATATTGACCAATCAGGAACCTCCCAAATGAACCGGAAGTAGAGCTCTTTAAATGTCGGTACTTCCTAGTTCAAACCAGTCGGGTGGAGAGTTTGTAGAGCTTCAGTCGCTTCAGGCTCCGGCTTCAGTCGTTTGCAGCTCTAGTGCTGGGAAAACAGGAAAATCCCGACATGATCCAGAGCTCTTCCGAGTCTTGTGGGATTATGACATCTTCCACCTCTGAGTGGAACTCCTGACGGACTCACTCCTCTTGTGAGTCCACTAAGAGGTGAACCTGTGTCGGACGGAATACCGTCACTACTTCGGACGATTCACAGCTGTTCCTACAGAGACGCTGAAAGGGTGCGTTAAATGGAACTCCGTACAAGTGGAATCACCTCCTCCAGGTAAAAGAGTTGATTTATACCACCTAAGTGTACCGGGGAAGAAGCTGGGAACTCACCGGAGAGTGCCGTTCTGATGCCGACACACACACATTTCCCTCATCCATCCTTTCACTCAACTTAAACTTCAATTTCCATCTTTAAACTCTTCTATCTACTAGAAATCATTCCAGGTATTTTTAGAAATGTCTGTTGTGAAGTTTTTCAACCATCGCCGTATGGTTAATCAAATTGTACAGCTTGCTAAATTAGCCATGTTGTTGTTGAAATCATTTTGCCAAATTAATGTAAATGTGTGATGTGTTTAAATCGTTTTTAAATAAATGACCCACTGTCGTTGGTGAGTCAAAGATAAACACGTTTCCGTCCACATTTAATTAAATTCAATGCACGTTATTATTCAGTCCAGAAAAATGAAA
>NC_056498.1:10926645-10932200 GCF_014905685.2 Nematolebias whitei
AGTGCAGGACACTTAAAAAGTCTTCTGGATGGACTTGATTTGTGTTTTTGGACTCAAATCAATGAAATACAGTTCTTGTTCCAGGAAGGCCCCTCAAGGCCAGATTTGACCTGAGGCCTAGTTCACTACAGTCCCCCCTTTGGAAATCATCGCCTGTCCATGGGGATGAATTCCAACATGAACTTACGCCTTCGAATGTCCTTGAGCTTGATATAATCCAGCAAGGAAAACAAAAGTCAAAGGAGGTAATCCCACAATGTTTTTGGTAATTCCATTGTGTTGATGGTAATTCCATAATGTTGTTGGTAATTCTATTGTGTCAATGCTTTAACCCCTTGGAAACAGAGTCTGTAATCCATTGGAAAAAGTCATATAATCCACAACGGTAAATCCACAACGAATGGAGGTTGATTGATCAGCATACAGAGGGGTTCCCTTGAATTGAACTGAAGTTGCGGCCACTGGATGAAGAGTGGAGACCAACGTCAGGATTGCAGGTCTCCTCCAGCGAAGGTCGTCGCTGGGTGGATGTCCAGTCGATGCCGTTCTGGTTCAATGTGACATGCAATTATGTGGTTTAAGGTGGGCTTATGAAGGGGATTTTACATAAGGCCTTAAACTATATGCACCTGGTGTGTAAGCTATTATGATTGGGAACAGCTACCAGTTAAGGGATGGAACATGCTGAAAAGGGTAGTTATAGGGATCTATACCTATAGAAGAGTGTTCCAAACTATTTTTCCATTCCTAACTTGGTTTAAGTTAGACTTACATGGTAAAATATAGTTTGGTTCAATTGTCTGTTGTCTTTTAGACGAACGACTTGAGATTGGGTGTTTGGTTTCCCCATAAATGTTTTGGAAGTCTATGGCGAGACTCATCAAAAAGAATTAGCTATCCCCCCGAATAGAATTGTTCGAGTAGGTTCGGCTTAAGCGTCGTGAGACCAATGTAGATTATGGTACTTAAGGTAGCATTAATATACATTGACTCCGCAAAGATTGCATTTAAACAAAGGAACTGCATGTTGGCATGGTTAAAGGCCTCTTAGTCTCCAACTTAACTACACACAAAATTCATTCTTGCTTGGGGTGTTCAGAAACAATACCAAAAACCAATTAAACGATGTCTCAACATCGACAAAAACAGTGACTAAGCAACCAGTAAAACAACGTTTCAACATTGACAAAAATAGTGCTTAAGCAACTAGAAAACGACGTTTCGGTGCGTCACTCACTCTGAATGTCAGATTTGCTCACGTTATCGCGTCTGGTAGCATTATCCTAACTGGCGTCACCCCCCTTCGGTCATGGGAGACCGCGAACACGGGTGAGGACGTCGCTCCATGAGCTAAAGTTAGGTTGTCCTTGAGTAGTTTTAACTGTTTGCGCAGCTGAAAGAGGACTTTAAGATCTGGATTGGAATCTAGTTCGCCTTTCGATGGAGTGTATTTGTCTGGGTCAGTCAGATACAGTATCATCGATTTAATTGCAGGATCATCCAACTTCTTTAGTTGGGTGATGTCTGGGTCAGGTGAAAATGACTTTTCATATTTTAAAAGAACGGCGAATTTTGTCTCTTTCTACATCAGATGTCAGAGTGTCGGCTTGGGCGACCACCTGTTCAATCTGTGATGAGACTGATGAGGGTTCTTGCTCCTTGGGGAGCTCCAACGAATCCTTTTCTGAGTCGTCGGACCTGTCTATGGGTAAGACGCCATAGGTTTGAGGTCCTTGGTCGACGTCATCGTTTGAGGAAAGAGCTATGGCCTGTGTTGGTTTTGTGAACCATACTGGCCCAACTTCTTGACTCGGTACCAGGTTATCTGGGAGTCCTCCCAGAAATGGAATGCCTAGTTCAAAATCATGAAAATCAGGTTCTGAGTGTTCAGCTTGCGATGACTCATCATCGTTTGTGTGTGAGTTCACCCCCCTTCGTCCGATGAGGGGTTGTCGGAGGCCACAACAATAATGTCTTGGTGTGTTTCACCGACATCTGTAATGTTGTCATTCGCGCCTTCAGATTTAGCAGTGATTACATCACTACATAGTGCTCCAGGTTGGATTCCCATTTCAGCGTGTTTCAAAGTTTCTAAAAACCTGCGTATTTTCTCCGTCTCTTCCGAGCTCAGAGGTGTAGGGCATTGTGTCTGGAACTTTTGTGATTTTATCGCCTCGGTTCGTTTCGTCCGAGGTGGGGGAGGGTTAGGTACGTCTTTTGGGGGTTCCTCTTCGGACTTCCCCTGATAATATGTGTCCTCTTGGATCCCATATCTTTGCGTCCTACGCACACCCCATCTACGATAATCACGTTCATCCTCTGAAAGAGGAGCTTTTTTGTCCCAGCGTGCACCTTCATGACGCGGTTTGTTAGTTTGAAAAGACTGCTTTTTCTCGCCTGTTTTAGGAGGAGGCGGCGAGGCACGCCGTCCTTCCAGTTCTAGATAGAGGGGTTTAACCTTTACACCAGGAAACACTTCTATGGGCGTCTTAGCATGAGAACATGCCTCAAACACATTCACAGCACACTGTTTAATCTCATTGATGGATTTTTCTCTGAAATTTGCCATCATTTGTACTGATCTTTTAAAATCAGTGTGGAGATTTTTGCTGAAAACAAATTTAAAACCTTCTTCCTCCTCCATTCCGGTTTCATTTCTGTTACCAAAATAAGCTTGGAAGATTCTTTTGTAATAAACTTTTGGATGTTCATTCTTGCCCTGCGTGACCTTGTCAGCAGCTGGGAAACCAGCAGGTCCCGTGCAGGGGTCGTACTCTCTGATCAAAGCTTCACACAGAAGGTTGTAATCCTTTCTCGTTGCATCAGGTAGACGCTCGATGAAGGTGAACACCTCTCTGTCCGAAGTGAGCCTTATCAGACTGATCTTATCCTCAACCGTAGCATTAGGATAACCATTCAATCTGAATTCAATGTCTTTGAGGTACGCTTTTGTTCCATTTGAACCCATTGGTCCCGGTACAAAGCGTTGTACATATTTTGAGAGTTTTAGCAGAACATCTATTGAAAGAGGAAGTTTCCATGCACTCTGTTGCATGTTTGGTGGAGGAGACCTGTTCAGGTCTGTTCCTACCACTTTAGGTGAGGGTGGAGGTGTTTCTCTACACACATGTGGAGGTGGCAGAATGGGATTAAGAGCAGGAGGTGCAACAACATCTTTCTGGGGTGATGGCGGTTTGTTTGGACTCTGACCTTGGTCTTTCTTGAGTTCCAGACAAACTCGCCCCACGTCAGAACTTTTATTTGTTGCCGCGGCCAGTTTCTCCTCACAAGCTTTCAGGCGTTCCTGTGATGTTTGACATTCACCTTGTAAACGCACATAATGCTGGAGTAATGCCGCTTTTTCCATTCTGCATTCATCACGTTGTGTTTTAAGCACATCTATCTCAGCTTTGCAGCGGGACACTTGTGACACTGTCATGACGTGATCCCTTCTTAATGCAAAGTATTCTCTGGACAACAGCTCTTTAGCATCCCTGGCTTCAGATAGTGATGCATTAAGTAACTGTATTTTGCTGTTCAGTGAATCAATTTCTGCACGTGCATCTTGCTGTGATTGAAACATCTGTTCAAAATGTTTTTTTGTGAGGACCTCGTGTTCACTTTTAAATTGAAGGAAGTGTTCTTCAATTTCCTGAACCACCTCTTTTTCACTGTTTAACCTTATTGCAAGGTCATCAGCTTTCTCAACCACTGTATAGAATGATTCTTTCAGCAACATTGCCATTTTAGCCAGCTTTTCATAGCTTGACTTTGTAATTTCTGTAGAGGTCACACTCTCTGCAACCTCCTTCAGATTGTCCAACAACTCTTTTGGGTTCATGCTGTCCACCTGATTATCATATGGATGTAAGGATTCTGTGAGCAGCGTCAACGCTTTCTCTAAATAGTCCTTCATCTCATAAGGATCAAAATCTTTTTCTATCACACCTGTCATGGTTATTCACTGTGTAGCACTTTATCTGGTTAAAACAGTTGCCAGCTTCAGATATTTCAACAGGTGAATATTTGTATTCAAGTGAGCAGTGAGTTTCACACACTTTTTAAGCTCTGGGTTTACACAAAAGTACTGTTATAAGTCAACTTATTCAGAGGAATGGGCACCAATCCGTAGGTTTTACCCCAATTCATGAATATTTAAGTAAATGCTTCTTTGGCAGTGTTACTTTTTTAATGTGCTTATTTTTTAACAGATACTAGATTACCAAGCTTCTCAGTGTTTTTTACTCTAAAGCACTGAACTTAATAAACCTGCAATTTTTCTAAAAAGTCTCACAGCAACATCAGTTTAAAAACGCTTTTTAAACCGTTCACTTCCAGAAATTCGCTATTTTAACAGTTACTCATTAAACCAGGTGGGTGAAAAGAGAAAGAAAAATGATGATGAGGAATAATCAGTCTCCCCTTCAGGAAAACTGTTATACTCCTCTTCTCCAGCAGGTGGTGGTGTTAGCTTTATACCAGCAGGAGCCTATGACAACTTCCTGTGGACGTTCTGTTGACATCCATTTTTCTATTTTATGTTTTCCTGTCCGCTGTGCATGTTTGTGTTCTTTTGTACAGCACTTTGGTTGGCCTTGTTGCTGTTTTAAGTGCTATATAAATAAATTGGTATGGTATGGTATGGTATCCTGTCGTTAGCTTCTTAGCTTAAAATTAACTTCGGCTAAAACTCAGTCAAATCAACATTTCTGAACGTATTTAAAGCTTAAACGTGGCGTTGTTTCAACAAGCACGACTTCTTTGCATGAAACATGAGTTTTGGGGACATGTGGCAAATTTTATTTAGTGATTTTAAGCACAGAAAAGGCTTCGGTGCAACCGAGCTTTACAACCTGACATCAGAGGAAGTGACGCAGACACGTCACTCATTTCTCAGCATATCAGAGCGACCCAACTCAGCGGTTTTCAACCAATCATGGATCGTCTTTCCAGCTAGCGTGTAGCATTTAGCATGAACATTCCGTTCAACTTTTCGTCTTTTAAACTGTCAAAATGTACCATTTTCTGTTAAAAATGTAACGAATAAGCTCTCAGCTTCACGGAGTCGGCGCTCCGGTCTTAAAACGTCTCTCCATCTATTTAAAACACTCGTTCGGACTTGTCAGAACCGAGCCGGATCAGAACCGGGTCTGCAGCAGAACCTCCGTCCGTTTAAACAGAATCCACGTTTTTCATAGCTCATCAACATTGTCACACACAACAGACGTACAAATTCAGCTTTTAAACAGACATATTGACTCTCAATTTCAGCTTTCAAAGCATCACAGTTGCAAAACCTAGCTGTATGCTTTCTCTGAGCATCTCAGCTCAACACGCTGCATTTCACACAGCAACTCTGCACTTTTCATGCCAACATGTAAAATCAATTGTTACACGGATAACAGTCCATTTATGAAGCGTACGCGGCCACCAGTATGTAGACAAACATACGGGCCACCAGTAGTAGATGAACATATTCTATGATATATTCATAAATTAAACGGATTCTTTCATTTTTCTGGACTGAATAATAACGTGCATTGAATTTAATTAAA
>NC_056498.1:10932300-10938938 GCF_014905685.2 Nematolebias whitei
GAAATGTACTGGGATCTTGTGTTTGTTGAAGATCCTTCTGAATTTCTCTGATACTCCAGCAACATAAGGGATGACAATGTTTTTCCGTCTGTTGTTCTCCTTTTTCTGTTTATTGGTGTGTTTTGTAGAGTTCCTCGCTGACTTGACAAAAGCCCTGTTAGGATATCCACATGTTTGAAGAGCTTCTTGAATGTGTTTCAGTTCCTTTTCCTTCCCTTCTGTCTTCGTGGGGACGCATTCGGCCCGATGTTGTAAAGTTCTGATGACAGAGAGTTTGTGTTCCAGTGGATGGTGGGAGTCAAACAGAAGATACTGGTCTGTGTGGGTTGGTTTTCTGTAAACTTCAATGTTGAGGCTGTCCTCTCTCTCCATCTGAACCAAACAGTCCAAAAAAGGCAGCTTGTTGTCGTTTGCATCCTCTCTGGTGAACTTGATGTTGTTATCAACCTAGTTAATGTGTCTGGTGAACGCTTCTATTTCCTTAGCTTGGATTTTGACCCAGGTGTCATCCACATAACGGAACCAATGGCTTGGCATTGTTCCCTCATAGGAGTGTAGGGCTCTCTGTTCCACTTCCTCCATGTAGAGATTGGCAACAATGGGTGACACTGGAGATCCCATGGCACAGCCGTGCTTCTGTCTGTAAAAACTGTCATTGAACTTGAAATAAGTGGTGGAGAGGCAGAGATCCAACAGGGTGCAGATCTGGTCTGGGGTGAAGTTGGTCCTGTTGATTAAGTCCTTGTCTTGTAGAAGTTGTTTTCTGACGGTTTCTACTGCTTCAGAGATGGGTATGCATGTGAAAAGAGAAGTCACATCATACGATACAAGGGTTTCTCCTGGGGTTAGTTTCAAGTGTTGAACTTTGTTAGCAAAATCAATGGAGTTCTTTATGTGATGAGGTGTGTTTCCAACAAGAGGAGCTAGGGTTAGGGTTAGGGTTAGGGTTAGCCTAACCGTAACCGTAACCCCATAACTTTCTCATGATAGTCTTTCTGTTTCAAAATCACTGTGCACCTTCCTTTGTCTGCTGGGAGAATGATGATGTTACATAAAGTCATGGGACATAAAGTCCCAGTGGCTTTTAAACCCCAAAATACATTACGGCAAAGACTGGTTCATCCCAAAGATCCAGTCCCCCGGCACAAACAGAGTAATGTTGTGTATGCTGTTCAGTGTCGGGAGGGCTGTGATCAGTCTTACATCGGGGAAACTAAACAGCCACTGGCCAAAAGGATGGCCCAGCACAGAAGATCAACATCATCAGGCCAGGATTCTGCGGTCTACACTCATCTCCAGGCCAGCAGTCACTCTTTCAAGGATGAAGATGTTCACATCCTGGACAGAGAGGAACGATGGTTTGAGAGAGGAGTAAAGGAGGCCATCTTTGTGAAAAGAAATCGTCCATCATTAAACAGGGGTGGAGGCCTCCGGGTTCAACTGTCCCCCTCTTACAATGCTGTGATTGCTAGTATCACTCAGCCCTCTGTGAGTAGTAAACAGCCATCAGTGTGCTAATGACCCATTGTTAGGCTGATGGTCCTTCTTGAGCATGTGATCAGCTGGTTTTGGTTGTCAGCAGCAAACTGGTTGATCCACTCTAAGAAGGTGCTATTTAAGAGACTGAGCTGAAAACAGCACCTCAGACTGAGGAAGTCTCTCGGATGAGAGACGAAACGTTTCTACATTTTTTTGTTGATTTGATTTGTTTCGGGTTTTTTTTGAATGTCCAGAGGACCAGATTGAACTTTTTTGGATTTTTCTACCTGGATTATTGAGCATGCATCAGGATACGTGGATATAAACTTCAAGAACAATGCGCTGAATTTGCAGTTGAAACGGTCCAAAATGGACCACCAACACGATACAAAATAGATTATAATGCTGAATATGAATGTTTTACAAGTGGAGGTTTTACAGATCAAGATGGAATTGATGTCGGGAACACAACTGTTAGATGTAATGTAACATGGGTATTGTCTTGGTTCTCACATGCAAATATGACTCCAATGTTTGTTACAACACCTGTTTGGTATGAGAATCCTGAACCTTTAAGTCAGACGTGTGAAAACATAACCATGATTATTCCGACTCTTTACCTTTTCAGTGATCAGACCCATCCTATAGCAGATAGCTATTGGATGTGCGGAGATGATGTTTTGATGAATGTATTACCACCAAGGTGGATTGGTTTATGCGCTCTAGTAAAAATGAAATTTTCTGTGACAATGTTATACAATGGAGTGAATGAGATGATTAAACTTGAAGAGGTGAATGGTGAGAATCATAGGATTAAAAGAAATTATGCAAACGTTGATTTCAATGCAATTGGACAACCTAAAGGAATCCCAGATGAGTTTAAAGTAAGAGATGAGATCAAAGCATGTATAGAATCTATACTTCCTTGGATAACAATGAAAAAGAATGTGGAATGGGTTAATTTTATTTACTACTCTCTTCAAAAATTTGTAAACCATATGTAGTGAACTAAGCCTCAGGTCAAAATCTGGCCTTGAGGGCCTTCCTGGGACAAGAACTGTATTTCATTGATTTGAGTCCAGAAACACAAAATCAAGTCCATCCAGAAGACTTCCTAAGTGTCCTGCACTGATCAATTGAAAGAACACGCTCTTTTTTATTATCATTACTATTTTACAAATTTCTTGATAATCAAAGTGTGTTTAGTTCAAACCATTTTTAAATGTTGAAGTGAACTACTCATTTTAAATCAACTGTGAAACAGTATTAGTGATTTTTGATCCTCATTCAAAGTAGAGATCAAGTTAGAATGTGTTACGGAGTAATTCATGCATTTTCTGATTTTCTGTCTGAAATGAGCAAGTTGTGATGTCGGTCAAATGTCGGAGTCAAACGCAAAACAAGTTGTTGGAACGAACTGTCATGTTTTTAAATCCTCTCAGACGTAAATAGAGAAGCTGGCACCTGTTTTCCCCCAACTCGCCTAAACATTTCTCTCGTCTGTCTCGAAAACATTTTCAATCTGTTCCAAAACAGTCTTTCTGTTTTTCTGACTTTTAATAACCTCTTACATCACTAAAACACACCCCTGTCTGGTCGATCGACCAATCAGGAACTTCCCAAATGAACCGGAAATAGAACTCTTTAAATGTCGGCACTTCCTAGTTCAAACGAGAGCTAGCCCAGTCGAGCCCAGTCGAGTTGAGTGCGGTGGGAGTTCAGTTCGGAGAGCAAACCGAACAGAAGAATTGCTGGAGAGTTCAGGAGGTTCCAGACATGATCCGGAGTTCTTCCAAGTCTCGTGGGAATTATGCAATCTTCCACATCTGAGTGGAACTCTGACGGACTTACTCCTCTTGTGAGTCCACTGGGAGGTGAACGTGTGTCGAACAAGTACCGTCACTACTTCGGACGATTCACAGCTGTTCCTACGGAGACGCTGAAAGGGTGCGTTAAATGGAACTCCGTACCAGTGGAGACATCTCCTCCAGGTAAAGAGTCGATTTACATTACCTAAGTGTACCGAGGAGGAAGTGGGATCTTAACGGAGAGTGCCGTTCTGATACCGACACATTTCCCTCATCCATCCTTTCTCTCCATTTAAACTTCATTTCCATCTTTAAACTCTTATATCTTGCCAGTGAACATCCAGATATTTTCAGAAATGTCTGTTGTAATGCTTGAAATGGGGAAATTATGGACGTATGGTTTCCTCCTTGTAAAACTTGCTAATTAATTATGTTGTTGTTGAAATCAATTTGCCCAATTAATGTAAATGTTTGATGTTAAACTTTGATTCTGTTAATAAATGACCGCATTCATTTGATGGGTCAAAGAAAATTAACGCCTCACGTTACATTTAATTAATTTCAACGCACGATATTATTCAGTCCAGAAAAATTAATGAATCCATTTAATTTATGAATATATCACATATATATGTTCCTCTACATTCTGGTGGCCCGTACGCTTCATGATTGGACTGTTATTCGTGTAACAATTGAATTTATCATGTTGGCATGAAATGAGATGTTGCAGATTGTTGCTGTGTGAAACGCAGCGTTGTGGCAGCTGCAGTGCTCAGAGAAAATACAGTAATGTTTTGCAGCTGGTGTTTTGAAAGCTGAAAATAAAGTCAATGTGTTCGTGTAAAAGCTGAATTTGTACATCTGTTGTGTAACTGAAGCTGATGAGCTGTGAAAAACGTGGATTCTGTTTAAACGGACGGAGGTTCTCTTCGACCCGGTTCTGGTCCGGCTCGGTTCTGATAAGTTCGAACGAGTGTTTTAAATGGATGGAGGGACGTTTTTAAGAACGGAGCGCCATCTCCGTGAGCTTTGAGAGTTTATTCGTTACATTTTTAACAGAAAATAGTGCATTTTGAGAGTTAATGGACAGAAAGTTGACCGGACTTCTTCAGGCTAATGCTAACAAAGATAGCTAGAATGACGATGCGTCATTGGTTGAAAAGCGCTGTTTTAAACGCTCTGATTCGCTGGAGGGACGAGAGACGTGTCTGTCGTCACTTCGTCTGATGTCAGGTCGTAAAATCCACCCCCGTTGCTGTTCTGTCATTGGTAGATTCAGTCACGTGACCCGGAAATGAAGCTCGTCTTCATAGGAAATTTCAATCTGCTGTTTAAAGTTGAAAAACGCTTTAAAGTGGGTTCTGATCCGCTGCTCCGTTTCTTTGAAGCCTAATCGCTGAAACTTTGCCACATTTAAGTTTTAAATCCGTCATTAAATGGTGTTTTTGGACCACGCTAGCCGATGCTAATTTTAAGCTAACGGCTAACGACCGGATGTCACCAAAGCCACAGGAAGTCATCGCGACTCCTACTGGTCATCACTAACAGTGTCTGGGTTAAAATAAAATAAGGTTATGCTGCCACCTCCTGTGGAAACTTGAAATCACAGTTTCACTTTGTTTTTAGGATATTTTGGGTGAAATTATACGTGTTTATTTCTGTCAGACGCATTTTTGAGTTAATAAACGTTCTTCAAGCTGAATTATTACTGTTATCTTGCATTTAAAAAGTGATTAAGGTATTTATGCAAGAAAGGCATTTACCAAGACATTTTTCATTCACTGATAATTCCTCACACAGAGGTGCAAAATGAAAAATTAGAAACTTTTTAAAGATACAGTCCAGATATTCACAGAGTTGATAAAGTTTACTCATTTGCTGAAAAGATAATACACGTTTAATTGCTAGAACACTAAATAAGCGTAATTATATCAGGAAAAGGAAACTTTTCTGATTTATTTTACCACCTAAAACACGACATCTTCCTATTTAATTTTTAAATAGAAGATAATGGAAGGAGAGGACGAAAACGTTGACCTTTTAAACTCCCAAGATGTCATCCAGGGAGCCTTATGTATTTTAACAAATCCAATTATTGATGCACCGTTAGAATACCTTGATGACACTCAAAGAGCGGAAGAACTGAGAAGTTTAGCAAAAGGAGCCAGTGTTAAAGAGAATAAAAAGCTGAGCCATGAACGGTTAGCAAAAATTTCTCTGCTTCTCAAAGAGGAATTGGATCAACAGGTTGAACGAAATGTCGTGCTGTCTAGAGCATATGCAACTGACAAGGAGAAGTTTCTCAAATTGATGGAACAGTCTAAACTTGATGAAGAGACACGTGCAGTTGAGGTGCAAGGTGAGAGGGAGCTCTTAGAAAATCAGCTGTCATTACAGGATCACTCATTTGA
Organism: Nematolebias whitei; assembly: GCF_014905685.2. Taxonomy (NCBI): domain Eukaryota; kingdom Metazoa; phylum Chordata; class Actinopteri; order Cyprinodontiformes; family Rivulidae; genus Nematolebias; species Nematolebias whitei. The sequence continues at coordinate 10,937,999 of NC_056498.1, forward strand.
GGAGAAGATTAGGGATAAAGAGCTTCAGTACCAAGCATTGTGTTCAGACAACTGTGTGCTACAACAACAGTTGCAGCTCGCATCAAAAGCTCTGAACGAATGCAGACTGGAAAAAGACGCGTTACTCCTACAGAGCGTGCGTTTACAAAGTGAATGTCAAACATCACAGGAACGCTTAAAAGCCTGTGAGGAGAAACTAGCCGTGGCAACAAATAAAGGTTCTGACGTGGGGCGAGTTTGTCTGGAACTCAAAGAAGATCAAGGTCAGAGTCCAGGCCACCCGCCATCACCTCAGAGAGATTTTGGTGCACCTCTTGCTCTTAATCCCATTCTGCAACCTCCACATGTGTGTAGAGAAACACCTCCACCCTCATCTCGGGTGATAAGGACAGACCTGCACCAATTTGCACTACCAACCATGCAAGAGAGACCGTTGATACTTCCTCCTTCAATAGATGATTTGCAAAAAATCTCAAAATATGTACAACGCTTTGTACCGGGACCAATGGGTTCAACTGGAACAAAAGCGTACCTCAGAGACCTTGCATTCAGACTGAGTGGTTATCCTAATGCTATGGTTGAGGATAAAATCAGTCTGATAAGGCTCACTTCGGACAGAGAGGTGTTCACCTTCATCGAGCGTCTACCTGATGCAACGAGAAGGGATTACAACCTTCTGTGTGAAGCTTTGATCAGAGAGTACGACCCCTGCACGGGACCTGCTGGTTTCCCGGCTGCTGACAAGGTCACGCAGGGCAAGCATGAACATCCAAAAGTCTATTACAAAAGAATCTTCCAAGCTTATTTTGGTAACAGAAATGAAACCGGAATGGAGGAGGAAGAAGGTTTTAAATTTGTTTTCAGCAAAAATCTCCACACTGATTTTAAAAGATCAGTACAAATGATGGCAAATTTCAGAGAAAAATCCATCAATGAGATT
>NC_056498.1:10939038-10944516 GCF_014905685.2 Nematolebias whitei
GGACGTCAGACGTCGAGGCAGGGGTTTCCAGTATCTCGTGGACTGGGAGGGATACGGTCCCGAGGAGAGATCCTGGATTCCCCACTCGTTCATTTTGGACCCAAGTCTGATCACGACGTTCTTCAGAGCACACCCCGAGAAGCGCCTCAGGTCGCCTGGAGGCGATTCTTGAGGGGGGGGATAATGTGAGAGTAGCTCTGCTGCAGCTCCCAAGATGGCCGCTAACGACCTACACCTGGCGGTCATCTCCCTGATGAGCATCAACTCCTATTTAAGGCTGCAGTCAAGACTACTCGATGCTAGAGCATTGATTCCCTCCCGGTACTAGTGCTCTCAGCCTTTTATGTACTCAAATATTTGTGATACTGACCTTGTGCTTCCTATGCCAGCAGTTCCTCATTTTGGCTGCGCCATTCCAGTCCTGATCTCTCGACATCCTGTCTGGTCTCACGTAACCCGGACCTGTGGACCTTGGATATCTGAACCCTGTTGCTGGGACTCATGCATCTCGGGACTCCTGAACTCACTCCAGTACCGAAGAAGCTGTAAGACAGAAACAACAAATCAAATCCTTTCCTCCTGTGTCACTTACCTGCTCCCGACCTGAACAAACTATTTCCCTCTTCCAGGAGTTCCAGTCCCAGGGCCCTGTATATATTGTATATATATTTTTCTAGTATCACTGTAAATAAACATCACTTTTCGTAGCCTGAGTCTTGTGTCGTTCTGGGTCTCGTTACAACTGGGTTGCCCGCACATACAACACAGGAGACTATGGAGAGCAGAAAAGTCAAATAAGAAGGACCACTAACCGTCTCAGATGATCCTGAGGGTTCTGGAGAGTGAAGAAGTCCAGACTGATCTGGACCGCTGCTGGAGAGGCTGAGTCCGGTGAGGGGCTGCAGCTGGCCGCAGCGACAGATGGATGGTGAGTCTGTTAAGCGCAGAGACATGGTCACACAAGCCTGGGTCCAAAACCGGAGAGTAGATGACAGGAGGTGCCGGAGGGGAAAACGAGGAGGCGTAGTCATGCAGGCAAGGGTCAGAACCGAAGGCAGTGTAGTGGTGTGAGTCTACATGGTTTTAAACTGATTAAATAAAACAGATCTTGAAACGTGTGATGACAGCAAAAATCAGGGTTTATTTGAAGCATAAACTCATAGGTCAAAACAGCTGTAAACCTCGAGACTTCAAAAGAAAAAAAACCCTCTCAACACAGCTCTGTCCTGATTTATACCATTCATTTGACGTCAGAAGTCAGAAGGCTGCACAACACATATCAGTTCTTTCCCATTTTAGGAAAACACTTGAGATAAACAAATTCTTCCTAGGTCAGCCCAACACAAACCGGCACTCGTTGCTAAAACAATTCTGAGTTGTCAAAACAGTTCTGATGGGAAACAAGGTCTTACTGGAACAGCTACATGCATGACCTTTTCTGGATATACAAGTCTACCACTTCAATCCTCCCTGTTTGAAGAAATTCCTCAAATAAATTAACGCTATCAAAATTTTTATATGCTTAGTGATAGATAAACACGTGTGCGATTAAATGAGCCTTATAAATGATTCTATAATATGCATAACACTATAGTAAAAGTTATAATGTAAAATAGTAACGTTATTTATTAAAACTCATAATCTTAAAACAAAATGTGATTACTCAGCCATTTCATTGTATGGTTGCCATTGCTTCCTGAGGAGCCAAAAAAACCTGCTGTTGTCATTTACAGGAAAAATGTCTCTCCAGATCTAGACCCCTCAAACTAGCTTCTGCCTTTTAATTTAAAGAGGCAGGAAGCAAGGGCATCGGCCAACTAAACGTCTGTTAAACTCTGTGTGATTATACATTACATTGAATATTACATCAAATCAAACAGTAAAATGAAAATGTTAAAATAAATGAAAATTGTAATAATACTGGTTACCTGAAGATTAATGAGTAAAAAGAAAAATAATCAATTCCTATACGGATGTTATATGAGACCCATTATGAATGAGTATGAATTTGGTACATTATGAATAGAGTTGCAACCAAAATACACAAAATCTGAATAACATAATTGATAAATGCAAACATAACATGGTAAAATATAAAACAAATATAAATGTAACTTATGTTAAAACACAAAGTTGACTATGAAGTCTTAGCTGTTGAAATACATCAATGGTTTGCTTCAGAGTCCCGTTTTTGGAAGAGAAACAGGTCATATCAAGAAGTATATGGGAAATAAAGGATGGAAACCTGAAAAGGAGGAAATAAAATAAAATGATAGGGAGCCTTAGCTCTTCAGCTCAGTTTAGTTCAGTTCCTTTATGAATTGCAAAATACAAAAAAAAAAAACAGAAAAAATGTGTTAATTCGTTGTCCAGCACTTTGCTTAAGGAGGACTTCATTTTTATTTTGAATGCACAGCCATTATCATGCTTTCCTTCTCTTCCACAGCCGTCCCCATCACCTCAAAGTTTCCTTTGCATTCAGTAGTCAGTTCAGCAAGATGCGGGGAGACAGGTTCACTGTGGCCATCTCGATTTGGACCAGTTGATTTGCAGCAAACCAAGTCCATCTGTGTTACTACAGTTCATTCCCACTTTCGCCTCAAGACGGGCAGGACACAACATGTCAACAGGAAAATCACAATTAGTACTAGGATTGTGCTAATTCCTATTTTTATCACTATTGCTGCCCATTTTCCTAAATTTAGGTCTAACCAATCCCAAGACCAATTATCCTTACCAGCACCCTCCTTAAGTTCACCTCTTAGCTTCTTAATTTTACTCATAGCTCCTGAGAAAGCTCCATCTGGAGCTGTATTGCTAGGAATATATGTACAACATTCATCACCAAACATATGGCATACTCCTCCTTTCTCTGCCATTATCCAATCTACTGCTTGGCGGTTCTGTAAAGCGACTCTACTTGTTGCATCTAATTGTTCTCCTATTATCCCAAGAGCATCAGTTGTATGTGTAGATGAACATATATCTGTGATATATTCATAAATTAAACGGATTCATTCATTTTTCTGGACTGAATAATATCGTGCGTTGAAATTAATTAAATGTAACATGAGGTGCTAATTTTCTTTGACCCATCAAATGAATGCGGTCATTTATTAACAGAATCAAAGTTTAACATCAAACATTTACATTAATTGGGCAAATTGATTTCAACAACAACATAATTAATTAGCAAGTTTTACAAGGAGGAAACCATACGTCCATGATTTCCCCATTTCAAGCATTACAACAGACATTTCTGAAAATATCTGGATGTTCACTGGCAAGATATAAGAGTTTAAAGATGGAAATGAAGTTTAAATGGAGAGAAAGGATGGATGAGGGAAATGTGTCGGTATCAGAACGGCACTCTCCGTTAAGATCCCAGCTTCCTCCCCGGTACACTTAGGTAATGTAAATCGACTCTTTACCTGGAGGAGATGTCTCCACTGGTACGGAGTTCCATTTAACGCACCCTTTCAGCGTCTCCGTAGGAACAGCTGTGAATCGTCCGAAGTAGTGACGGTACTTGTTCGACACACGTTCACCTCCCAGTGGACTCACAAGAGGAGTAAGTCCGTCAGAGTTCCACTCAGATGTGGAAGATTGCATAATTCCCACGAGACTCGGAAGAACTCCGGATCATGTCTGGAACCTCCTGAACTCTCCAGCAATTCTTCTGTTCGGTTTGCTCTCCGAACTGAACTCCCACCGCACTCAACTCGACTGGGCTCGACTGGGCTAGCTCTCGTTTGAACTAGGAAGTGCCGACATTTAAAGAGTTCTATTTCTGGTTCATTTGGGAAGTTCCTGATTGGTCGATCGACCAGATAGGGGTGTGTTTTAGTGATGTAAGAGGTTATTAAAAGTCAGATAAACAGAAAGAATGTTTTGGAACAGATTGAAAATGTTTTCGAGACAGACGAGAGAAATGTTTAGGCGAGTTGGGGGAAAACAGGTGCCAGCTTCTCTATTTACGTCTGAGAGGATTTAAAAACATGACAGTTCGTTCCAACAACTTGTTTTGCGTTTGACTCCGACATTTGACCGACATCACAACTTGCTCATTTCAGACAGAAAATCAGAAAATGCATGAATTACTCCGTAACACATTCTAACTTGATCTCTACTTTGAATGAGGATCAAAAATCACTAATACTGTTTCACAGTTGATTTAAAATGAGTAGTTCACTTCAACATTTAAAAATGGTTTGAACTAAACACACTTTGATTATCAAGAAATTTGTAAAATAGTAATGATAATAAAAAAGAGAGTGTTCTTTCAATTGATCAGTGCAAGACACTTAGGAAGTCTTCTGGATGGACTTGATTTTGTGTTTCTGGACTCAAATCAATGAAATACAGTTCTTGTCCCAGGAAGGCCCTCAAGGCCAGATTTTGACCTGAGGCTTAGTTCACTACAGTCCCCCCTTTGGAAATCATCGCCTGTCCATGGGGATGAATTCCAACATGAACTTACGCCTTCGATTGTCCTTGAGCTTGATGTAATCCAGCAAGGAAAACAAAAGTCAAAGGAGGTAATCCCACAATGTTTTTGGTAATTCCATTGTGTTGATGGTAATTCCATAATGTTGTTGGTAATTCCATTGTAGCAATGCTTTAACCCATTGGAAACAGAGTTTGTAATCCATTGGAAAAAGTCATATAATCCACAACGGTAAATCCACAACGAATGGAGGTGTTGATTGATCAGCATACAGAGGGGTTCCCTTGGATTGAACTGAAGATGCGGCCACTGGATGAAGAGTGGAGACCAACGTGAGGATTGCAGGTCTCCTCCAGCGAAGGTCGTCTCTGGGCGACGTCCAGTCTATGCCGTTCTGGTTCAAATGTGTCATGCAATTATGTGGTTTAAGGTGGGCTTATGAAGGGGATTTTACATAAGGCCTTAACCTATATGCACCTGGTGTGTAAGCTATTATGATTGGGAACAGCTACAGCTACCAATTAAGGGGTGGAACATGCTGAAAAGGGTAACTATAGGGGTCTATACCTATAGAAGGGCATTCCAAACTATTTTTCCATTCCTAACTTGGTTTAAGTTAGCTTTACATGGCAAAATATAGTTTGATTCAATTGTCTGTTGTCTTTTAGACGAGCGACTTGAGATTGGGTGTTTGGTTTCCCCATAAATGTTTTGGAAGTCTATGGCGAGACTCATCAAAAAGAATTAGCTATCCCCCCGAATAGAATTGTTCGAGTAGGTTCGGCTTAAGCGTTGTGAGACCAATGTAGATTATGGTACTTAATGTAGCATTAATCTACATTGACTCCGCAAAGATTACATTTTAACAAATGAACTGCATGTTGGCATAGTTAAAGGCCTCTTAGTCTCTAACTTAACTACACACAAAATTCATTCTTACCTGGGGTGTTCAAAAACAATACCAAAACGTATTAAACGATGTCTCAACATCGACAAAACAGTGACTAAGCAACCAGTTAAACAACGTTTCA
>NC_056498.1:10944616-10961063 GCF_014905685.2 Nematolebias whitei
TTGAGATCAGGATTTGCTGTGGTACAGCAGAATGGTGTTGAGTACGAGGTACTGAGCTCAGGGCAGCTAGAAGGTCATCAGTCAGCTCAAAAAGCTGAAATTCAGGCAGTCGTTGAGGCTTTGAAATTGAGCAAAGGAAAAGAGGTTACAGTGTACACAGACTCAGCATATGCGTATGGTGTAATTCATGTACAATTACCACAGTGGAAAAGAGCAGGTTTCCGAACAGCAGGTAATAAACCAATTAAACATGAGGAACTCATTAAGGATTTAGCTGACAGTTTGATGTGGCCAGCAAAAGTGGCGGTTGTGAAGTGCAAAGGTCATGATGTTACACAATCAGACACAGCGGAAGGAAACAGGCAAGCTGACAGAGCAGCCAAGATAGCTGCTGGCTATTTGCCAAGAGTCCAGATGGTGACAGTGGAAGAGGAATGTCAGAAAGTGAATCAGTGGGATGAGAAAACTGTAGCAGAGGCTCAAGCCACAGCCTCCCCAGAGGAAAGGACATTATGGTTTAACAGAGGAGGTCAGAAAATAGGTGAGTTTAAAGTATGGGTAGGACCGAATCAGAAGTGGATCTTGCCTATGACTTTAAAACAGGCAGTGTTTCAGGAAGCACATGGATTAGCACACGTGGGATGCAGACAAATGTTAAGAAATCTTCGACAATGGTCACACCCGCATCTGAAAGATATGGTAACAGCATATGTTGACACCTGTACTGTTTGTTTAAAGTACAACATTCGGCCTACAGTAAAACCTGAACAAGGTTATTTTCCTCTCCTGCACCGACCGGGACAGGAGGTTATTCTAGATTACACTGATATGTTGGAACCTGTTAAAGGGTTCAGATATGTATTGATGTGTGTTGATGCATTTACAGGGTGGCCAGAAGCCATACCTGCAAGAAGAGAAGACAGCAAAACAGTGGTGAAGTTTCTGATTAACCATTACATCCCCAGACACGGTTTCCCAACAAAAATAAGATCAGACAATGGCACACATTTTAAAAACACAGATCTGCAGGCTGTGGAAAAAATGTTAGGCCTAAAACATGCTTTTGGAACCGTGTACCATCCTCAATCTCAAGGGAAGGTAGAAAGGATGAACCAGAACATAAAACAAAAATTGGGCAAAATCTGTGCACAGACTAAATTGAACTGGGTTGATGCATTACCAATTGCCCTAATGAGCGTGAGAACTTCTGTTAATAATGGAACTGGCTTTTCTCCCTATGAGTTAACTACAGGAAGACCCTTTCCAGGACCAACTGTATGCTTACTGACCAGTGAGGAGGACCGTAAAATGGACCATAAGGTATACTTTGATGAGTTAAAAGCATTAGTGTCTAACTTTACTCAGCAGGTTCACCACAAACAGAGCCTAACAGAAAGACCAGAGAACCTGGTCTCCCCACCGCAGAGTATGTCTTGCTGAGGGTCATTAAAAGGAAGTGGCAGGAGCCCAGGTGGACGGGCCCTTATCAGGTTACAGAGAGAACGTCCCACGCAGTCCGCCTCAGAGGAAAGGGGGACGTTTGGTACCACTGGAGCCAGTGTGCGCCTGTCTCAGAGCCAGGAAGAGCGAGAGAGATGGCAGAAACCATCTAATGTCGTAAAACTGGACATTCATGTCTTGTAGACCGAAGCAGCCTGGTAAAGTTGCATGCGGGCCCTGAAGGACTTTGTTTGAATGGGTCACTGGGTGCTGGAATATCCACATTTAGTACAGACACCTAGATACGACAAAAACACGACATCTTAGAGTCTCACACTTCATGAAGAAAACTCAGAGACATAGGAGGATCGGTCTCTGAGCACCCCAGGGTATGCCCTGAGTACTTGTGATTGTAACAATATTGTATGACATGTGTACTAACCATTTTTCTCTTATCTTTTAATTGCAGTCTTGATTTAGAGCGCATCCATTTATTTACTTAGCTTGAAAGTATTAAGTATATTCAGTTTGTAACGTTAAAAAGAAATACCTATAATCAATTATAAGCAGTATATTAACAGAGTGTTATTTTGTATTCATTTTGTGTTAAAGGAACGGCTTGACTGGCTGTCTGCTGTGGAGGTCGCTGTGCGAGACATCTTCATTAATTGAGTACAGTTTCAGTTTACAAGATCAAAATGCGGTGGTCATCAAAGTACGTTATGATAGGGATAGGTGCTTTGTCATCCATAGTGTTGTCACTCATTTTCTCTTTTGAATATTTCTGCATCATTCCCGGTTTACCAGAGTGTGAGCAGACTGGTGAAACAGGCAGGGTGAGAAGGAGTGTGACACCACACACAGTCATGAAAGATGCGTATGGCCTTCCGGTGCTGAAAGTAGAGTATCCCAAAGACACCACCACTACCCTAAGCCTGCCAATCTGTGACATGTTTTATTGTACGGATTACCGTATTGCGAATGCAGCCTTTTATATTTGTCCATGTCCCAATCCATCCAAATGTTTCTGGTGTCCTGAGTGGAATTATGTCACGTTGTATTCGGGATCATGGAAACCTGATATGTCTGGACATCTGACTAATTACAGAGATTGGTGGAGGGCACATGCCACCTTGGCAAAAAATAACAGACACTTGTTATTGTCCTTTGAGTATGTTCGAACTTGGAATAAGTTAACCAGCACAAAGCGTGAGATGATCTACACCTTGGTGACGGAACCCATTTATGTGCTTGTAGTCGCGGATGTCACTGGCAAGGACCCTTTCCGGGTGTTACAACTTGCTCTTACAGAGTTGCCAGCCCAAGATCCTACTCCTCCTCCGACCCAGGAGTCATCGCTCCCAATGCCTATGCGAATTGATAGTGTTGACTATACCAGCTTAACCCCTGTGGATGTGATTGCTATGTCCACTGGCTATACTGACTCTAACATTTGGTTAGCTTGGCTCGCTGAGGCTGCTAGACAGGCTTCTTTGTCTGAATGTGTAGCTTGTGCTGCAGCTCGACCAAATTTGTACACCCAGCCAGCTCCATTACACCTAGAGGACGCTTGGGGATTTCATTGCATGTTAAGTTTGACTATGAGAAAATATACTAAGAATTGCACTACATTAGCTCAGCTATTCCCAATTATTTCTAATATAACCAAATTAGGCTCGTTTGCTCCGGTAGAACGATTTGACTATTACTGTTTTAATTACACCTCAACTGCAAATAAAAGAGTTGCCTTAGGACAAATTCAGAATGAATGGTGTAATATCACGCAACAAAATGTCTCTGACAACACCCGTGTGGGTAAGGTGGCTCGCGCTGACCTGTATTATTATTGTGGTGGTAGACGTTTACTAACACATATCCCTCAGGATTCTGTGGGATTGTGTGCATTGGTACGCTTAGCTGCATCGTTAACCTTGATTGGCCCTCGTTTGGAAGTTTTAAATGACACTTCCATCTCTCCCATTAGGAAGAGACGTTCAACTCATAATTTTGACCCCACTGTGGGCTCTACTACTTATATTGATGCCATAGGAATCCCTAGGGGAGTTCCTGATGAGCACAAATTAGTAGATCAGATTGCGACAGGTTTTGAAAATTTACCTATTGTTTCAGCATATTTCCCAATTACACCAAATAAAAATGTTGATCGAATAAATTACATACATTACAATGTCATGCGTCTGTCCAACCTTACCAGAGACGCTGTTGAGGGCTTAGCGGAGCAACTAGCTCCGACTTCTCTGATGGCTGTGCAAAACAGAATGGCGCTTGATATGCTTTTAGCTGAGAAAGGAGGTGTGTGTAGCATGTTTGGTGACTTGTGTTGTAGTTTTATTCCTAATAACACTGCCCCTGATGGAAAAGTGACCCGTGCACTTGAAGGTTTGAGAACGTTGTCTAATGAGATGAAATCTCACTCTGGTGTAGATAATCCTCTTGATGAATGGCTCTTCAAAGTGTTTGGCCCCTGGAAGCAGATGATTGTGTCCATGTTAATGTCCATTGCAGTATTTGCAGCTATTTTAATCACATGTGGATGTTGTTGTATTCCCTGTCTGAGATCTCTGTCAGTACGTCTTATCACTTCCACTTTAGAGAAGCGTGACCCTGAGATAGCTCGTCAGCTCCTAATGCGCAGAGGATATGAACTTTCTGATTTTGAGATTCAACCACTTCGGCGCAGAGAAGCATATTCTTCCACTTAATGTCGACCTCTTTTTATGAGGTCGAAAGGGGGAATTGTTGTGGAATAATATTTTGTTCCTTTTGAATCTGACTCCCATTTCTTATTTTATTTTGAAATTGACCCACTTCCTGTTTTACTTTGAAGAGGCTCCTCCCAGATTGATTCCATTTCCTGTTTATATAATGTAACACGATGTAAACCACTTCTGATTGGATTGGATACTGACCAATCAGATCGCAGACAGACTCAAAGCGTGCTGAAAAGTTAGTTTTTCTGTGTGAAGGAACGCCCTGTTTTTCTGAGACAAAGGGAGTGCAGGTTTCTGCTAAAACAGTGTGTGTGTGAGCGGAGGGGGAGAAGTGAAGTGTCCTCTCCTCGTGTGTGAGCAGAGAGACGCAGAGCAGCCAGCAGCAGTTTGGAGCAGAAAGACAATGCAGGTTGTATTGTAAAGATTAAGGGATGCATCCAGATTTTAATATGTTAAAATAACGACTGCATTTAACTAACCCACTGTTTATACTTGTGAATCTGTGACAACTTTATTATTTCTGTGTTACTTTACTTATTAAATATTCATAAACTTGAAAGTGCGTGTGTAGTATCTGATGTGCAATGATTTGACTTCCTGCAGGATTGAAAAGGTATCAGAGCTCGGGTGGAGAAAATAAGATATACACAACACTTCTTATACTCACCACAGATCATAAGTTATTTTATTCAACAAATCTAATTATTAGTGCTGATTTTATTTTAATCTTTTCGGTGCGTGTGTCGTATTTAATTAATTACTATCCCACCCAGTCCCGCACTTACTTAATGAACTTCCAATTTTTAAGTAAGTTTAAATTAACACTGTTTTCAGTTAGACACCAACCTAACAAGTTTACAGTTCAACTTAGTCTCAGAGTTACAGGGATGACGGCGAATAAATGATTTATCCTACAACCCCACCCCCTCTGGTCCAGAGCCCCGTCGGACTCTGGTTGGCTCGACTACTGCGTGATTTATCTGGGACTGGTTTTATTACTTTATCTTACTTTTATCTTATTCTTACAGTCGACGTAAACTTCTCTATTTAAAACTATTTATTTGGGAGTCACACACACTGAGCAAATTTGCCTATAGTAAGCCCAATTTACAGATTTCGTAATCAACAGGCTCTGCTTACCTTTTATTTATGGCGCGCCGTAGATCAGTGTGAAGGACTCAGTAACTGTTTTTCAAATCTCGGTGGAACCTCCATTTTGTTGTGTTTTTTCTCTTATTTCTCCACCCGAGCTCTGTTACCGTTCCCCTGCAGGAGGAGTCAAGACACACACTCAGAATACGACAAACGCACCTTCAAGTTTACGAATATTTAATAAGCAAAGAAAGTCACAAAGTCACAGATTCACAAGCATAAACAGTGGATTAGTTAAATGCAGTCATTATTTTAACATATAATTAATTGGATGCGCATCCATTTAATCTATACGATACAACCTGGTTAAGGAGGAATCTGAAGTCGACCGTCTCTCTGCTCCATCCTGGCTGACTGCTTCGAGGAGCAAACGCACTTTCCTTTGTCTTAAAACAGGGCGTTCCTTCACACAGCAAAACTAACTTTTCACCGCGCTCTAAGCCTGCTGTCATGGGATTGGCCAGTTTCAAACCAATCAGAAGTGTGTGACATCGTGTTACATGATGTAAACAGGAACAGAAATCAATCTGTGCGAGCCTCTTCAAAGTAAAACAGGAAGTGGGTCAATTTCAAAGTAAAACAGAAGTGGGAGTCAGATTCAACAAGGAACACAATCTTTATTTCACAACAATATACAAAAACGAATTCCCCTAAAAAGTCTCTGAGTACGTCATTGACTAATGCCTGGAAGACTGCAGGAGCGTTAGTGAGCCCAAACGGCATGACTAAATATTCGAAGTGACCCAAAGGGGTCCGGAAGGCTGTCTTCCATTCGTCGCCCTCCTTAATACGAACCAGATGATATGCGTTACGCAAATCTAACTTTGTAAAAATGGTGGCTGATTGTAATTGTTCATGTATGGAGTCAATAAGCGGAAGAGGATATTTGTTTTTGACCGTAATGTTATTTAAACCCCGGTAATCGATGCACAGACGTAGGGTCTTATCTTTTTTGGCTACAAAGAAAAATCCAGCCCCCACCGGGGAGGTGGATGGACGAATAATACCGGAGTCAAGTGACTCCTCAATGTACTCCTTCATGGAGTCTCTCTCTGGACCGGAGAGGTTGAACAGACGACTAGCTGGTAAGGGGGCCCCCGGAAAAAGATCTATCGCACAGTCGTAGGGTCGGTGTGGCGGCAAGGACAAGGCTCTCTGTTTACTAAAAACAGGAGAGAGATCGTGATACTCAGACGGAATGGAAGTTAAATCAATTTGTTCTATATTGGTGTTTTGTTTGGTTGCATTAGAGATTCCAGAGCGGAGACAGTGTTTTAGACACCTTCCGCTCCATTTCTCTATTCTGCCAAGCTCCCAATTAATGTGAGGGTTGTGGAGTTTTAACCAGGGGTATCCTAAGATTACTTGATCATGGGGTGAATCGAAAACAAAAAAACTGACGTGTTCGTGGTGATTTCCGGATGTAATTAAGTGTAAGTCAGTGGTGCGGTGTTGGACCTGGGATAGTGTATCGCCTGTGATTCCTGCGATGGCAACGGTGGGTATTTTTACAGTGGGTAGTGACAGTTCGGATACCAGACTGTGACTAATTAAATTCTGTTCAGCGCCGGAGTCTATGAGTGCAGAAACGGGGAAGCGGTTGTGATTACACTGAATGACTGTGGAAGTGGTCAATCTACTTAATGGGGAGAGTGACAAAGTCCCCACCAATATCTCCCTCTTTATTGGTGGGTGTTCTCGTTTCCCCGAAACGGACAGGCGGCAATAAGATGCCTATCTTGGCCACAATAAAAGCATAACCCTTGTTCTCTTCGTTTTCGTCTAATGTCGGGAGCAAGATGGGTGCGTCCCACCTGCATGGGCTCTGACTCAGGTAAAGTGAGTGAAGGGGGAGACGCGTGGGTAGAATGACTCGGGGTTTTGAAAAACGAAGGTGACTCTTTACCACGGACAATACTGAGTGACAGACCTAAACCGGAAGTGGTGGTACGTTGGGAGTTGTAGTCCTGTTCCCGCTGCCGCTCGCGGAAACGCTCATCGATAGAAATGGCCAGATTAATAAAAGCGTCAAAGTTGGACGGCTCGTCCCTAGCGGCGATCTGGTCCTTTAACGGATCCGATAACGAATTTAGGAAAGTTCCCTGTAGTGCCCTCTCGTTCCATCCGGTTTGTGCGGCGAGGATGCGGAACTCGAGGGCGTGTTCGGCTACTGGTCGCCGGCCCTGACGTAATCCCAGGAGACGTTTCTCTGCGTTGGGACCCGATAATAGTCTGTCGAATATCCTGCGAAACTCGGTAAGTACACTACTAAACGTAATAACTTTTAAATCGTGCTGTCGGAGAAAAGAAGTTGTCCACCGGAGTGCGTTACCCTTTAACTGGCTCGTAAAGTAGGTGATCTTAGCGTTTTCTGAGGAGTAGAGCCTGGGGGCTCCGCTGAATGCGAGCTCACATTGGAGGAGAAAGCCGTCACATTGTTCTGGGGCACCGGAAAAAAGTTTGGACGGTTTTACCAGTGATTGTGGCTCCGATGAGTGTCTCGCCGAGCATGGGCACGTGTGACTGTTCTCAGGGGTTTCTGCTGCGACTGTAGGAGGAGAAGGAGAGAGAGTTTGTTTAATTGAATAAACCATACCTCCCAGCTCCTGTAGATTAGCTTGAGTTTGCTGTTGTTGCTGGATCATTTGTGAAAGGATCTTTTCAAGCTGGTTTACTCGCTCCGTTTGCGATGAGGACGTGGCTTGGTCGTTCCGAGCCTCGTTCTGGGTTTGGTCTGGCTGGAGCATTTCTGTTGTATGTGCGGGCAACCCAGCTGTAACGAGACCCAGAACGACACAAGACTCAGGCTACGAAAAGTGATGTTTATTTACAGTGATACTAGAAAAATATATATACAATATATACAGGGCCCTGGGACTGGAACTCCTGGAAGAGGGAAATAGTTTGTTCAGGTCGGGAGCAGGTAAGTGACACAGGAGGAAAGGATTTGATTTGTTGTTTCTGTCTTTCAGCTTCTTCGGTACTGGAGTGAGTTCAGGAGTCCCGAGATGCATGAGTCCCAGCAACAGGGTTCAGATATCCAAGGTTCACAGGTCCGGGTTACGTGAGACCAGACAGGATGTCGAGAGATCAGAACTGGAATGGCGCGGCCAAAACAAGGAACTGCTGGCATAGGAAGCACAAGGTCAGTATCACAAATACTTGAGTACATAAAAGGCTGAGAGCACTAGTACCGGGAGGGAATCAATGCTCCAGCATCGAGTAGTCTTGACTGCAGCCTTAAATAGGAGTTGATGCTCATCAGGGAGATGACCGCCAGGTGTAGGTCGTTAGCGGCCATCTTGGGAGCTGCAGCAGAGCTACTCTCACATCCTGCATGACCACTAAACGATCTCTATCTCATAGACTTATCCCTGATCCGGAACCAGTACCAGAACCCAAACCAAAATCAGCGCCAGCACCTGTCCAATCTGCAATACTAGAAAATAAATACTATTTAATTTTCTTCATTTGTGTGGTGATTTTGGTCCAAACTAGAAGGGGTTCGTTACATGAAGATTTGGGAGGGAGTTGTGGAAGCTAGACTTAGACGAGGGGTCACTGTAAGCACCAGTATGATTTCACACCAAGAAAGAGTACCACAGAACAGCTTTACTTTGAGGATGCTGATGGAGAAGTACAGAGAAGGTCAGAAAGAACTCCATTGTGCCTTTGTGGATTTCGAAAAACATATAACAGGGTGCCGAGGGAGGTGGTGTGGTATTGCATGAAGAAATCTGGAGTGGCAGAGAAGTCTTACTCACACTAGGACTAACCCCCTTCATATGCAACTGGGTCCTAGACTTTTTAACTAACAGACCATGGTCTGTGAGGATTAACAACTTTTCTTCCTTCACTATAACCCTCAGCACTGGCTCCCCTCAGGGCTGTGTGCTGAACCCCATCCTATTCACTCTGCTCATGTATGATTGCGCACCTACCCATCCAGGCTGTCACATTGTAAAGTTTGCAGATGATACAGCGGTGGTGGGATGTATCACAAACAAAAATGAGTCCAGCTACAGGATGGAGGTGGTACATCTGGAGAGCTGGTGCAGGAAGAACAAACTTCACATCAATGTGAAGAAGACGAAGGAGATGGTTGTGGATTTCAGATGGAGCAAACCCACTGTCGGGATAATTTAATATTAACCTATTAGCTGCTTAAATAAATATGCCACACAGGAGAGGAGAAGATAATTTTTTTAAATCCCCGTTTTATCTTACAAGATGGAACAGAGTTGAAATACAAGCATCAAGATGTTTACATGGTGCTTTGTCTCCAAGTCTGCTCACCGGGAGCATAAGAGTGCCTTTTAATAATGGTTATCAGTCAGACTCGAGGTCAGACAACTCTTGCAGCCTCTTTGATTTGGGCCTTGAGTTTATGAGGTGAAAGCTCTATGCTTCTGCAGCTCCACTCTGTCTAGACAAAACACCCTAACACACACATAGTTCATATACATTTTGACATTAATAAGTGGAAAAACATCTGTGACCTTTCACATTTCCACCACCCCCCCCCCCCCCCCCCTGTTTACAGATTTTCATCACTTATCAATAACCCTCTCTTGCAAGCTAGGATGCCTTACGCATGCGGTGGAAAATCCGCCCAGGGCAAACATCCAATCAGGTGGGAAAGCACCAGCATCACCTCACGCCCCTATGATTGTCATAACGCGGGGAACCCAGATTTGTACGAGACCAGAAAGGACAAAATACGGTTTAGAAAAAGATAACAGTGTTTATTATATATAGTGCTATTTACAGGTGGTCATCTTTTCGGAAGATCCTGGGGAAAAGAGTTGGTTCAGTGAAGGTCCACTTGTAGGATTGTACACAGTGAATGTTTGCTTGTATCTCTCTTACAGATGGAAGCGCAGGTGTTAAACACGGATGAAATCCTTCAGGAGATGCCAGAGAAGAGAGACGAGGTTGTAAAGACAAGGCAGGTGAACAGGCGTGTGGCTGGAAGGCGACGCACAGAGAGCAGGGACCAGAGACAACGGGGTTTCCAGAACAGGACAGGATTTGAGGAAGCAGGATGACTGTGGGCACAAGAACAAAGGTAAGTAATACTTGTTTATCACAAGGATTTACTGGCCAAAAGCATAAATACCAAAATGGGTACAATGCTCCAGCGAAGAGTCACACTGGACTGCAGCCTTAAATAGTAGAGGAGCCTCTTAGGTGGATGGACGACAGCTGGTGGTAATCAGCGGCCATCTTGGAGGAGGAGCTGTAGGCAGTGGGACTCTTACAGTACCCCCCCCCCTCAAGAGTCACCCCCAGGCGACCTGAGGCGCTTCTCAGGGTGAGCGCTGAAGAACGCCGTGATGAGGCTTGGGTCTAAGATGAAAGACCGTGGGATCCATGATCTTTCTTCAGGTCCATAACCCTCCCAGTCCACTAGGTATTGGAAACCTCGCCCTCGGCATCGCACGTCCAGGATGGTCCTGACACTGAAGGCCAGGTGGTTGTCAATTAACCGGGCGGGTGGAGGGAGGTCGGCCAGAGGGCACATGGGATTCACTGATACAGGTTTAATCTGGGAGACGTGGAAGGTTGGATGGATCTTTATTGAGCTGGGGAGTTGAAGACGTACGGCAGAGGGGTTTATGATTTTAATGATGTTAAATGGACCGTTGAACCGGGGCGCCAACTTCCTGGGTGTGTCCTTGAGGTGGATGTCCCTGGTGGAAAGCCACACCTTTTGACCCACCTGGTAAGATGGGGCTGGGGCACGGTGATGATCAGCAAATCTCTTGTTTTGGGCTGCAGTCCGTGTAAGTGCTGCCTTAGCTTGTCGCCAGACTCGTCGACATTGGCGAAAATGGTGTTGAACCAACGGAACAGAAATGTCGGTCTCTTGGCTGGGGAACAAGGGAGGGATATAGCCAAGGGAGGCCTCAAAAGGAGACATACTGATGGACTCATGAACTCATGGCTGATGAGTTATGGGTGTTGTGGGCATACTCCACCCACACAAGGTGCTGGCTCCAGGCCGAGGGGTTTCTCTCAACGATGCGATGAAGAGTGGTCTCCAGTTCCTGATTAAAGCGCTCAGCCTGGCCATTAGATTGTGGTGGTACCCTGATGTGAAACTGCAGGATGCCCCTAAAGTTTTGCGGAAGGCTCGCCAGACCTGGGAAACAAATTGTGGACCACGGTCCGAGACCACATCAGAGGATATACCATGGAGTCTGAAGACGTGCTGAATCAACAATTGGGCGATGGTAGCTTAGACAGGGGAACAAAATGGGTCGCTTTGGAGAACCTGTCGATGATGGTGGTGTTTCCCTCACTGGGGGGTAGACCCGTGACGAAGTCCACCGAGATGTGAGACCAGGGACGGCTAGGAGTGGGCAGAGGTTGTAGCAGGCCAGCAGGAGGTTGGTTACCGGTCTTATTACGTGCACAGATGGGGCAGGCTGTTACGAACCCCTTTACATCTTTGGCGAGGGTGGGCCACCAGAAATGTCTCCTTGTAAGAGAGAGCATGCGAGAAGTGCCAGGTGACAGGACAACTTATGGGTGTGTATCCAATTCAGTACCTTGGCCCTCATAACAGAGGGGACGAAGAGGGGACGAAGAGGGGACAAAGAGGGGACGAAGAGGGGACGAAGAGGGGACGAAGAGGGTCCTGGTGGGTCCGGTACTAGGGTCAGGTTCATCCTTTTGAGCCTCTCGCACCTCCTTCTCAATGTCCCATGTGAGGGCCCCCACAACACAAACCAAGGGGATGATGTTCTCTTCAATCTCAGGACTGTCTGGGGATGAAAACTGCGGGGAGAGGGCATCAGGTTTAACATTCTTTGAACCGGGTCTGAAAGTTAGAATATAGTTAAAGCGGTTAAAAAACAAAGACCAGCGTGCTTGTCTGGGAGTCAATCTCTTGGCGTCCCTGAGGTATGTAAGATTCTTGTGGCCAGTCCATATAAGAAAAGGGGTTATCGTGCCTTCCAGCCAGTGACGCCACTCTTCTAATGCCAACTTAACAGCCAGAAGCTCTCAATTTCCCACATCATAGTTCTTCTCTGCAGGGGACAAACGTTTAGAGAAAAATGCACAAGGATGGACTTTATTATCTTCAGGGGACCTTTGAGAGAGAATGGCCCCCACCCCTGAGTCTGAGGCGTCCACCTCTAAGATAAACTGGTGCTTGGGATCGGGGTGACACAAAACTGGTGGGGAGGAAAATAGTTATTTTAGTTTGTTGAAAGTGGCGTTAGTCTCAGGGTTCCATTTAAAAGTTCTATTGGTTGAAGTAAGTTGAGAGAGAGGGGAAGCGATTCGGCTGTAGTCCCTGATAAATTGTCTATAGAAGATGGCGAAACCAAGGAAAGGCTGAAGCTGTTTCCTAGTCTCGGGCACTGGCCACTCTACCACAGCCTTTGTCTTTTCTGGGTCAGTTCTATAACACCCCCCTTCAAATATGAAGCCCAAAAATGATACCGAGGAGGTGTGGAACTCACATTTCTCCCCTTTGACAAACAGTTGGTTCTCGTAGAGTCTTTGGAGCATGGTCCTAACCCTTTTTATATGTTCATCCTTATCTCTTGAGTAGATAAGGATGTCATCTAAGTACACAAAGACAAAATCACAGATGAAATCTCTGAGCACGTCGTTGACCTGAGCTTGAAAAACCGCAGGGGCGTTGGTCAAGCCAAACGGCATGACCAAATACTCAAAATGTCCGAGCGGAGTTCTAAAGGCAGTCTTCCACTCATTGCCCTCCTTAATACGAACTAGGTGGTATGCATTTCTGAAATCTAGTTTAGTAAAAATGGTGGCAGAATGTAATTGTTCGTGGATGGAGTCGATGAGAGGGAGAGGATACTTATTTTTAATAGTGATATTATTGAGACCCCGGTAATCGATACATAGACGGAGGGTTCCATCCTTCTTGGAAAAATAAAAGAAACCTGCCCCCACAGGAAAGGTAGAGGGGCGAATAATGCCAGAAGCGAGGGACTCTTCAATATATTTCCTCATGGACTCTCTTTCAGGTCCGGAGAGGTTGTACAATTGACTGGCAGGTAAAGGAGACCCAGGAAGGAGGTTGATTGTACAATCCTAAGGACGATGAGGAGGAAGTGAAAGAGCTCGCTGTTTGTTGAACACTGGGGCAATATCATGATAAACAGGGGAAATCACAGAAATGTCAGTCACCTCGTGAGGAGTACTTTCAGAAGGATGACTGGTGATGACAGAGCGTAAACAATGTTTCAAACAGTTATCACTCCATCTTTCAATTCTTCCCAGCTTCCAATTAAAGTGTGGGTTGTGCTCTTGGAGCCAAGGGTAACCCAAAATTAGTTGAGTGTTGGGAGATTCAAATATGAAAAAATCTATTAACTCCTGATGATTTCCTGAAGTTATCAGATGTAATTTAGTGGTCTTACAATGGGTCTGTGTTAAGGTTTTACCCGTGACACCCGTAATGGAGATGGAAGGAATCTCTAGCGTGGGCAAGGATAGTTTTTATTGACAAGATTTAAACTGATTAAATTTTGTTCTGCACCGGAATCAATAAGAGCAGACACAGGGAGGCGATCGTGATTTATTTGAATAATGGTAGGAAGCATTAATATACGTGTGGGAGAAAACGCTGAAGTGCCCACCAATAACTATCTCTTTACTTGCGGGCGTTTTCATTTCCCCGAAATGGACAGTTTACTAAGAAGTGGCCGGACCTGCCACAGTATATACATAGTCTTGAGTCCATGCGTCTCTGTCTCTCTTCAGGAGTTAAATGAGTTTGCCCAATCTGTATCGGTTCAGGCTCTGGCAGAGTAGGTAGTTTTTTAACAGGAAATGTAGACGGGTGAAGTGGACCGGAAACAAGCTGTTCTTGGTTACTGTAGTTCATAGTATGGTGTTTGAAGGCGCAACGCTCACCTGGTGACGTGAACCCGGAAGGGGAGTGATTGTGGGAAGTGTAGTCCCGCTCCCTCCTACGTTCCCGGAAGCGTTTGACAATGGAGATTGCTAACTCAATCAGTTCATCAAAGCCCTCCGGCTCGTCTCTTATGGCGATTTGATCCTTGATAGGGTCAGAAAGAGAATTCAAGAAGGTACCTTGTAGCGCTGTGTCGTTCCATCCTGTTTGTGCAGTGATTATGCGGAAGTCGAGGGCATACTCAGCCACTGGACGCCAGTTCTGACGTAAACCAAGGAGTCGTTTTACGGCGTTGGGCTTCTGCAGAGGACGGTTGAAAATTTGGCGAAACTCCTTTAATAAGGTATCAAATGATACAAAATCCAAATCGTGAAATTGTAGAAAGGAATTTACCCACCCGGAGTGCATCACCTTTCAGCTGGTTGGTAAAATAAGTGATTTTGGCGATGTCTGTAGAGTATAATTGGGGTGCTCCCTTGAAGGCGAGTTTAATTTGCAACAGAAAACCTCCACACATACTAGGGTTTCCGGAGAAATCTTCTGAGGGCTTAGTGATTACCTGTTGGGTAGTGGCAAGGTCTCTGGGTTCCGTTCTGGAAGAATTGGACTCGGGAGAAGTTGTAGGAGCTGAAGGAGGAGAAGAAGGCGAGAGTTGCTGATTAAGAGAAAAAAAAACATACCTCCCATTTCCCTCATATCGGTCTGTGCTTCTTGTTGTCGTTTCAAAACTTGTCGAAGCATTTGTTCAAGTTGGTCGATGCGTTCCATCTGGGATGAGAAGGTAATCTGCTCACTTCTGGTCTCGTTCTGGGCCTGTTTTGTCGCTGGAGCATTTCTGTCATAACGCGGGGAACCCAGATTTGTATGAGACCAGAAAAGACAAAATACGGTTTAGAAAAAGATAACAGTGTTTATTAGATACAGTACTATTTACAGGTGGTCATCTCTTCGAAAGATCCTGGAGAAAAGAGTTGGTTCAGTGAAGGTCCACTTGTAGGATTGTACACAGTGAATGTTTGCTTGTATCTCTCTTACAGATGGAAGCGCAGGTGTTAAACATGGATGAAATCCTTCAGGAGATGCCAGAGAAGAGAGACCAGGTTGTAAAGACAAGGCAGGTGAACAGGCGTGTGGCTGGAAGGCGACGCACAGAGAGCAGGGACCAGAGACAACGGGGTTTCCAGAACAGGACAGGATTCGAGGAAGCAGGATGACTGTGGGCACAAGAACAAAGGTAAGTAATACTTGTTTATCACAAGGATTTACTGGCCAAAAGCATAAATACCAAAATGGGTACAATGCTCCAGCGAAGAGTCACACTGGACTGCAGCCTTAAATAGTAGAGGAGCCTCTTAGGTGGATGGACGACAGCTGGTCGTAATCAGCGGCCATCTTGGAGGAGGAGCTGTAGGCAGTGGGACTCTTACATGATGAAGGCCTTAGTGGTACATTCAGCATCCTCCTGGGTGTCATCAGTTCAAAATAAATAAAATAAATAAATAAATAAAAACAAAAGCCATCCTCAGACAGAACTCTCTCTCTATTTCTCTCTGAGTTCTGAGTATAAATCATAAAATCAACAAAAGTAAGACAGAATGACATTATTCACCTTCATTCAACAACATTTCAGTTAGTCCCTCTTTATGAGGTTAGAAAACAGCAGCATTTATTTTTAATGGCAAAGCATAACGTTAGGGGTTCTATCTTTCTCCTGAGTTATGATGTCAACAGATTCTGCTTGGTCATTTCCTCCGCAGCCAGCCCCATCCCTTGTCCATCCAGTGATGGTATGATGCTTATGGCATTTGGATTGGAGATGCCTCACAGGTTTGGATTTCTGAGGCTGGTATTTGTAGAGACAGCTTCCTGTTTTCAGTCCAACCCATGTTTTGACCAAGCCAGTCCAAAAGGTTGTTTTTTTAATGTCCAAAAAATGTCTCTGGTAAAAGAACACATACAGAAAAAATAATGACAAATATACTCATCTGTTATAATGTGTAGTGAACTCGGCCTCCGACCAAAACCTGCCTCTGAGGACCTTCACAGGACAGGAACTGTTATTTCATTGATTTGAATCCAGAAATATAAATTAGCTCATTCAGAGACTGTCTAATTGTATCCTTAAGTAATCAATTGAAAGAACACTCTTCTTTTATATTATCATTACTATTTTATGTAGTGGACTAGGCCTATGTCAAAACTGACCAGATGGACAGAGACT